>NW_004524686.1:5666886-5677574 GCF_000260255.1 Octodon degus | reverse complement strand
CACACACACACACACACACTATATACAGACTTTTGTTCAGTTGTTTTCAGATATCAGACCTACAGATTTATGTTTGAGGAGTTCCATAGCTATAGTTTTAAAAAGTAGACTTCATTTCATTGTTTAAAATGATTTGATTAACAAAATCTTGGCAAGAAGCAGAGTGATGGTAGGAAGGGGATAATCCTGTACAGAAGTTGTAGAATATTTCTTTTACAAGTTTGTGCTCATCATTCTATTTTTTGTTATATGAATGCTGCTGCAAAGTTATTGTTTGTCATAATTTTGATGATAAGGAATATATTACATAGAGGCTCATACTCACTTTAATTCCTTCCTTGTTCTTGACTAGTGACTTCAGGAAGGATTCAATCAGGAGACATTGAATCTCTCTAGTTTTTGTCAATATTAAATATACATTTTTGGACCAGGAAAAAGCACTGATCTTTGTGTGATCAGAATTTTATATGCATAAATCTGAATAAAAGAGGGCTGGGGTTTTAATGGGTGATAATAGTAGCAGTGTGGCCATTTAGTGGCCTTTTGAGTGCATAGCAGCGTAGACAGTTTGCTTGATACATTCCCACCTGGACCAAACATTGTTATCTTCTATTTCTTATACCCTTTCCCACTCACCTGGAACCAAACACTTCCCTTTGTTGTATCTTATCTAGGAACAAGGAAATGCCACTAGCTACAGGTAAATATGACCTTTGTGAACTGACAGGAAACCTTCCTCAATGGCATGGCTTGGAGCTCTGGTTTCCAACATGAGATTCATTTCACCGAGGCCCAGCCAAAGTTTAAACTTAACCGTGGATTCCTTTGTAATTTTGGTGGTTTGTTGATGTGACTGTGACTCATGCTAACAAAATCCATATTGTATGGATTTATAGAAACATGATTAAAATTTATTAAGATAAGGCGTGAAATCCTTTAACATCAGAAGTGTAACTAACAGATATTTGTGGTGGAAAATAGTCATACTGACTGCTAAGTTGATAAACTTTATAAAATGTCAATAAATTCAGAGGTTTGGGATATTGTAAGTAAAGATGAACACTGACTATATAAAAATATGGTTATCAGATAAAATATATAAGGATACTCACTTAAATTTGAATTTCCAAGAAATAGCAAATCACTTTTTAACATGTTTATCTGGTTCAATATTTGGGACTTACACTAAAAAAAGCATTTATAATTTATCCATAATTCAAATTTAACTAATATCCTGTACTTTCGTTTGCTAAACATGGCAAATCCAGGGGGAAAGCCCTCCCATTTCTCCATGATATGAAGTCATCAGATGAAATAGCAGTTGTTTTTTAACAGATAATTGAAATTAGCCTGTTAATACAGGGCTATTGACTAGAAAGGAATGTCTCTACAGCATTTCTATTAGTTTATTTTACCAATCATGTCAGAGTTGGGCATAAAGATGTGCCTTATATGCTTTTATACATCTTCTGAGTTTGACGGTTCCATATTGTGATTAACCATACAGCAGCCTAGGGAATCTTGGAACAGTTTGTCTTCCAGCTGTGACAGAGCCAAGCAGTAATTAGGAAGAATCACAAGGGCTTACCAGGCATATGTTTGGTTTCCTTTTGCAGCTATTAGAAAAGACCATAGATCTGTAAAGGTGATTAGCCTGGAATAGTCCGTAGCTTCAGCCAGGATCAGAAACATTCATAGTGTTCCTTGAATTGCTATTAATGTATAGTGGATTTGGGGATTATTTTATGAAAGGAGTAATTAATAATGAGAGCAGCAGCAGCAATTAGCATTTGTTAAAAGTCTAATATGGGCCAGACATCCTAGTTGGTTCTTGACTTCCTACTGGATTCTGTCTAATTATAGCCTCTAACTCAAGTCTAAATTCTTAGTCAATCTATAAATAATTAACTTCAGATGGAAATATCGCAAACTATAAGTCATGCCTTCACAAGTTGCTTATCTGTGTGTGCTTTGGAATAACTGAAGAAAGAGTTCCCTTGGCTTTCCAAGGCTCATGCACAGAGTGCTGTCTGTTCAGGGAAATTATACTTTAAGAAGCAAGACACTTGCACTGGGGAGGTAGCTCAGTGGTAGAGCATTTGCCTAGGGTATTGGAAGCCCTCAGCACCACAAATCAAAACAAACACCAAAGAAAATAAAAACCAGAAAAAAATCTGTCAAGGAGAAATAAATCTCATCTATTTTACTATTTTATCCTTTACCTCATTCCAGAAAGAATTTAAGACAACTTGTTAATTTTCATGCTGCTTTCCACTCTGTTACGATCAGCTTTTAAACATCTGGCTGGAGTTGTGCCTTTCCGTCACTTAAGTATTTAGCAAACCCACTTAGGCTGGCACTTTTTGACTCTTGCCCTCAAGGAATATCACCTGGCCAGACAGAGACTACTGAAACAGAATTACCGCAGCGTCATTCCCTCAAAGACTTGGAAGTAATCCAGACTCAATCTGTGCCCAAACAACCCCAAACAAGAAAATAGTATAAGGGATTCCATTTCCACCCATCTCTGCCCCAATTCAGAGATGACTAGCAGTTTTGTCTCTTGCAAAAGGAGTGTAGTCATCTCTTCTTGTTTTCCACTGAACTCAGCATTAGCACCCTCTGGACTCTGCTCGCTTCGAGAAAGAACTGGCTGCACTTTCCTAGCTGCCCCCTTTGTCACCTGATCTAGGATGAAAAGGACTTGTGAACTTTTGAGAAGTGCTCCAGGCAGAGCGAATGCCATGGCCTGGCCTCAGGTAGAAAGATGAACCTCTTGATGGAGAATCTCCTTTAGCCAGATGGCTCTTGTGTTGCCCTACACTATGCTGGCTTATGACATTCCCTGGACTTCAGTTTGCAACCACATTTTTTTTTCTGGACGAGGATTTTAGTAGGCTGAGTTTCAGAGAAGGGAAGGGAATCTGGGAAGAAGCACAGCTGTTTAGTTACAGAAGAAAAGCTAGACACTCTGCTTCCTGATTCCTATGCACTGGAATATTGTGGAGCTTTGTTTGTCTCTCTACGTTGCCAGGCTGATGTTGAGCCCCAGGGGTTAAATGATCTTCCCACCTCAGTCTCCCAAGTAAGGGGATCGTGGGCACTCCACAGTGCCTGTGTTTTCCAGCTTTCACATTGTCTTCAGACCTGGTTTAGGTCCTCACAGTCTGCCATTTGATCTAGAAACAGAATCTGTAGAATCTCTAATAGAGCGTAACCATCACTTAACAAGAACGGAAGCATGTCCTGTGAGGAGGGACTTAGAAGAAATGATACCATCTTGCAGGTTTGGGGACTTTTATACCTAATGACACAAATTTGAAGCACAAATTAGAATAACAGTTCTTCTCCACTAAAACAAAGAAGTGATTTTGGGGAAATATCCTGAGTAAGTAGGTTTGTGGGATCGTTGAAAGAAGAAAGGCTGAGGGTCGGGGAGGTAGCTCGTTAGAATAAACACTTGCCTGGCAAGTGCAGGGTCCTAAGTTCAATCCCTGGTACTGAAAAAAAAAAGAAAAGCAGAAAGGAGAAAGGAGAAAACTGGGGATGGATGGTACAGTAATACCCAAGAACAAGAAATGGAATTGCAGAAGGGAGGTGAACTGTTGCTTGAGAAAAAGGAAGCCATGGTTCTCTTTAAATGCAATTATATTCTTTAGATATTTGTTCTGAGTGATAACAATTGATCCCAACTTTATCTGAGCACTCTTTGAATAAATCTGAAATTATAACTAAACCATCTGAAAACAGACAGCCAGAGAAAAAGACAGCCAACACAGTTATTTAGTGAAGCATAGACCAAGCTGAATTTGTGTGGCATTTTGTAGCCCCTTTGGTCATGCAAGCAAGGATCAATAATTAACATTTCCCAAATGCCTTACAATTATTCATTGATCACGATAGCACATCTATAAAGACATTTCCATATGAGAAGCATAAGGCTCTGATCGGTCTAGATCAGACCACCTGGTCCCCAGTTGGCAGCTTCCAATTTGCAAATGAATTATGTCATGTTGCAGACATTAGTGTGTGAGTCAGTTGGAACATGGAACATGTTTTCCCAGAGAAGTAGTATTATTTATGACGGTTAGTTTCTTAGGTTAGCTGGCAAACTCTATTGCCTTTCAATTATACCATGAATTGGCTTACAAGTCTATTTAAATCATGTTGTAATCAGAAGACAATAGTATTGGCCAGTTAGCCTAAGAAACTAAACAGAGGAGGGAGACCATATTTTTCAGAAAATACTACTAGGGAATTGATGTGGGTGCTGTTACAACTTAAATTGCAGGGATTCAAATCTACTTGGTAGCAAGTCCTTCAAAATTTAATTTGCCCTATCATTTCTCATTTGTAAAACGCTAAGATAGACAAACCTGGTATGGTAGTGTCAAACAAGCTAGGGCATTATCATTCCTATGGCTCTAGAATTTTGGATAAGTCATTCCCTTACTCAAGGAAGGAACTGAAGTAAAATTGATGGGGTTGCACCCTAGTCGGAGCCCTGATCTCATCTCATCTACCTAGGAAAAGGAGGTAAAGGAATGGAACACAACTATTGAAATAACAACTTAATCAAGTTCCTGCTTAAACACACACACACACACACACACACACACACACACACACACACATGCACGCACACACGCACACAGAGTTATTCTTTAGTATCTGCAAGGGTGTAGTGCTATGACCCTATAATAATATAAAAATCTTCAGTTGCATTGATCCTGTATGAGATGGTGCAGAATTTTCATATAACCCACACACATCTTCCTGCATATGTTAAAAAGTCTAGATTATTTATAATTCCTATGAGAATATAAAAACTATGTAAATAATAGGTTTATGTAGTATTCTTTAGGAATCAGACAAGAAAACATCAGTACATCAGTGCATGTCCACTACAGGTGTGATTCTTTTAGTTGTTTGAATCCACAGATACAGAGCCTCTGAGAACTGCGGAAGCAATGCACACACACACACACACACACACACACACACACACACGAGCATGGAGGAGAGAATATATGCCTTTTGTAAACAAACAATGACCTAGAGAAATTAAAAGGAGTCAAATTTGTATATAATTCTACCAACTACAGATAACTACTATCAAGATTTTGGTATATATGGTCAAATAATTTTTCCTATAATTATGAGTGTACACTCATGTTTTTAAATGTTACTACGAGCCCATACTAAGACCAATTGGCAACTTTAAGAAAATCTTAATTATAGTATATGGAAAGCATTTCTCCATGTTAATAAATATACATGAACTTATTTCTAAAAAGGATATTTATAAACAGATAAATACAGATATACATCAGTATTTTAAACAATTGCCTAGTAACCTATTGTATGAATAAACTGTCACTTGTCTAGCCCTTTAAGGGTGACAGTGTGTTGCTGAAGCTTGCTTAGTATGTGTTGCCCTGAAGTGCTAGAGTTTAGTAGATGTTCCCACCTTCAGATTTAGTAAGGTCTAAACTTGGTCAGGATAGATGTCTCATGGAAAATTGGCAAATGCTACAAGTAGATGTGTGGTTTTCCTTCCAGAGGACAAGTGGGCATTTCCAGAGGGCATTTCATAGATAGCCCTTGATCACATAGATCCATGTGTGGCTAATGCTCCTAACGCAAAGTGCATGCATTGTATCTCAACAATGATGTGCAAATAATCAGTAATAAGGTTTTGGAAGCCAAGTGCTTTGGCAAATAAATTAAAACTATGTTATCTGTTAACCTAGGAACAAGTTTCACAGTGAATAGGTGACAGATGTGTATGGCAAAGCTAGTAGTAAGTAGAGTCAAAAAGAATACAACTGGTGTCTTGGGCTTTTTAGGGATTCTTGCTGTTTCTGTTACAGGAAGACTTCCAGAAAGGGGGACTGTTCTTGTGCTCTACAAATGTTTGCTTTGTGTACCGAGAGACTTTAAACCTGACTCAGGGCAGCATTTTTGAGTTCTTTTCTTGGCGAGATTTCTCCTTGCCTTATCAGGAGCTAGGTTTTGAAAAAAGGAAGAAAGAGGGCCTAGGAAAACTGGTACTTACTCTCAGTGGAGCCACAGATTGACAGCTCATAGCATACTTTGCTTTTTGCCTTGATAAGACAGCAGAGATAGGGCTAAAGGGCACCTTGTTGATTTCAGGGTTGCTACCCATATTGGCTCACATTTCTGGGTGCCTAATACAACACAGAACATTGAATACCTCAGAAACTGTGTTCCACAATGTTGTTCTCTTTGTCTGCATTACTTTTAGCAGCATATTGTGTTGATCAAGTGTGTAGGCCCCAAAGTCTGATAAATCTGGATTCAAACTTCAGCTGTGTCACTTAGAAAAAATGCGACCTGGGTGTTACTTCTCACTCCGAGTCTCAGGTTCTTCAGCTGGGCACAAGGATAATGGTGTCTGTCGTATAGTTTTATTGTGGAATTCAATGGAGGTGATACCTATGAAAGGAATGGTACAGTGTCCTGTACTTTGTGTAGCTTTGGTACCATCGTGATTTTCCTATCAATGTTAAGTACTCTCCATATGTTTTATAGACATGCTATCAAAGGGCCGCCTGACTGCCCTCTTGTGCTCCTGTCTAAGTGATCTTTAAAATGGTCAAACCTCTGTTCTCGTCATACTCATCTCCTGTTGTGCATGGCACAATTTCTAGTCTATCTCTGCTTCAGCTTTTCTCATGAACAGCAGCTTTTGACTTCCCATCTTCCAAAGGCAGATGGGAGGCTTCCCCATGCCCTCAGCCTAGAGCTTCTATGTGTTCTTTTTCCTGATATCCTCAGCAACTGCTCTCCTCCTTCTTCCTCTCAGGATCACCCTCTGAGTGCTGAATCATGCAGGCTCAGAGCTGTCACAACACAATTGCCACCTAACCTGTGTCATTTGTTCCCTACTCCAGATTTCTACATTGAGGAAAAAGAGCTTCCCCAGTTTAGTTGTGCTCATGCCTAGGTACACCAGACTTAGAGCATAAAAGTACAGATGCCCTGGACAAGTTAACATGCTCATGGCAGGACTATACTTTGTACATCTACTGCTGTGCAGCCCTGAATCCCTGATAGTACATGCATGACTGGCTCATCGGGTGGCATGGGACAGCTCCATGGGGTTGTATAAGCTCTCCAATGGGACAGTCATACATATGCCTTTGGTGGTTCTATCCAGAAAGATATGTTAAATTTTATATGTCATACATATTTTTAAAAGCATTTTCAAGTATTTTCTGGGACATGACAGTAATGTCTTAATTATCAAATAACTTATGTGGTACAATGTGATATTTTGATATATGTATATAGTATAGAATGATAAAATCAAATTGACATATCTATCCCTTCATATTGCAGTACTTATCCTAAAAGTGACAACTGTAAAAATTTACTCATTTAGCAATTTTGAGGTCTGTAATGAAGTTTTTAGCATGACCATATCACAAGTATTATGCAGAGCACCCTTGCAGCAAAAATTATTTGTTGTTCACCTGAAATTCCAAAGGAAATATATGTCCTATATTTTATGTGACAATCTCAATTAGGAAGTGAGTACAAAGGTCTTAAGAAGTCATAAATCTTGAGAATACAGGGATATTCAGTGGCAGCTTAGGTATTTCACAAGCAGCTCTTAACCTATCTTGTTTTGTGATTTCTCTGTCCACTGAGGCCGTTATGTCCATTTGTGCATATGATGCTTCTGTTGTTTTCTATCAAAGTATTATTCATATTTTTGACCTTGATATTTACTTATTTATTTGTAACCATTTTCTGGGACATGGCAGTAGTGTCTTTCTCTAACGAAGTCAGCATATTATGAAAAGTTGGGAGATGGAATTAAATATCACGGGGATGAGGCACCCTAGTTCACACCAACGTACAATGGAGATGTCTGTTCACCAATGTAGGTTAGCTGCCAAAATATGTTTCAGGGTTTTCCAAGCATAAGTTGTGACCCATTGATGGGCTTAAAAATCATTGTGTCATGGGCAATATTGGTGAAAGAATGATAGTGATGATGATGGCATGGAGTAGAATAAATGGCAAAGTATGTTCAATGCAATACATGTGTTGCTCTTGCAAGTTTTGATTCAATTTTATGTGATGTGTGTTCATATTGTGTGATGATTAAAATATATTTCTATTTTTGTTTCAATGTCAAAAGAGTCTGAAAGGGAGCCATGTGGTCGTGGAAGAACTTGCAATCTTGAGAGCAAGAGATCAGTGTCCAAATCCTAGTTAGGCTCTATGTTTGCTGTGTAACCTCAGGCAAATTACTTGACCCTTCTGGGCCTTAGTTACCCCATCCGTAATTTGGGGATAATAATTGTACCTGCCTCAAGGGCTGTTCTGAGGATTTAATTAATTAATCTATGCAAAGCACTTAGCACAGGGCCTGGCATGTTGCAAGAGATCAATACATTTTTTTTGCTTTTATTATCAGTGATTAGCCAAGAGCTGAGAGGGTTGGAAGAAGCAGGCTCATTAACTGTGGGTGAGCAGTGACAGCTGACAGCCAGATGTGGAAAGAAAGAGAATTCAGAATAATGCAAAAGCAGATGAGATACAATAAAGGATATTCATACTGATGACCCTAAGTCATCAGGAAAAGGTTAAATTACTCCCAGAATGCTCCACTGGATGAGACAGACTTGGATTATGTTTAGAAATATTTCCAGTAAAAATAATCTAAATAATCAGAGTTTAAGCACTTGAAAGAAAATATAAATTAATTGGACCATGAATTTACATGGGAAGTTTTCTTTCCACTGCAAGTCCAGTTAAGTGTGGTAAACCAGTGAGGAATTTTGTAGACCCTCAGAAGGAACGGAGGGCATGTGACATTCTTTATTTTTATTTTTGTTTTGTATTTTAGGACCGAGTCTACAGGGTCTCACTACACAGATCGGACTTGCAGTGATCTGCCCATAATTAGCCTCCCAAGTGCTGATATCACAGGCGTGCAGCCACCACGCCCAGTCTCAATGGCTGTATCAGTGCGCCCCGGGGGTGGGGCCAATACAGCAGACTGGGGATCAAACCCTGGCCTCTGCATCTGCCTAAGCAGAGCTATTTGACTGGCCCTGCATTCTTTCTGGAACCACTGCAGTCGGTTTATGGCCTGTTAGTTGTGGGGTCCCCATCACCCAGGATAAAATGTGGCAGCAGCTCCTATCATTCCCAGGCCAATACTGTGCATTAAGGAGGAGTGATCTACCCACTGTCTTGCTCCTAGCTGTCTTTGGGAGATGGGTAGCAGGTACAGGTGAATTTGCAATCCTCTTTCATAGCATGTTGCTGCTTGCTAATACTTATAGATGCTCCCGTGTGTGTGTGTGTGTGTGTGAGAGAGAGAGAGAGAGAGAGAGAGAGAGAGAGAGAGAGAAAGAGAGAATATGAGTCAGTGAGTGAATGAATGAATGGCTCCAGAGCCTTACTTGGCTAGTGGTTCACCATTCTGAGCATGAAGATTCCTTTTAGAATAAAAACCATTGCTGAGCATATCAAGCAGCTAATCTTGGGAGACTTTCATAAAGAGAAGATTTTAAAACCTATCACCATAACTTTTAAATCTATTTTGACTCTGCTAGCATAATGATCTTAAATTCATTTTGAAAGCACAAGCTTTATCTCAAAGTACGGATGCATGTGGAGACTGTTTTGCAGTTTTCATGAGGCACTTTTTTTCCCATTCCACTCTCGCAACAGTCCATTGGTGGCAGTAGTGCTATTAGAATATGGTGACTGAGAAAATCACATATGGGCAAAAAGTAACTATGAATTCAATAGCACTTTAAATGAATTATTCATAGATGCATCAATCTACTTAAAAATACAGCACAAATATGACCAAGACACATTATTTTAATATAATGCCATTGATAGCTCCCACATTATTCCTTCTTTGCAGTTGAACACACTATAATTATTTTATTTATTCATTTGTTAACTAATTTAATGCCTGTCTCCTTCACTGTAGTGTCCTCTGAGTGCCATGTGACCAGGAACAATCTTCATTTCTGTTCACTCTTAGTTCTCCAAGGCTCCGCACGCTATCCAGGACCCTAGAGATTCTCATTAAATGTCTGCTAAATAAACGTGAATAAAAGACATAGTTAGTCACTCATGCAGCCTCTGGGCCTCTTCACGGATCTGGTGCCACCATCCCAATTTGAGTTTTCTTTAGCTCTCCCAAAGGCAAGAGGCAATCTCCTTGTAGGAAGAACTATGTGCTTGTTCTGGAGAGGGTGAGGCATACTGGAGGTTTTGAGCAGTGTCAGGAGAATAACTTATTTAGTGAACACGTGCACAATTGGGAGCTAGAACAGGGGACTTTTTTAGTCACTGGAGTGACAATATCATGTTGGGGTCAAGATTGAGAGGCTATGCAAGAGCTGATTAGATGAAGGGAGCGTGCTAGGCAGATAGAGCTGCAGTAGTGCACACTCTGCATGGGGAAGAAGAATGCGCCAGAAGGAGACGGAAGGCTGGGACGGCTACTGAGGGCAGCAGTTATGCATCATTGGTCTCTGAGAGGGTCTATAGTTCTTGGGATGCGACACCTAAACCAAGTCTTATTTCATTTTCTTCTCTGTGTGTGTGTGTCTCTCACTCTCTGTCTCTCTCTGTCTCCCTCTCTGTCTCTGTCTCTCTCTTTGTCTGTCTGCCTGTCTCTCTCT
>NW_004524686.1:5663013-5666786 GCF_000260255.1 Octodon degus | reverse complement strand
TCTGTGTGTGTGTGTCTCTCACTCTCTGTCTCTCTCTGTCTCCCTCTCTGTCTCTGTCTCTCTCTTTGTCTGTCTGCCTGTCTCTCTCTCTCTCTCTCTCTCTCTCTCTCTCTCTCTCTCTCTCTCTGCCACTGAGCTATCTCTGCGGCCTTCAACCCTTATTTCTTATTTTGAATTGGTAATGTATTCATATGGGACTCAGTTCAAAAGCCATGAACGTTGCACAGGAAAACGTGTGCCTCTCTCCTACCTAGTAGGCCTGCATCCTCAGCCCAGTGTCCTTCCCCAAGACAACTGCTATTACCAGTTCTTAGGGTGACATTTAAACTAAGTTTTTAGATTCTGTTATATTGGTAGGAAAATTGGTATTTTTTTATTTTTTCCCTTGAAGAGATACCAGTAATATCTTGTTGACCATCTTTGATCATATCTTTCTGTGAATATAGTCATTGCATTTGTTCTCAGCTATTTGTTGCCCCAGATTGTGAAATATTTGAACCCTGAAAATACTTGAGTAGATCACTTTCCAAACTGGAGCTGAAGTAGGGAAATGCTTTGATTATATCCATGTGATTTTGCACACTTTGGGTTACGTATTCAACATTACAGTTAAGAGTTTCTGCTGCTTCCCACATTTACTAACAATTACTGTATTTCAACCGAAGAGTTGTGGAGGAAAGGCTTTTATTCTGTCCATTTTATGAATGAAAAAATTTGAGCACAGAGAAGTTAAGACACTTAGCAAAGGTCACACAGCCAGGAAGAGGTAGAGTGGATCTAGGTTCAGCAAAACCTCTTATTTACAGTGTACTGGACTTTGAAAAGCAGGTACACCTGCAGAATGTTGGAGGGTAATGCCAGGCTGATGTGGGCAGAGGTACTCTTTTACCCTTTATAGATACAGCGAAGAACTGGGGATACAGCTAGCATCCTACCTACGGCATGTTTGCATCTTGCCAACTGGTTGTGAAGGTCTGTTTTGCGGCCTTTGGAATGGTCAAGCCTCTTCTGGTGGCGGAAGTGTCTCTTAAGCTAACGGAGGTCCTGTTTATGTGGGGTACCATGGGAAGCTTTTTTAAAAAATCTCTTTAGTGATTGAAAGTATTTCTTTAAGTGCCCTTCTTCCAGGACAGTTTATTGCCTGCCAGGAGCTTTCCAGCCTCTCTCAGTGAAATGAGGCACCAGAGAGCTTATCGGGAAAATGTCTCTGAGCAGCTTGTCACCAGGCCTGGGTCTGTTTTCATCCCCATAGCTCTGTTTCTGTGTCTACAGGACCAGATCAGGATGCTTTCTTTAATGTCACTGTGACAGCAGACATACTTATGCAAAGAGAGTCACAGAGGCCATTAATTTCCTCAGCACAGAATTCCAGCCAAATCTTCCTTGGAAGAGAAAGTGAAGGACACATTACAATTCTACCCTAAGAGATACTTGTGAAGAGTTAATCAGATGCAGATTGGTTCATCAAATAAAAGGAATAACTAATATTAATGCTTTGGCTGAAAATTGTCTCACCTTGAAAGGGTAATCAAAATAACTATCATTTATTGAGCACCCAGTAAATGGCAGGCGATTTACATACATTATCTCATTTGGTCTTCACCATGACTGTAATGAGGTAGGTACCAGGACAGTGCCCATTTTGGAGATGAGATAATTGAGACTTGACAAATTAGATAACTTTTGGTCTAAAATTTTATAGTGGTAGAAACTGTTCCATTATTTTTTTATTTTCATTTTTATTTTCTTTTTGGTACTGAGGATTGAACTCAGGACTCTGAGCTTGCCAGGCAGGTGCTTAAGCCATGGAGCTATCTCCTTGGCCTAGTGGTAGAAACTAGATTGCAATGAGGAATTCAGTTTTCCTTAGCATCCTGCTTTTCTTTTTGCTAGCTTGATCAGGTTTCTGGAATTGTACTTTTCCCTTGGGCAGTTGTATCATCAACCAATCCTAATAGCAAGAGTTTGCATGCATTACAAATCTGCTCTGTGCTAGAACTTTCACATCCATACAATCTGCATGACCTTCAAATCTGAGCTTTTTGTTCCATCTCTGACAGGAAAGTTCACTTCTGCAGAACAAAATTATGTGCTTTATAATTATTTGAAAAGCTGACAGTTTTTACATGGGCTTTCAAAATGGGCCTTGTGCTGACTCTTGACCAGCACAAAACAGCGCTATGTTTTTGTTGTTTCTAACTCCTAAAGAACATTCTACAAATTAGGGCTCAAATCCTCAGAGGAGATTATTCTTGTGGTATAAATCAGTAACAACAGTGGAACAATTTAGGATACAGGGAAGAAATTAGATTTTCAAGAAAGAAACCTCGGAGTGTGTGGGAGAGCTTCTGGCTACCCTGCGCTGGCAGGACCAAGTACTGGTCCCGGCCCAGGCGCAGCATGGGTGAGACCCTCTTCCACCCCCTTGGAACACCCCCCACCACTCTACAGCACCACCCCCACCCCACCCGCCGAGTAGGAATTTCTGCCCCGTTCCTGGAAGCCCCAGACCCAGTCCTACCGCAGAACAGTGAGTGTGTGTGAGAGCTGCCTCTCCCCCCTACTGCACCTTGTCCCCTCCAGGCTCAGCTCAGGCCTGGCATACAGGCCTGGGGTGAAACCGTGGAGCTGCAATCCCTGCAGAGAGTGTAGAGGATAGACCCACCCAGCTAGTCCAGAAGCAGAAAACCTTGCCAGAGGGGCACAACAGGTTCACCCTCAAAGGCAGCAGCAGGAAGGAGCTGAGCACAGCAGCCAGATCCAAGCCAGGCACAGCTGGATAAATCCAAACTTTGTAGATCTGCACTTGAACTTCAGTACGTGCTAAGGTTATAACTACAATGAAGATCTACAACAAAGGTCAGAAGACAGTGCTACACAAAATGACGAGAAGGAACAAAATGCAAACTCAGAACCCAACCCCGCCCATAACAAGTGCAGAGGACACTAACACAGAACAAATTGGGAATCACACAGCTGAAAGCAATGAATCAATGGCTTCTGAAATAAAGATACAGCTGCAGAAAGGTATAGAGGACCTCAGATTGGAAATAAAAAAAGAAATCCCTGAATTAATAACATCTTCAGTAAAGAATCAAATGCAGAAACATATGGAAGAAACCCAAAGCCCACCCAGAACAAATGCAGAGGACACTAGCTTGGCTCAAATGCATGAATTAAGAGCGTCGATAGTAAATAAGCAGGAGCAGAAAGTTATAGAGGAACTCAGAGCACAATTCTTTTCTGAAATAAAAAAAGAATTGTCAGAACCCATAGCATCTGAAGTAAAGAAGCAACTACAGAAAAATAGGGAGGAAACCCAATCTGAAAAAAACACTGCAGTAAAAGAATTTATAACTGCTTCTACAGAAGACGTTGATAAAAAAATAGAGGAGTTAGAAAAATGACAGATTCCTTGAATGAGCAATACAGGAAAGAAATAGATTGCATGAAGCAGAGTCAAAGAGATATAGAGGAAATTAAAATCTCAATCACAAGCTTGCAAAACCCTTTAAGTGAAAGTGAAGACAGAGTTTGATCTTGAAGATGCTGGTGCAGCTAGTGAAAAGGTAAGAAAGAATCTCTTAAAAACAATGAGGATGCAAGAAAGAATAATCCATCACCTGCAAGATGATGCAAAGATGAACAACATGAGACTAATAGGCATCAATGAGAAAGGAGTCAATACAAATGACATTAAAAAAATATGGGCAGAAGTAATAGCAGAAAACTTCCCAAATATGAGGAAACAATCTGACATTCAGGTAACCGAA
>NW_004524686.1:5661702-5662559 GCF_000260255.1 Octodon degus | reverse complement strand
CAAACACAGCTGAATACACAATGTGTGAATTATTGAAACTGTCCTACCAATTTGATTTGAAAAAAAAAAAGAAAGTAAACTCTTAATCTCAGTTCTCCCATTTTTTAGTTGGGTGTCCTTGCATAAAGAAACTGCAAAACATTTGAGTTGCTCAAATGTATGGGACAAATAGAATGAGAATACACAAAACTCCAACCATTGGTTGAAGTAATGTAAAAATTCCTCAAATTTGGCAAAAAGAAAAGCTACATATTCATGAAGTGGAGTGAACCCCAAACAAGATAAATCAAATGATATCCATGCCAAGTTATAGAAAAATTAAGACAAAATACCTTGAAAGCAGAGAGAGAGAGATATGTACCTTAATTTTAGGAGGAAAAATGTTAAATAATAGTTCATTTCTCATCAGAAACCCTGGAATATAAAGTCTTGCATGCTCTACAACTGTGTTACAATCCCAGTCCTAAGACAGAATTTCTCAAGTGCAGAAAGAAAAATACATTGAAGCAAGAGCTTCATATTGAACAAAGCATCTTTTAAAAGTAAATGGAAAAATGGGACATTTTGAGATGAAGCTGAAGACTAAGAAACAAATTGCTGAAGAAAGTTGCTTAAACAAAAAAGACATGATGGAAGAAGGTATCATAGAATATCAGAAATAAAGAAAGAGTAAAAACATACATTAAACTAAGTTTGTTAGTTTTCTAAATTGTTACAGAAGTCAAGTAAAAAATTTAACACTATTTTTAACACTGTTAAGATACTCAAAATATATTTAAGGCAATTATATTATACCTATAGGAAAGTCAAATGTCATAAAGAAAAGTAAGTTTCCTGAACTTGGACTAATGACATGA
>NW_004524686.1:5654154-5660912 GCF_000260255.1 Octodon degus | reverse complement strand
ATGAGACACATGTGTCAAAAACTGACAAAATTGGGGTCGGGGAGAAGGCTCATTGGAATAAGCACTTCCCTGGCAAGACAAGGGCCTGAGTTCAATCCCAAGTAAAAAAAAAAAAAAAAAAAAAAACCTGACAAATTAGAAGAAGTAAACAACAGTTAAACTTTGTGGCTTGAATCTTTATTCCTAAACAATTGATACACCAACCGGACATAAAATCAGCAAGGACATAAATCAACATGAACATCATTTGTAGACTACCCCAAAACAGTAGCATGCGCATCGTTTTCAAGTGTCCAAAGAACATTGATTATTGGAGCCACATCTGAAATCAGAAAAGAAACTTCATATAATTTTTATTAATCATATATGTTTCATGTACATATTAGGTAATGATCAATTTGGAGAAATTAATGTATCTACCATCTTAAGCTTTTTTCATTTATTTGTATAAATACCTTTAAAGTCCTTTCTTTCTGATCTTTTGACATACATAATGAATTATTGTTAACTATATTTATCCTACTGTGTGATACATCATCAGCATTCATTTCTCCTATCCACTGGACACTATCCTTGTTGCGCAACATCTTCTTTTTTATTTATTTATTTATTTATTTATTAATAATCTGATTTTTTCCCATAATTTTATTAAGAAACAAATAGCAATGAGACAGTTTCAAATCAAATTGATAGGACAGTTTCAATAATTAATACATTGCATACATTCTTCCTAGTGGTTAATTGCTGTACAAGATGCGGACATTATATCCTATTTAAAAACACCATTAGAACAAATCCCTCTATTCATTAAGAGAATGTAACTACATATCTATCCTAACCACTTTGAATATACAGGTACAAAAGGGACGTTCACCTGTATCCCCTTTTTTTGTTAAGTTCTGTTATTTGAATATTATAGGTGTGTAAACTCAGCAAAATATTCTAAAAGAGTCCAGTAGCCCATAATAGCATTGGGTCTTCTGTTTAACTAGCAATATCAGAAGTTGTTGACCTGAGTCCCCTACAGCTCAACATAACAGCATGGCTTTACTTGTTATATTTAATTTTTATACTTTTTCGCTGGATGGTTAAGACCAAGATAAAACAGGACCTATGCAACAAGAGTTGTAGCTTTTGGGTCTGATAAGGTCAGTCAAATACCTTCAGGATTTATCCTGAGATCCTGTACCTAAGATTGTAGAAACTTTGTCAGTGTCAGCCATATGGATGAGTCATGGCCATTGCTTGGCGAATGTGCTCTCTGTGAAAGCCTGAGAGAATGTTTTCTCTCCATGTGACTCTCCTTAGGCACACTCTACATCATTGATCACTTTCCTCTTTGGCCCCATAATCTCCTTGATCAGAAAATTTGGGATACTACCGAGTTATGTGATGATACAGTACAAGTTCTCATATGTCTTGAGTCTTAACTGACCTTGGAAGGCTAGGGCCAAAATGTTGGCTTTTCTTGTGGCCCTCCTTTTTCTCTAATTTTGTTCTGCAAACTTAGGTTGTTAACCCTCCAGAAGACAAGATTATTGCTATTACCATACAACTTAGGCTGTTAAGCTTAACCTGACTATTTGTCTGAATATCAAACATCTTAGGCATAACATGGAACAAGTATTTTTCATCAAGTATTGATATGTTGAACTTTAAGTCCCTATGGAATATGATGAAAAAACATTTTAAAATTAGAATATGTTTTTAAAAGTATGCATAAAGAATTATATACTTCTTATGTTTACACATAAGTCCAAAAATCTAACCATATACAACCTTAAAGCAGGACAGTCCCATAATATTCCTTTTCCTGTGTCTTGCCTTCATTCACTACCCCCTTCTTTCTGAACAGTCATCTACCCGAGAGACAGCACAGCAGCAACTGGCATGTCATGACAAGCAGCCCCTATCAGAAGACCAGAATGACAGGCAATCCAAGCATGAAACTACTATTACAGATTACCATCTGCAGTGCAGTTGCTTAGTTAACAGGTATCAGTATATATAGTTAGTCAGGGTGAGAATCTTTCCAATTAACTGCTAGATTCAAAAATTTTCTGGAGATTCTCAGGATCATTGCCTTGCCCATCTTCTACATATAACTTGTTATCCAACATCTTCTGATTGCCCCTCCCTGATATTCTTTTATACTCTCAATATCTATAAGGCTAACATTTCAAATTTCACATATGACTGAGATCACATGGTGTTTGTCTTTCTCTCCCTGACTTATTTCACTTAACACAGTATCTTCCAGGTTCACCGATGCTGTCACAAATGAAAAGATTCCATACTTTTTAATGCCTGAATGGTATTTAAATTTTTCTTTATTTATCTGATGATGGTTGCTTAGATTGACTCATATCTTGGTTATTGTGAACAATCATGCAATAAATATGGGAAAGCAAGACATGCTCATTCCGTTTCCATTGTGTATATACTCAGTAGTGGGATTGCTGGATCATATGGTGATTATATTTAGAGTATTTCAAGAAACTGTTTTCAGGGTACTGTTTTCCATAGGGGTTGTACTAATTTAAATTCCCACTGATATTATATAAGAGTTCCTCCTTTTTAATATCTTTCCAGCATTGGTTATTGTTTGAGTTTTTGATAATAGTGACTTTAAATGAGAGGAAGTGGTATGTCATTGTGAGTTGCATTTACATTTGCCTCATGATTACTGATGTTGAACCATTTTTTATTTATCTCTTAGTCACTAGTACATCTTATTTTGAAAATTGTCTCTTCAGATAATTTGCCCATTTAAAAATTTGGAAGGGGCTGGGGAGATAGCTCAGTAGAATAAGCACCTGTCTGGCAAGCACAAGATCCTGAGTTCAATCCCTGTTACTGAAAAAAAAAAAGGATAAAAAATTGAATTATTTCGTTGGTTTCTGTCTTAGTTACTTTTCTCTTTTTTCTAAGACAAAATGTCTAATATCCAAAGTTAAAGAAGGAAAGAATTATATAGTTCACATTTTATAGAGCTTTCAGTTGATAAGCAGTGGGCTTCAAGGCAGGATGCCACTTGGCAGAGGATCAGCAGTTCATGGTGAAGTACAGCAAAGTCAACAAGAGAGGGAGAGACAGGAATCTTCACATCCCTTATATTATATACAGGCTACCTGCTCTAGGGTGGATAAAGCACTCACAACCTTATTCCCAGCCAGAACTCTGCCATTCCAGTCAGTGGACCTCCTAATCATACACCCTTAGGTGCAGCATCACACAGTCCAGATTCAGCCACCTCTGGAAAAGCCCAATGACTTTGTGAGGCTTTGTGGGGACATCTAGACACAAATCATGACATTAGCAATTGAGTTGTGTTTCTTATATATTCTGGACATTAATCCATTGTCAGGTACACAGATGGAAAATACTTTCTCTCATTTTCTTGTTTATCTCTTGCCTCTCAATTGTTTCTTTGTCTTGTGCAGAATCCTTTTTTTCTGAAGTTTAACATAAGCCTCTTTACCTATTTTTCATTTTCATCCTGTGCTTTTGAGTGTCTTATAAAATAATCTTTGCCCAGGACAATATCTTGGTTAACTATGATGATGGATTCTATAAGGAGAAATTTGTAGAATAGTCTATCCCCCAAATAGCAGAGTATATAGAACATTTATTATGAGTTTATTGTGGTAATTTTAAAAAAATCAGAAATTCAGTTTTTAATACTTTTGAATTGATATTTGTATTCTGTGGGAGAAAAAAAAATTACTCAAGTCCTACAAATGGTGTTTTCTAGTCTTAATGGAATCAAACTAGAAATCCATGTCAGAAAGGTTAGAAAAATCTAAGCATTTAGAGATTATATAACTTACTTCTAAATACTCATGGATCTAAGAGGAAGCCTTAAAAGTAATAAAAAGTGCATTGAAATGAATAAAATGAAATATACTATACCAAAATTTGTGAGAAACAGAGCAATTCCTAAAGATAGATGCACAGCATTAAATGCAAACATTAGAAAAGAGGAAAAGTCTCAAGCTAGCCATTTAAGCTCCCACTTTCAGAATCATAAGAGTAAAATCAACCCTGGAAGCCTGAAGGAAAGAAATAATAAAGACAAAGACAAAAATAAGTGAAAAATTTTAAAGCAAAAATAGACAATAATCATTGAAGCAATAAATTTGTTTTATGAACAGATCAGTGAAATTGATGTCACCACAAAAATAAAGAAGACAAAAATGTTGAACTCAGTAATGAAAGGGTACATCATGGCGTTCTTCGCAGATGCTACAAGTATAGTAAGGGACTGCCCTGACAAGCAATATAGATGATATGGACTAATTGCTTCACAAATAGAAATATCCATAAGTCACTCCATGTGAATTAGATTATTTGAAGAGAACTGATCTAATCTGAATTAGATAATTTGAAAAGACCTATGATGATCAAGGGAATTTATATCATAATTAAAATCTTACAGAAAAAATGTTATGATTTCATTTGAGAATTCTATGATACATTTAAAGAACATCCAATACCACTTCTTCACAATCCTTTCCAAAAATAGAGGAAAGAATACTTTTTAATTCATCATACAAAACTAGTATTACTCTGATTTGAAAACCAGATGACGATGCTACTAAAAAACGAGAAAAGTATAGACCAATATAGCTGCTAAATAGAAATGCAAAATATTTTACAAAATATTAGCAAGTAGAGTTTAGCAATATGCAAAAAGAATTACACTCTATGATGAAATGGGATTTATTCTAAATATGCAAGACCAATTTAATATTTAAAAAGTTAATTAATATTCTGTGGTGCACATTGGTAATTCTAGCTTCTTGGGAGGCTGAGTTAGCAGGATTACAAGTCTGAGGCCAGCGTTGACAATTTAGTAAGACAGTCTCTTAAAATTAAGGAAGAAAAAGTTCTAGCATTGTAGTTCCATCATAGCCCTTACATTTGATCCCTGGTATAAAAAATACATGAATATAATCAGTACTATCAACACTGTCAAGAGGAAAAATCACATGATCATATCAACGGGTGCAAAAAAGTCATTTCACACAATTTAACCCATTTAAACTTTTAAGGAAGTAAGAGACAATTTCCACAATTTGATAAAGAGCAGTTTTAAAAAGCTGTAGCTAACATGATACCTATCAGTGAAAGACAAAATATTTTCTCCCAAAGATTGAGAATAACACAAGGAGTTGTGCATTCATAACTCTTATTTAACTTAGGATTTTTAGACATATTCAGCTCAATAATGCCAAAAAAGAAAATAGAAGCATGCAAATTTAAAAAGAAAAATAATCTATCACCATTATATGTGACATGATAGTCTTTGTAGAAAATTCCAAGGGGGCTATGCAAAAACTCCGAGGAATGAGTTCATAAATCACTGAGTCTGAGACAAACTTAACAAAAATCACTTATATTTCTATAAACTGCCAATAAAAATGTAGAAATCAAATTATTAAAGATTTAATTTCTCTCCAAATTGATCTAAAGTTTTATTTTCTTTCCTGCTAAAATTACAAAAGTGTTTCATGTATATATGGAAACAATTATTCTGAAAATTTGAAGAAAAAGCAAATAAGAGTAGCTAAAGCAATTTTGAAAAAGAATGGAGGTATCATTCTGTTGTATTTCTAAACTTATTATGCAGGTATAGTAATAAGACTATTTGATTTTGACAGAGGAATAGACTCATAGCTCAATGGAAAACCTACATATAGCACCATAAAGTTTCAGCCAACTAATATTAAAATAATAACATTGAACAATTAACAGTAATTTAAATTATACTCTTTTCTTTCTTCTTTTGCTGCTGGGGATTGAGTTCAGGACCTTGTATGTCTCAGGGAGGCATTTAAGCCACTGAGCTATCTCCCTGGCCCTAATGTATTTATTAATAATAATAAATAATAATAAACTACTAGTAATAAACTTATGTAACAGGATAACGTTTCTGAATTTGTGAAAAGTGAGATGTTAGTATGTCCATGTAATGTATAACTAGTTTCTTCTCTTGTTAATACTTTCGACTAGTATACCATGTTTGTTAAGGTTAATGAAGTGAAACATTTTTATCAGCTGAATCCCACCTATAATTCAGATTTCCCTTGTTTTTACCAAACATTCTTTTTCTGCTCTGAGATCCCATATTACTATTAGTTACTACACCTCTTTAGGCTCTTTTTGCTTGTGACACTTTCTTTGTGATTGTTACCTTATCTTTAGTGAATATGGCAGTTTTGAGAAATTCTGGTCAGGGATTTTGTAAAATGTTCCTCATGTGGGATTTGTCTGATATTTGTTCCATCATTAGCCTACAGTTAATGGTTTCTGGTAGGAGGAGTTCAGAAGTAAAATACCACTTTTTCACATTACATCAAGAGTACAATGGGACTGGGGAGATGGGTCAGTAGAATGAGTGCTTGCCTGGCAAGTGCAAGGGCCTGAGTTCAATCCCTGGTTCTACAGAGAGAGAGAGAGAGAGAGAGAGAGAGAGAGAGAGAGAGAGAGAGAATATGAACATAGTAACAATGTGATAACATGACATCATTTTTTAATTGGTCACTGATGAGGATAGAAGCCAGGACCTCTTTTATGCTAGGTAAGTGCTCTACTACTGAGCTACATGCCCAGCCTTTTAAAATGTATTTAGTTGTGTGTGTGTTTGTGTGTGTGTGTGTGTGTGTGTTGTGAAAGAATCAGGACGTTGTTCATGATAGGCAACTGCACTGCTACCAAGCTATCTCAGCTCTTTTTACTCTTTTTTTATTTTTTTT
>NW_004524686.1:5636776-5646318 GCF_000260255.1 Octodon degus | reverse complement strand
TAAAGCAAGACCTATGCAGCAAGAGTTGTAGCAACTCCTATGTATCAACTGCCCCCCACTGTAGACCAGCAGAAATCAGCAATAAAATTATCCAAGGCATGCTACATGCATGCGTACATATATACATATATCACTTCCTCCCTAGCTCCTTCTCCTGTCTTTTTCTCATCCCAGGTTTTACTTCCCTTTAAATAGATTCTTTCCTTGTAATCCCAATACTCAGGAACCTGAGGCAAGAGGATGGCTCTAAGTTTCGAAAAGCCTTGGCTACAAAGTGAGCTTAAGGAGAGCCTGAACTGCATATGAAGACCCTATCTCAGAAAGACAAAACAAACAAACAAAAAAGCAAAACAACGCCCCCATAAAACCAGACTATTTCCCTTTCATCGTATCTATTGTAGCTTTCAGATTTTATTTGTTCTTTCAGGTTCTGACTCTAGTGAGACAATACTATGTTTGCATGTGTGGGTCTGATTTATTTCACTTGAGTATGTTTTCTAGTTGCATCCATTTACCTATAAAAGCCTCAAATTTATCACTTTTATAGCTGAATAATACTCCATTGTGTAAAAATACCAGATTTTATTTATGCATTCCTCAGTTGATGGGCATTTGGGCTGTTTCTAAGCTTTAGTTATGTCAAATTGTAGTGCTATCAACATGGGTGCACATATATCGCTGTAGTATGATGTTTTCAGTTCATTTGGAAAAATACCCAGGAGGGGAAAATCCTAGCTCTTTGAGAAATCTCCACACTTATTTTCATAGTGGTTGTACCACTTCATATACCCACAAACAGTGGAGAATGGTTCCTTTTGCCTCACAGCCTTGAGCATTTGTTATTGATTAACTTCTTGATGATAGCCATTCCTTTTGGGGTGAGATGAAATCTCAGCATTATTTTAATTTGTTTTTCTCAAATGACCAATGATGTTGAACATTTTTAAATATCTTTTTTGTCATTGTATTTCTTCATTTAAGAAGTGTATATTCATCTCAGATGCCCACTTTTGGTTTGGGTCTTTGAATTTTGGGGGCCTGATTTAAAAAAAAAAATCTTGGTATTTCATACATAGAAGATCTTTGTTAGAGGGACAGTTCTCTATAATTTTTTCCCCAAATTTGTGGGTTTTCTTTTTATTTTGGATCATAATTTTTTTTATGAGGACAAACTTTTCTAAAAGATGAGATTCCAGTGGATAATTCTTTGAATTATTTCCCCTACAGTTTTGGTTTTATTCATGAACTTTCTACTTGCCCCTATATCCTATGTCTTTAAGATATCTACCAACTTTTTCATCCAGAAGATTTAGAGTTTCTGTTTTAATATTTAAATATTTGATCCATTTTGGCTGTCGTTTAGTGCATTGTGATAGACATAGCTCTATTTTTAGCCTTTGGCATGTGGAAAGTCAGTTTTTCCAGCACCATTTATTAAAGAGGCTATCTTTCTTTCAGTGAACATGCCCCTTTATCAAAGATAAGGTAAATGAGTGTGTTTCTAGTTATGTCTGTATCTTCTAATCTTTTTCATTGATTCTCAGGTCTTTTTTGCCACTACCATGCTGATTTTATCACAGTAGCTTTGTAGTATAATTTCAAGTCAGGGATTGATTTTTTTACCTTGCCTTTGTTGACCAGGACTGCTTTTAATATTCTAGGATTATTCTTGTTCCAAATCAATTTTAGGAATGTTTTCTTGAGGTCTGTGAGGTATACAAACAGGATTGCATTTAATCTGTTTTTTTTTTTTTTTCGGTAACAGGTATTGAACTCTGGACCTTAGACTTAGCAGACAAGCTCTTATTCTACTGAGCTATCTTCCCAGCCCAGGATTGTATTGAATCTGTATAACAATTTTGGGAGTGTGACCATTTTCAAAATGTTGCTTCTTCTTATTCAGGAGAAGGGAATATCTTTCTATTTTCTGAAATACTCTTTAATCTCTTCTCTCAGAGCACTATAATTTTCACTGTATCAATCTTTTTCTTCCTTTGTAAGATTGATTCCTAATTATTTCATTTATTTGGATGCTATTGTGAAAGGCATGGTTTCTCTAATTTCTATCTTGGTATATTCCTTGTCTGTACAGAAATACTATTGATTTTTAAGTGTTGACTTTATGTCCTGCTATGCTACTGAATTTGAGTACTAAATTTCCAAGCCACTTGGTAGAATTTTTGAGGTCTTCTATGTATCGTATCATGTCATCTGCAAATAATGATCAATTCACTTCTTCCTTTATAATCATTTTTCATTTTATTTCACGCTCTGGTCTAATTGTTCTGGCTAATGCTTACAGAACTATATTGAATAGGAGTGGTGGCAGTGGACATCCTTTTCTTATTCCTCATTTTAATGTGAAGGCCTTCCTTTTTTAATCCATTTAGTATAGTGTTGGCTGTTGGATTGTCATAGATGGTTTTTATCAAGCTGAGGTAAAGATGATCTAGTCTGCTTTTCTGTAGGGTTTTTAATCATGAATGAGTGATTATTGGACAAAAGCTTTTTCTTCATTTATTGAGATAATCATGTGATTGTTGTCTTTGTCTCTGTTGATGCGGTGTATTACATTTATGGATTTGTGTATGTTGAACCATTCCTGCATTCCTGAAATGAATATTACTTGATTGTGATGTATAATCTTCTTGCTGATTTGCTACATTCTATTTGCTAGTATTTTATTGAGGATTTTGCATCTATGTTTATTAGGGAGATCAGCCTGTAGTTCTCTTTTACAATGGGTCTTTCTTTAGTTTTTTTATTAGTATAATACTTGGATCTAGGAGTGAGTTTGGGAGAATTGCTTCCCTTTTGACTTCACTGAAGAGTTTGAGAATAGGTGTCATTAAATCTTCTCTAAATTTCTTGTAGAATTCAGCTGTGAATCCCTCAGGACCTGGCCTTTTCTTTGTTTGTAGGTATTTTATTATATTTACAATTTCATCAACTAATATTGGGTTATTCAGAATGTTTATATCTTCTTGATTCAGCTTAGGTAATTCATATGTGTCTAGGAATCAAAACATTTTCAAAGTAGGTATTCATGAATTTGTGAATTTCTATAGGATCTGTGCTGTGATTTTACCCATTTCCTTTCTTTTTTCATGAATTAGAATTTTTTCTTTTTCTTTTTTTTTTTTTTTTTTTTTGCTAAGGGTAGATAGGATTTTCTTTTTCTTTTATTAAGATTTTAATAATCAGGGCCGGCCAAATAGCTCAGCAGACTAAAGCACCTACAAGCAGGTGCAGGGGCTGGGAGTTCAATCCCTGGGCCTGCCATGTTGGCCCAACCCCTGGGGCACGCTGAGACAGCAATTGAGACTGGGTATTGTGGCACATGCCTGTAATCCCAGAACTTGAGAGGCTGTAAACAGGAGAATCACTATGAGTCCAATCTAGTAGTGAGACCCTGAACACCCAGTAGACCTTTCCCCCTCTAAAAGATTTTAGTAATCATCTGTAAAGCATTTTAAAGACACTATTGGGGTTGGGTAGATGGCTCAGTGGAATAGCTGCTTTCCTGGCAAGCCCAAGTGCCTGAGTTCAATCTCTGGTTCCGAAAAAAAAAATCCTATTAATGTGGAGGCTGATACAAGAGGACCACAGTTGAAGTCCTGACTTTGCAACTTAGCAAGACACAATATCAAAAATAAAAAGAGACAAAAAGGGATGGGGATGTAGCTCCATGTGAAAGCCTTGGATTTAATCCCCAATACTGTAGAATAAATGAATGGGGAGATAGTTTAGTACCAAGGTCCTTAGTTCAATCTCTACTGGGAGAGGGGATGCTAATTATCAGCCATACCCTTAAAAGAATTCTAAAATTCTCTGATTTCTTAAATCTTTAGGTTACATCACATGATAGTCCCATCTTTTGCTACCCAAGTGCAAGAGCTTTGGGCTAATTCAAATACTGCAGACTACATTTCTATCTTCATGTTGACATTTCCAGTGTTTGGAAGAATTAATATTATTAATCATCATTCTTTGCATTATGAAGATGTCTTTCTTTGTCCATCTCATTCTGAACAATGAACAAAAGCTTGATAATACCTTGGCAAAACACTACTTGTTCTGGGTAAGGAGTACTGTTGGGACTGTCCCAGGTCTACAGACATGGCTCATCTTCTGCAGGCAAGCATGATAAAAATTCCAGTTTCTCTTTTTGGAGCCCAACATTTCTGCAAATGGCATATCTGTTATAATGTTATCCACAGAACTAGTTCTCAGTGGAAGATTGTAGCCATCCCACTGAACAGCATCTGTGGACATGCCCCAAGATGGTTTGCTTTCTTGAACTTGGCTCATGGTCAATAAAGATGTTATGCACTGCTATTTTAACAGCCAGTGGGCTGTTATGACCATCAATATGTTAACAGTTACACTGTTCAGTGGCCCCCTCTATTGATATTACCCCTTTTCCCCACATTGTATCAACTATTGTATCAGTAGTTGAAGTGCACAGAGCCTGAGCATCCCATAAGCAAGAGTTGATCTAAGAGTTATAGGTCCAAAATGTGTAATATATCTATGGTGTAGACTCGCCTCAGTCACTACAATGCCCACAGTCATTTCATTATTAGGGATATTCAAGAGAACTTCCACATCAAAATTAGTCATGTCAACCTTCCACTTGAAATGATCTTGAACAGTAGCCCCAAAATCATTTGCAGCCTCATATGAGGTAAGGCAGTGTTTCTCTTCTGCTCTCTTGCATGTGACTCTAAACTTGGATACATGAGGCTCAGTTTTTCTTTGGAATGTTCATCAGTCTCATTTTTAGAAGATGCTAGGTCATTACCTGCTAAAGTTGGTATCTCCTTTTTGATGGCTTGATTTTCATAAGAGTCTAGGATACATGAATCTAAAGCATTGTCAATTAAACCTCTATCATCTCTCTCATCTAATTTATCTCCTTGTCCATTTACAATTTTCTCTTTATTTGAATTCACATTCATCTTTTTGCACTTTGTTTTTTACTTCTTGAAACAAGTATTAACATCCCATACTTTTAAAGGATCTGACCATGGGAGTTTTCCAGTCAAGTCTTCAAAATCTTTCAGATCTTCTTCCTTTGTTTTTGTAAACTTGAAATCTTTAAACCCCTCAACAACCATAGACAATGAACATTTGCCAGACTTTCCACTGAAATTTCAAAATATATCTTGCCCAGTTTTTGCTGATTTTGCATGATGACACCAATTTCTCTCCAATTTCACTGTAGCTATTAGCTCAAAGCCAGTGGGGACAGTGGCGCCAATAGTGACATAGAGATGCTCAGATTTGTCTTTGGTGCCACTTTCTTCTGTCACTGCTACAGATCTCTGATTCTCATGAAGGTTAACATCCAGGTGGTGGTCAGTAGCTTCTTTAATGTGCAACATTTTCACAATGATTCCAAGATCGCTAATAAAGTTCCCTTAGGTCTCTAGTACATCACAGTCCCTAAGTTTTCCCACACCACTGAAGCCATTCATCAACACCAGAAGCCTGGCAAGGGGGTTATCAATTTTACTTATTCTTTCAAAGAACCAACTGTTTGATGCATTTATTTTTTTATATTGTTTCCTTTCTGTCTATTGTATTAATTTCTGCTCTGATCTTTATGATTTCCTGCCTTCTTTGGGCATTGGGCTTGACTTGTTCTTCTTTATTTTTTATGTATTTAGTGCTAGGTCTACAGGGTCTCGCTACACAAATCAGACTTGTAGCAATTCTCTTGCTTTCAGCCTCCCAAGCTGTGGGAATACTGTCACATGTCACCACACCCAGTCTTGCTTGCCCTCTCAGCAAGTCCCGGGGGTTAGGCCAGCACAGCACACTGGGGATCAAACCCCAGCCACTGTGCTTTGACTAAGCAGGAACTTTAGTCCGTTGAGCTATCTGGCTGGTTCTTTTGACTTGCTTTTCTTTTTCTAGGAGATTGAGGTACAACATAATATTGTTTATTGGGGCTCCTTCTGTTTTCCTAATGTGAGAATTGAACACTATAAATTTCCCTCTTAAGACAGTTTTCATTGCATTAGACAGGTTCCAGTAAGTTGTATCTGCATTTTTATTTGAATTTAAGTACTGTTGAATTTCTTCTTCAATTTCATCTGTGACTCATTGATTGTTCAAGAGTATGTTATTTAATATCTGTATGTTTATGGAGCTTTTGCTATTTCTTTTGTCAATAATTTCCAGTTTTATTGCACTACAATCAGATAATATGGGATAATTTCAATTCCTTTGCATTTACTTATACCTATGCTATGTGCCAGTAGGTAGTGTATTTTGGAGACGGTCCTACAGGAAGGTGTATTCTGACGTTGTTGGGTAGAACACTCTGTAAAGATCTACTAAGTCTATTTCTTTACAAGTTTAGTTTTGTTCTGTTATTTCTTTTATTTTTTGCCAAGTTCATCTCTTTTTGACAATGAGGTACTAAAATTCCCCATTACAATTGTGTTATCGCTCATTTGATTTTTCATTTCCTTTAAAATTTGTCTATGTAGGGGCTGGGGAGATGGCTCAGTGAAATAAGCGCTTCCCTGGCAAGCACAAGGGCCTGAGTTCAATCCCCGGTTCCGCCAAAAAAAAAAACAATTGTCTATGTAGTTGGGTGCATATCTATTTATGATTGTTATCCCTTCTTCTTGCAGTTTTCCACTAACAAGTAGGTGGTGACTGTCTTTATCTCTTTTAGTCATTCTTGGTTTTGATGTTGACATTATCAGCAACCAGAATAGCTACTCTTACTTTTTTCTGGGTTCAGTAACATGGAGTGTTGCTTCCCATTCTTTGACTTGCAATCCATGAAATTCCTTTTGAGTTAAATGTGTTTCTTAAGTTCCCTTATTTGAATATTATAGGTATGTAAACTCAGCAAAATATTCTAAAAGAGTTCAGTAGTCCATAATAGTATTGGGTCTTCCGCTTGACTGGCAATGTCAGAAATTGTTGACCTGAGTCCCCTATAGCTCAACATAATACCATGGCTCTACTTCTTATATATCATTTTTATACTTTTCTGCTGGATGGTTAAGACCAAGGTAAAGCAGGACCTATGCAACAAGAGTTGTAGCTTTTGGGTCTGATAAGGTCAGTGAAATCCCCTCAGGATTTATCCTGAGATCCTGTACCTCAGATTGTAGAAACTTTGTCAGTGTCAGCCATGTGGATGAGTCATGGCCACTGCTTGGCCAATGTGCTCTCTGTGAAAGCCTGAATGTTTTCTCTCCATGTGACTCTCCTTAGGCACACTCTACATCAACGGTCACTTTCCTCTTTGGCCCCATAATCTTCTTGATCAGAAAATTTGGGACACAACTGAGTTATATGATGTTACAGTACAAGTTCTCATATGTCCTGAGTCTTAATTGACCTTAGAAGGCTAGGGCAAAAAGGTTGGCTTTCCTTGCAGCCCTCCTTTTTCTCTAATTTTGGTCTGCAAACTTTGGCTGTTAATCATCCAGAAGACAAAGCTTATTGTTATTACCATATAACTTAGGCTGTTAAGCTTAACCTCACTATCTGTCTGCATATCAAACATCTTAGGCTATAATATTCAAATGACAGAACTAAACAAAAAAGGGTATACAGATGAATGTCCATTTTGTATCTGTGTACTCAAAGTGGTTAGGATAGATATATAGTTACATTCTCTTAATGAATAGAGTGATTTGTTCTAATAGTGTCTGTCAATAGGTTATCATGTCCTCATCTTGTACAGCAATTAACTACTAGGAAGAATGTATGCAGTGTGTTAATTATTGAAACTGTCCTACCAACTTGATTTGAAATGGTCTCATTGCTATTTGTTTCTCAATAAAATTATGGAAAAAAAATTCTATGGGTCCAGGGCTATAGCTCAGTGGCGTAAGTGCCTGCCTGGCAAGTGCAAGGTCCTGAGTTCAAGCCTTGGTACCACCAAAATAAATAAATAAAAATACAAAATAAAAATAAAAATTCTAACAGAATTTTAAAAATGTATTTCTTGTATATAGCTTATTGTTGAATTTTGTCTCTCGATCCACTTCTCGATCCATTCCATTTCTTTTGACTGTTGAATTGAGGTTGTTTACACTGATGGTTATAACTGATATGTAATCGCTTATTTTTGTCATGTTATTTTCCTACAGTAGGGTCCCTACTTTCCCCCTCTATTTAATTGCTTGTTCTGCGCTGTGGTTTCTGTCTGTTGTTCTTGAACTTGTGGTTGCTTCTGTCTCTTTCTAGAATATCTTTAAGTACTCTTTGTAGGGTTGATTTGGTGATCATGAATTTCTTCAGTTGTTCTTTGTTATGGAAGTAGCTTATCTTGTCATTGAATTTGGTAGAGAGTTTTTCAGGATATATCAATCTGGGTTGGAACTTGTTTGCTTTCAGGACTTTAAATACTTAACTGAAATTTCCTCTTGATTTGATGGTTTGTGTTGAGAAATCTACCATTATTTTGATGGGCTTTCTAGTATAGGTTATCTGGTCCTTTTTTCTAAAAAATTTTAATATTTTATTGTTTTGATGACTTTCTGGGATCTTGATTATGTGTCTAGGTACTGATTTATCTTGAATGTGGATAATTGGAGTTCTATATACCTCACTTGACTGTGTCAGATTTTTTTCCCATGCTTGGGAAATTTTCTGGTACTATTTCTGCAAATTGACTTTCTATGTCATTTGTGCTGCCTTCTGATGTTTCATTGACACTTATTAGTCTTACATTGTTTTTCTTTTCATTATCTTGTAGCTGATGAATTGTTATTTCTTAGTTCCTCATTATTTTTAAGAGATCTTTCCTTTTGCACTCAGTAGCTGCAATACTGTCTTCAAGGTCTGAAAGTATATCTTCAGTTTTGTTCAAGTGGTTTTTCTAGCTTTAAATGAAATTCTTCATTTCCTGGATACCCATTTGAATCTGTTTCATGCATTGTAATCATTTCCTGTATTGTTCATTCATTCATCATTTTTCTGTTCTCTTCTATTTTTTATCTAGATCTTTAGATGTGCTAAATAAATCTTTCATAATTGTCCTTTCTTGTCTGATCTGGGAGATTATTTATAATCTGATTTCTTTTATACCTTCATGCAGTTGTTTCATTACTTTGGTTGCTATCATTTCAGAAATTTCAGGTGTGACAATTTCCAGTTCTTCTATGTCCTTGTGTCCTGGTCTCGTTCTGTTTGGTCTGGAGGTCTGAGGTTGCATTTCATTCCTTTTTTTTAGGTGATAAGAAATATATTTTATTTTATTTTTACCATAATTTTATTGATAAATAGCAATGAGACAGTTTCAAATCAAATAGGTAGGACACTTTCAATAATTAAAACACTGCATACATTCTCTTCAGTGGTTAATTGCTGTACAAGATGCGGACTTGAGATCCTATTTACAAACACCATTAGAACAAATCATTTTATTCATTAAGAGAATGTAACTATATATCTATCCTAACCACTTTGAGTACACAGATACAAAATGGACATTCATCTGTATATCCTTTTTTTTTTGGTTAGGTTCCGTTATTTGAATATTACAGGTGTGTAAACTCAGCAAA
>NW_004524686.1:5632571-5636646 GCF_000260255.1 Octodon degus | reverse complement strand
ACTGGATGGTTAAGACCAAGGTAAAGCAGGACCTATGCAACAAGAGTTGTAGCTTTTGGGTCTGATAAGGTCAGTGAAATCCCCTCAGGATTTATCCTGTGATTCTGTACCTCAGAATGTAGAACCTTTGTCAGTGTCAACCATGTGGATGAGTGACAGCTATTGCTTGGCCAATGTGCTCTCTGTGAAAGACTGAGAGAATGTTTTCTCTCCATGTAACTCTCTTTAGGCACACTCTACATTATCAATCCCTTTTCTTTGGCCCCATAATCTCCTTGATCAGGAAATTTGGGACACTATCGAGTTACATGACATTACAGTACAAGTTCTTACATGTCCTGAGTCTTAATTGTCCTTAGAAGGCTAGGGCCAAAATGTTGGCTTTCCTTGCAGCCCTCCTTTTTCTCTAATTTTGGTCTGCAAACATAGGTTGTTAACCATCCAGAAGACGAGATTATTGTTATTATCAAACAACTTAGGCTGTTAAGCTTAACCTCACTATCTGCCTGCATATCAAACATTTTAGGCATAATATGGGACAGGTATTTTTTCATCAAGTATTGATATGTTGAACTTTATGTCACTACAGAATATGATAAAAACATTTAAAAATTAGAATATATTTTAAAAATATGCATAAAGAATTATATACTTCTCATGTTTGCAAATAAGTCCAAAAATCTCACCATATACAACCTTCAAGAAGGACAGTCCCACAGTATTCCTTTTCCCGTCTCTTGCTTTCATTCACCACCCCCTTCTTGAAAATCCACCTACCCGAGAGACATCATAGCAGCAACGGGCATGTCATGACAAGCAGCCCATATTCAAAGTACCAGAATGATAGGCACTCCAAACATGAAACTACTATTACAAATTACCATCTGCAGTGCAGTAGCTTTGTGCACAGGTATCAGTATATAGTTAGTCAGGGTGAGAATCTTTCCTATTAACTGCTAGATTAAAAAATCTTCTGAAGATTCTCAGGATCATTGCCTTGCTCATCTTCTACATATAACTGTATGGCTTAACATTGTCATGTTTCCTAGCTCATCTCCTTTCCCTATCTTGATTAGTTAGTCCTTGAGATCCTGCTTTCCTTTTCCTTGTATTATATCTTTCTATTTGTATTTCTTCTTTGGAGTTCTTACACTAGGAAGACTATATGATATTTACACATGTGTGTATGGTTTATTTCACATATGCGTATATGTTCAAGTGGCATCCACTTCAATATAAAGGCTTGGAATTTATCATTCTTTATAGCTAAATAATACTCCATTGTGTAAAAATACCACATCTTTCTCAACCATTCCTCGGGTGATGGGCATCTTGGTTGTTTCCAAGATTTGGCTATCACAATTGTGCCGCTATAAACATAGGCACACATATATCAGTATGATATGATTTCAGACCCTCTGGGGAAATTCCCAGTAGAGGAATATCTGGTTTAAAGTGGATTTCCAGACCAACTTTTCTAAGGAGTTTTCATATTGATTTCCATAACGGTTGCACCAGTCTACATTCCCACCAGCAGTGGAGAAGGGTTCCTTTTTCCCCACAGCCTCTCCAACATTTGTTGTTGGGTGATTTCTTTATGATAGCCATTCTTTCTGGGGTGAGATGATATCTCATTGTGGTTTTAGTTTGCATTTCACGAATGGCTAGTGATGTGGAGCATTTTTTCATATATTTATTCGCTTCTTTAATTTCTTCCTGAGATGTGTCGTTCATGTCGGATGCGCATTTCTGGATTGGGTCTTTACATTTTGGGGCCCTAGTGTTTTTTAGTTCTTTATAGATTCTAGAGAGCAGACCTTTGTCTGAGTACTTATTTGTCATGATTTTTTCCAAATTTGTGGGTTGTCTTTTCACTTTGTTGGTAATTTCTTTTGACGTGAAAAAACTTCTCAGTAAGAGCAGGTCCCAGTTGTTAATTCTTTCAACTGTTTCCAATGGGATTTGATTTCTGTCCATGAACTCTTTGCCTACCCCTATGTCTTCAAGTGATCCTTCTACTTTCTCTTCCAGGAGATTTAGTGTCTCTGCTTTAATGTTTAGATCTTTAATCCATTGTGACTTTAGTTTAGTGCATGGTGATAGACCTAGGTCAAGCTTGAGTTTTCGGCATGTAGAGAGCCAGTTTTTCCAGCACCATTTGTTAAAGAGGCTATCTTTCTTCCAGTGAGTATGTTTGGCCCCTTTGTCAAAGATAAGGTGGCTGAGTGTGTTCATAGGAGCTTCAGTGTCTTCTAATCTATTTCATTGATCCTCAGGTCTGTTTTCATGCCAGTACCATGCAGATTTTATCACAGTAGACTTGTAGTATAATTTCAAGTCAGGAATTGTAATGCCCTCTGCCTTTTCTTTATTGCCCAGAATTGCCTTTGCTATTCTAGGTCTTCATTCCTTTGATTTGATATTTTTGAAGCTCCCAACGTTCACCTGGACTCAGCATCAATGGTAGGGAGGAGCAAGATTGGAGGCAGGCCAGCAAGGCTCCTGTGATACTCATGGAGCAGCGTAGGCTCAGCAAATTTCCTGTTGTGTGAGATTTCATATATCTTCTACCACAGTGAAGGGCAGGTGAGCCACAGCTCAGCAAGGGTCCAAGGATATTGGGGGCAGACTAAAGCTACACAAGGCTCTAGAAATGGTACAGAAACAGGCTTGGAATCACCAAGGCTCCTGTGACTGGGTACAGTGAAGTTCAGCAAATCTCTTGAGATGGTGGTAAGGGTGGAACCGAGTTCACCAGGTGCAATTAGCTGCCTGCATTATTGAAAGTGTTTGTAGACATACATAGACTAATAAATTTATAGCTCAGTGATCCTCACTATCTTAGTCTATCTTTACTGGACCAAATACCTGACGCACATACCTTCAAAGGAGGAGAGATTTATTTTATTTCACAATTTTGAAGTTTTAGTCTATGGTTGGCTGGCTCCAAAGCAGACTTGCGTGGTTGATGGGCCTGAGCAGAGGAAAGCTGCTCACATAAGTGCATCCTGGAAGCAGAGAAAGAAGGGAGGAGCGATACACCCTTCCAGGTTACACACCCAGTGACCTGCCCCCTCCAACCAAGCCTACCTCCTAGCCGCACATTCAGCTCAAATTCTTCTGTGGCACAACATCCCTTAGAATCCAGTCATCTTCCAAACATTCTCTCTGAGTGCATGAAGCCTTTGGGAACATTCTAGACCTGGGATATAACATGCACCAAAGGTATTCTTAAAATATATACTTAATAAAAGAATGTACTATACTCTGTGACTCTAATGCATAACTTCCTACATTGCTGAGGTGGTCACACAGTGAGGATCATGCCTCTATCATTGTGTGCCACACTTCTTTATGACTCTAGAGTGACCCTTCCACTGCATGGCCCCAATTACGGAAGGATTGACTGATTATGCAACCATACATACCATGTAAAAGATCCCAGGTACAGCTGAAGAAACTAGAGGGAAATTACCATTGAACAACTGCGAGCAAAGTCAGCATGACCTACTAAACCATCATACAAAGACATACTGAGATGAAAGCAATACTATGAATAAATTAATATGAAAGCATTAGTAGGAATAAATTTGGCCAAGGAAATGTAAGACTTGTACAGTGAAAATTACAAAACACCAATGAAAGAAATTTAAGATGAAAAAAAGAAGAAATTTTAGATTCATGAGTTGAAAGGATTAATATTATTAAATGATCATAATATGTAAAGCAATTTACAGATTCATTCTAATCAAAACACCAATGATATTCTTCAAAGAAATAGGGAAAAAAATTCAAAAATTCACACAGAAGCATGAAAGATCACTAATAGTAGAGGAATATTGAACAAAAAGCACAAAAAAACTGGAGACATCAAGTATTTGATTTTGATATATTACACAGGTAACGGTGAAGCAGAAGCAACTCAACAAGCTAAGTCTGAGAAGGGTGGTACTGCACTGGGGCGGGTTGTGGAGAGAGGTTGAACAATGGATACTAAGACAGTTACATAGGGCAAATGCATTCTAGGGTTCTACAGCACAAGTGGTGTGACCATAATGTCCAGTAACTATATATA
>NW_004524686.1:5612973-5632451 GCF_000260255.1 Octodon degus | reverse complement strand
TAAGAAAAAATAAGGAACAGAAATATTTAATAAATTCACATATTTTTATTCATTTTAATGAGAAATAAAGATACGATAGCAATGAAACAGTTTCAAAATGTTAGGACAGTTACAATAAATAATACATTGCATGTTGTTGTCTTCATATTAGTTATTCAGAAGACAAGATGGAGACATGATACCTTGTCTAAACAATGTTAGTACAAATTTTTATTCCCCATGAACTAAGAGAAAGTAGCAGTATGTCTGTCCTACCTATCTTGTGTGTGTGTGTGTGTGTGTGTATGCGTGTTTTTTCTTTCTCTATTTTTTGTTCACAACAAAACGTTCCTTTATTTACAGTTTTGTGAAGTTAGTAATGCTTGACAGCAGGTTGCCTAGCAACTGATGGCTAACCTTAACCAAATAGAATGTTCATCTCAGGAGTGAGTGAGGTAGCTTGTTTGCTTTAGGCACTGGGACAAGTCCCACCTACACATATTTGATTGAATTCTTACCTTCATGGCTCCCAACATATCCCCCTTTTTGTTTTGTTTTGTCAGAGATGGGTGTTTAACTGCAGTTAGAGAAGCTGTATTTGGAGAAGTCTTTACAGGTCCTTTTTATACTTAAAGCCAATCAAAAGATTGTAGGTACTTGAATTCAGCAAAATAACACAATATAGTCTAATAGTCCATAATAGTAATGGGTTATCAGCAGAACTGGAAATTGTCAGTTGTTGACTTGAGCTTTTTACAGTTCAGCATATTAATATGGCATTACTATTTATACCTCATGGTTATACTTTTCTGCTGGATGGTTAAGAACAAATTAAAGCAAGACTTACATAAGAAAAAAAATGTAACTTTTGTATATGGCAAGGTCAGTCAAATCCCCTCAGGATTCACCCTGAAACTATGTACAGCACCTTATAGATCGTTTGTCAGTGTGAGCTATGTGGGTAAGTTACATCCATTGCTTAATGGATTGGCTTTCTGGAAAGCCTGAGAGAGCTTTTTCTCTCTAGGTGACTCTCATTAGGCACACTAGACATCGTTAACCACTTTGATATGGGTGGCCCCATAGTCTCCTTGATCGGAAAACATGGAATTCCACTGAGTTACAGGATGTCACAGCACAGGTTCTCTTATGTCCTGAGTCCTCACTGACCTTGAAGGGCTAGGGCCAAATGTTAGCTATCCTTGTAGCCCTTCTATCTCTCCAATTTTTGGTCTGGAAACATTAGTTGTTAACGATCCAGAAGAGAAGCTCAATGATATTATTACCCTGTAACAGAGGCAGTTGAGCTTAACATCACTGTCTGAATATTAAACACCTTAGACATAACATAGAATTTCTATTTTCCAACAACCATGGGTATTCTAATATTTAAATCCCTATAGAATGTGAAAAAACACAATTACACATTTTTACACACAAATTTAGAAATCAGTCCATATAAAACATTGTAGCAGAACAATCCTCTGACTTTTTTCTTATCTCTTGATTTCTTTTTTTAGCAGACATTTATTTTAGAGTATAGCAATAATAAATATGACGTTAGAAGCACTACACATTTAGAAGACCAAAATAACAGGCATTTCAATCATGGTCTTAGTATTACACATTGCTATCCTCAATGTAGTTGCTTAGTTTGCCAGATAACAGCATATAGAGTTAGTCAGGGTGAGAGTTCTACCTATTAACTTATACTTTCAAAAATCAGGTAGAGATTCTTAGGACAATTGCTATAACCATCTAGGTTTATATAAATGTATGGGTTTGCCCTGCCTTGTTTACTAACTTTTCTAATTTCTTTCTCTTCATTATTTAATCTTTAAGGTCTTGCTTTCCATTTAACTGTGTTATACTTTCAATTTTAATTTCTTCTTTTGAGTTCTTACACTAGGGAGAGTATATGATATTTACACATGTGGATCTGGTTTATTTCACTTATGAATATATGTTCAAGTGGCATCCACTTCAATATTAAGGCTTCGAGTTTCTCACTCTTTATAGCTGAGTAATACTCCATTATATAAAAATACCACATCTTTTTCAACCATTCCTCAGGTGATGGGCATCTTGGTTGTTTCCAAGATTTGGCTATCACAAATCGTGCTGCTATAAATATAACTGCAAATATATTACTATGATATGATGTTTTCAGTTCTTTTGGGAAAATTCCCAGAAGGGGGATGGCTGGATTGAATGCAACTTCCAGTACTAGTTTTGTGAGGAGTCTCCACACTGATTTCCATAATGGATGCACCAGCTTACATTCCCACCAGCAGTGGAGAAGGGTTCCTTTTTCCCTGCAGCCTCCCCAGTATTTGTTGTTGGTTGATTTCCTTATGATAGCCATTCTTTCTGTGGTGAGATGGTATCTCAGTGTTTTAATTTGCATTTCACAAATGGCTAGTGATGTGCAGCATTTTTTCATATATTTATTAGCTTCTTGTGTTTCTTCCTCTGAAAATTGTATCTTCATCTGGGATGCCCATTTCTGAATTGGATCTTTAAATTTTGGGGCCCTAATGTTTTTTAGTTATTTATAGAGTGAAGCCTTTGTCTGAGTGCTAAGATATTTTTGAAATTTGTGGGTTTTTCACTCTGTTGTTAATTTGTTTTGACATGCAAAATCTTCTGAATAAGAAGAAATCCCAGTTGTTGATTATTTCAAGCATTTCCCATGCAGTTTGATTTTTCTTCATGAAATGTTTACCTACCTCTGTCTTCAAGAATTCTTCCTACTTTCTCTTCCAGGAGATTTAGTGTTTCTGTTGTAAAGTTTAGATTGTTAATCCATTTTGACTTTAGCTTAGAGCATGGTGATAAACCTGGGTCAAGTTTTAGTTTTCGCCATGTAGAGAGCCAGTTTTTCCAGTACCATTTGTAAAAGAGGCTATCTTACTTCTGATAAATACATTTGGCCATTTTGTGGAAGATAACATGGCTAAGTGTGTTCGTAGTTGTATCTGCATCTTCTAATCTATTCGCTTGATCCTCTTGCGTATTTTTGTTGCCAGTATCATACTGATTTTATCACAGTAGTTTGTGTAGTATACTTTCAACTCAGGGATTGTAATGCCTCCTGATTTGCCTTTGTTCCCCAGAATTCCCTTTGATATTCTAGATTTTTCTGGTTCCAAAAAATTTTAGGAATGATTTCTCTAGGTCTCTGAGGTATGTTTGAGGTATTATATAGGGATTGCTTTAGATCTATACAACAATTTTGGGAGTAGGGCCATGTTCACAATGTTGGTTCTTTCTATCCAGGAGCATGGAATATCTTTCCAATTTCTGAAATGCTCTATGATCTCTTTTTTCAGAGTACTGTAATGTTCTGTGAAAAGATCTTTGACTTCTTTAGTTAGATAAATACCAAGGTACTTCATTTTCTGCAGTGCTATTGTAAAAGGTATCATTTCTCCAATTTCCCTCTCAGTGTGTTTTTTACCTGGGTAGAGGAATGCTATTGACTTTTGGGTATTGACTTTGTATCCCACTATGACTGAATTTGTGTATGAATTCTAGTAACTTCTTGGTGGAATTTTTTGGGTCTTCCAAGTAAAGTATCATGTCATCTGCAAATATTGATTGTTTAACTTCTTCTTTACCTATTCTTATTCCTTTTATTTCTCTGTTGTCTAATGGCTGTAGCTAATGATTCCAGAACTATATTGAATAGGAGTGGTGAGAGAGGACATCCTTGTCTTGTATGTGATCTGAGAGTAAAAGGTTTCAGTTTTCCTCTGTTTAATAATACATTTACAGTTGGATTGTCATAGATTGCTTTTACCAGATTTATGTAGAGACCATCTATTCCAATTTTCTGTAGGGTTTTGGTCATGAATGTGTGTTAGACTTTGTCAAAGGTCTTTTCCTGCATCAATCGAGATGATCGTGTGGTTTTTGGATTTAGCTCTATTGATATAGTGTATTACATTTATAGATTTGCATATGTCAAACCATCCTTGCTTCCCTGGGATCAATCCTACCTGGTCATGGTGTATAATCTTCTTGACGATTTGCTGTATTCTATTTGCTATAATTTTTTTGAAGATTTTTGCATCTGTACTCAGCAGGAAGATTGGCCTGTACTTCGCTTTTTGAGTTGCATTTTTCTCTGGTCTTGGTACCAGTATAATACTTGCCTCCAGGAATGACTTTGGGACTATAGTTTCCTTTTCAATTTCATTGAGGATTTTGACGAGTGTTGGGATTAAATCTTCTGCAAGTTTGTTGTAGAATTTAGCTATGAATCCATCAGGACCTGGGATTTTCTTTCACAGTAAGTTTTTTATTACATTTTGAATTTCAATGACTGATATTAGGCTATTGAGTATGCTCATATCCTCTTGATTCAGTTTTGATAATTTGTACCTTTATAGAAATCTGTCCATTTCTTCTGTTTCAATTCTGTGAGAGTAATAATTTTCTAACGAGCTATTGATTGGGCCAGCCTAATATCTCAGAAGATTAAATCATCCACAAGCAAGAGCATGGGCATGCTGTGCCTGCCACACCCCTGCTACTGGGGCATGCTGAGAGGGCAATTGAGACTAGGTGTGGTAGTGGGTGCCTGTAATCCCAGCTCTTGGGAAGCTGTAAACAGGCAGATCACTATGAGTCCAATCTAGTAGTGAGATCCTGAACACCCTGTAGACCCTTCCCTAAAAATACAAAAAAATAATAGCTATTGGTGATCTTCTGAATTTTCACAGGGTCTATGGTAATTTCACCCTCTTCATTCCTTATTGCTTGAATTTGTATTTTTTTCTCTTCTTTTTATGAGGTTAGCTAGGGGCTTAAAAATTTCATTTAATCTTTCAAACAAGCAGATTTTTGATTTTTAAATTCTTTGTATTGTTTTCTTTGTCTTGATTGCATTAATTTCTGCTCTAATCTTTATAATTTCCTCCCATGTTTGAGCTTTGTGTTTGGTTTCCTCTTCTTTTTCTAAACATTTGAAGTGCAGCATTTGGGTATTTATTTATTCCCATTCTGTTTTCCTAATGTGTGAGTTCACAGCTATAAATTTCCCTCTAAGAACTGCTTTTGTTCCATCCCATAAATACCGATAATTTGTGCTTGAATTTTGATTGAATTGTAGATATTGCTTAATTTATTGCTTAATCTAATCTATAACCCATCGGATGCTGAGGAGGGAATTGTTTAATTTTCTTGTATTTATGGGGTTTTTGTAGTTTCTTTTGTCATTTATTTCCACTTTCATTGCACTGTGGTCAGATAATATGCATGGAATTATTTCTGTTTTCTTACATATATTTAAGTATGACCTATGGGCTAGTTAATGGTCTATTTTATAAAATACCCAATTGGTTTTGAAACTGTCTCATTGCTATTTATTTCTCAATATGATTATTAAAAGAAAAGAAAATGTCCCATATGCAGTTGAAAACAGTGTGTATGCAGATGTCGTTGAGTGGAACACTCTGTATATGTCCACTACATCCATTTGTTCAAAAATCTAGTTCAGTTCTGTTATTTTTAGTTAATTTTTTATCTGCTTGACCTATATTTTTGGGATAAGGGGGATTTAACGTCTTCTGTTAATATTGTGATATTGGATATTAGATTTTTTCGTGTCCACTAAGATTTGTCTTATATAGGTAGGTTCTCCTGTGTTTGGTGCTTACATATTTATGACTGTTATCTCTTCCTCTTGTATTTTTCCCCTAACCAGTATGTAGTGGCCATCTTTATTTTATTTGGTCATTCTTAGTTTGAAGTTGAGACTGTCTGTGAACAATATTGCTTTCCTTGCTTTTTTCTGTGGTCTTGGGCCATTTAGTATTGTTTTACATCATCTGACTTTCAGCCTATGAATATCTTTATGAGTTAAGCATGTTTGCTGTTGGATTTTGCTTCCTAATCCATCCTGCCAGCCTATTTCTTTTAATTGGTGAATTGAGTCCATTTACAATGATGGTTATAATTGAAATGAATACCTTTTTTTCCCCTGTGTTTAATTGTTTGCCCTATTTGGTGGGTTCTTTCCATTCTCATTTGTGGGCTTGTCATTTTGGTCCCTCTCTAGAATATCTTTTAGTAGTCTCTGTAGGATTGGTTTTGTCATCATGAAATTCTTTAGTTGTTCCTTGTCATGAAAGTATTTCACTTCTCCATTAAACATGACAGAAAATTTTGCAGGGTATATCAGTCTGGGTTGGAGTTTGTTTTCTTGCAAGACTTGTAGTACTTCACTCCATAATCTTCTTTGCTTGATGGTTTGTGAAGAGAAATCTGCTATTTTTCTGATGAGTTTTCCTTTAAATGTGATCTGTTTCTTTTCTCTAATGGCTTTTAGCATATTGTTCTTATGCTGAATTTCTTTACTTCAGATGCTATTATGTTAGAGATTTCAAGTGTGTAATTTCTGATTTCCTCTATGCTGGTGTCTCCTACATTTGTTTTAGGTGTGATCAGTGTCTGAGAATGCATTTTGTTCCTTCTCTTTGTCATTTTGTATAGCACTGTCCTCTGACCTTCAGTGTAGAGCTTTGGTGCAGTTATAACCTTAGCACCTACTGAAATTCTTACCCAAGAGAGATTATATGATTAAGGCTGCTATAGTTTTGTACTTACAGAACCACATTTAGGAACATTAATAATGGGTAATGATATTTAGGAGTTGACAATTTTTGCAACTGATAGGTTTGTATTTTAGACCATAAGTGCAAACTCTATGTCTGTGTAGCTAAGCAGATATTACAATGGGAATTTTTATTTAAGTTAATTCCACTAAGTTCTGTGTGATCACCTTCCCTTGATATACATGGGGTCTTCCAGGCAAATTAGTTCACCCTGGTTACCTGTTGCACCTTCTCTCGATAAAGAGAGAAAGAGAGAAGCTGCTCTCATAGATCAGGTTCTAGCAAAGTGTCTCAGCTTACCAGGTCCAGATCTACCAAGTTTGAATTCATCCAGATATGCCTGGCTTGGGTCTGAATGCTGTGCTCAGCTTCTTCCTGCTCCAGCCTGTGGAAGTGAACACACTTTGCTCCTCTGGCAAGATGTTGAGCTCCTGGATTTGCTGGGTGGGTCTGGCCCCTAGCCTCTCTTCACGGGTTCCACACCAGGCCTGTACGCTAGACCTGGGCTCTGCCTGGAAAGGGATCCAGGGAGTGAGCAAGCAGGCAGAAAGTCACACACACACACTGGGCCTGGGATCTGCCTAGAGAGGGAATTCACATATTTAATTAGATGCAAGATTGCTTTCATATTCAAGAATACACCAAGGTATTGCTCTAGATAAAATCTGTAATGTTGAGATAATGTTTGTATTTATAACATGCTATGATCTAGGCCATATTGTGTTGGTAACAATCTTAAATAATTTTATATTGTATTAGAATCATGTATAATTTTGTATATTCTTAAAATAGGAGGAATAGCCTGTAAGAATTAAAAATATTATCTATATACTCAAATCTGGAGACAAATATGTGAAAGTTTGTAAATCAAACTGAAAACATAAAGAAGAAAAATCAAGCAAAGAAAGCCATGCTAAACAGAAAAGTTAAATAAAATGAAAGAATAATTTCGTTTTTCTTTTTTTTTTTTTTTTGGAACCAAGGATTGAACTCAGGCCCTTGTGTTTGCCAGGGAAGCACTTATCCCCTGAGCCATCTCCCCGGTCCCAAAAGAATAATTTCTAAAAATATCAGTAATCACCATGAATGTCAGCAGACTAAATTCAGTCATATAGAAGAAAAGATCAAACTATTTTGAAAGAAATTCTAGCCATTTTCTGTATACAGCATAAAACTAAACCAGTATATTGAAAATAAACAAAACAAATATGTGCCATGTAAATTCTAACAAGAGTATTGAAGATATCACATAAATAGAATTTATTAAATGAATAAAGAAGATCATGACAGAAAATATATCAGTTGGATAAAATCATAGACTTTTTGACCATAAATTCTAGACCTTGAAATCTATTAAATAAAAACTGCTGGATATAAAGGGATATTTTACCAAGTCTACAATTACAAAGAGAAATTTTAGAGTATCTTTCTTCAAAGTAGACACAACAGTTGAAATAAATGTCCATAAGAGGATCCAAAATAACTCAGCACATTAAGGACAAGAAAAATTTCAAACACACATGCGAAGATAATCAACAGCATCCAAATGTCAAGGTGAAGTAGTTTTTGACGTTATCTGACAGAGATTTTAAAATAGCAATACAATTCGGTAACAAACCGTAGCAAATGTTTTTGAAGTAAATAAGATATGCTCAGCAAAGAAATAGAGGTTATAAAAAGGATACAAAGAAATTGTAGATCTGAACAATACAACTAAAATTGAATCTTACTGCATGGATTTAGGAGTATAATAGTGATGACAGAGGAAAAATAATGATCTCAAAGAAAAATAAAAATACTCTAATGAGTACAAAAGAGAAAAAGTACTTTTTGAATACGATCAGGGTTTCCAGAACTTGTAAAATAATACCAAACCTCTAAAATGTCTGTAATAGTAATAGGATTTCCAGGAGCTTGGGCATACAAGGCAGAAAAGATATTGAAAAAATAGTGACTTAAAACCTTCTAAGTCTAGGGAAAGGTATGAATCTAGAAATTATAGAAGTTCAGAGAACTTCTAGTACTGTCCATAAAAATAAATGATAACTTGTAAATTAGATTTCATCAATGTTAAAAAAAAAGTTGACTATGAGCAAGACTGTCACATCTAGTTAAGAGAATACAAAACAGCTGTGGCAACAATACTTGCATATCATGTATCCATTAAAGAACTTGTAACCAGAGGCTATAGGAAACCCTCAAAACTAAATAACAAGGAAACAAGGTAATTTCATAAACAATGCAAAGGATTTTTGTGGAAACCCCACAGAAGAGGATATATGTACAGCAAATAAGTATAAGAAATAAGGCTTATCTTCATTAGCCATTACAGAAATGTCCATTAAGCCGTAGTGGGTTACCATGTTTTATACATGTCTAAACTTGAAGAAAGATTGGCCATATAAAATATTGTAAGAGTGTGGAAGATGTAGAAGTATCATATACTGTGAGTGGAATAATCATTTTGGTTCTGAAAAAGTTAAAACACCTGGTCCAGGTATTCTAGTCCTAGGTATTTATCTAAAAGGAAAAAAAAGTATAAATCCATACAAAGCCTTGTGCATGAATGTTGATAACAACTATCTTTGTAATGGGTACAAATAGAAATATCCCAGGTGTTTCTTTTATTTTATTTTCATGAACAGATGGGTTTTTTTCAGCAGTATTTGAACTGTTGCCTTAAGCAAGGATACCACATTAATTTTATCAGGAATAGACAATTTCCTACACTGTCATAGACATAAAAGTTCCTTTTGTACTTTTGTTCAACACTGATCAACACACAGATTCAGTCCAGAGTTGCTGTGCTCTACTGGGTTAACCCAAGCTGCTTCTTCAGGGACTCTGGCATCTCAGGTGGAGGAGGGCGAGGGATCCTGAAGTAGACCTTCACGGAGTCACGGATGAACCACTGTAGTGCAGTCAGAGCACTGATCATGATGATACGGTCAAGAGTCTCTTCCGCATGCCTTTAAAGCCAAGTCTCTAGAGGACCTGAGAAGCACCACTACTCTTTCTTTATTTAGCACAGATACCACAGAATCGGCAGGGTGAGATACAATTGCACAGAAGACCCCAGCTATGTAGCCCTCCACAACGTTACACCAGCTGCTCCGCCTTCCTACATTCACTTCGGGGCTTAGGAACCACCAACTTGTACAATGCTTCAACGGTACGTTCAAAGCAGGCAAACTTCATCACGGTGTAAGGTCTCATCCAGAGAGGGGCACCTCCCTTGTAGAAGGTCTTTCAGGCCTTCTTCCTTAAACATTTTGGGAACAGCATCCCTCAAAGTGGTAGAATAACCTGGTTGAGTTTGAATTCGAACTTCAGCAGCTTCCATAGAAGTCAGGGCGATGTCAGCGAAGAACTCAACACTGGTAGAGGCAGCCAAGTACAGTGACCTACACCAAGGACAGACATTCTTCTCAACAAGCAGGTTGCTATACGAGACTTTGAAGACTTCATAAAAGCCAAACTTACAGAGCCCTTGCATAGAGTAGCCAATGAAAGTTGGAGCACATCCTTTCACCAAACCATGAACACCATCCTCTTTGAGTGTGACTGAGAATCCATTAAATATGCCCTTGTACTTTTGGGAGTCCACCTGCATTGGGCATTTCGCTAAATCCAAGGGAACAACAGCAGTGTGAGTCAGCCCACAATTTAAGACCATACCAAAGCCACACAGTGCATAAAACTTCATGGAGGCATATTCACAACTGTACTCTTCCGCGATGGTGGTGGCAGCCAACTTGCAGGGATGGCGCGGGGCACCCTGGGGCCCGGCGGGGTTGCTGGTGGGGCCCTCAAGGCCATCATGCAGCAGCTGCAGGTGCAGTACCGCGCATTGAAGGGGTTCACCCGCACCGTGGTACGCCATGGAGAGCAAACATCTTCTCGCTAAGATGGTGAAGACCGAACCACTCCTTCTGACAGGTTGCGGCTCCCAGAGCTCCTAGATGTTTCTTAACAAGTGATCGGTCAATTAGTTGAGTGTGGATTTTAAAAATGTGGGATATTACTCAATATTGAAAAGGAATGAATTAGTGATTAGAACATGGATGACTCTCAGAATGACTATGCTCAGTGAAAGAAGGTAGACACAAAAAAGCCCTCACTCAGTAATTCTATTTATATAAAAACAAAAACATTTAGTCCATAGAGAGCAGATCTTTAGTTTCTTAGAGATGGGGATAGAAAAGGCAGGGGAAGGATGGATTACCTAGAAAAATGAGAAAGTTTGTTCAAAATTATGAAAGTATATATTTATCATTTTAAGTGATACATATATGTGTTGATATATGTTATATTAAACCCTTTAAAATTTTTATGAGAACTTAATTATACCTCAGTGAAGGTATTCAGAACCTCTTTGATCTCTTTTTCAGAGTATTGTTTTCATTATAAAGGTCCTTCACTTTTTTAGTTAGAGGAATTTGTGTGTATTTAATTTTTCTTGGTACTGTTGTGAATTATTTTTTCCATAATTATTTTCTCAGTGAGCTTATTATTAGTATACAGGAATGTTACTATGCTATTGATTTTTCTGTGTTTTGTATCCTAGTATATTGCTGAAACTGGTTATCAATTCTAAGAGTCTTTTAGTGGATTCTTTTTTTTTTTTTGGTCTTTAGAAGATAGTATCCGGTGCAAATATGATAATTTTCTCTGTCCCTTTCATATACATATCCCTTTTACTTCTTTCTCTTGTCTAATTGGTCTTGCTAATGCTTTGAGTACTGTGTTGAACAGGAGTGGTGATACTGAACTTTCTTGTCTTATTCTTGATTTTAAAGGGAATGCTTTCAGTTTTTACTCATTTAATGTGGTGTTGTCAGCAGATTTGTCTAAATGGCTTTTATCAGATTGAGAAAGGTCCTTCTACATCCATTTTCTTTAGTGTCTTTTTCATGAATGGATATTACAGAATTTGTCAAAGCTTTTTTATGCATCTAATGAGATATTTATGTGATTTTTTTTGATTCTCTTTACATGATACAATACGTTTATTTATTTGCCTCACATGCCTGGGATTGGCCTACTTGGTAAGTACATGTGATCTTTTTTTTGTGTGTGTGTGTGAAACCGGGGATTGAACTCAGGCCCTTGCGCTTGCCAGGAAAGCACTTATTCCACTGAGCCATCTCCCTGGCGATGTGATCTTCTTGATGATTCACTAGACTCTATTTTCCATCATCTTGCTGAGGAATTTTGCATCTATATTCATTAAAGAGATTGATCTATAATTCACATTTTTGTTTGGATCTTTGTCTGGTTTTAAATTTAGGATAATGTAGCTTTCAGGAATAACATTGGGAGTACTACTTTCCTTATAATTTTATTAAGGAGCTTGAGGAGTGCTGGTGTTAGATTTTCCCTAAAGTTTTCATAGAATTCAGTAGTGAATCCAACTGGACCTGGACTTTGCTTAGTTAGTAGGACTTTTATTACTGCTTTAATTTCATTGCCTGTTATTAGATTATTTAAGCTATTAACATTTTCTTGGTTCAGTGCTGGTATGCATATAGGAATCTAGCCATTTCTTCTTAGTTTTTCAGTTTATTAATATACAGTTTTGTGAAGCAGCAGTTGTTTATGATCTTTTTAATTTTGATCATGTCTGTTGAGATTTTACCTTTGCTATTTTTTATGTATTTGGTACAGGGTCTGTAGGGTGTTTAGGGTCTCATACGTAGATCAGACCTGTAGTGATTCTCCTGTTGCCAGCTTCCCAAATGCTGGGATTATAGGCATGCACCACCACACCCAGTCTCAATCACAGTCTCAGCAAGTTCCAGGGGCAGGGTGGGCACTGCGCACCAGGGATTGAACGGCTGCACTCTGCCTAAGCAGGCACTTTAATCTGCTGAGCTATCTGGCTGGCCCACATTTGTCATTTCTAATTGCTTTGATTTGGGTCTTTATTCTGCTTAGTTTTGATTAGATTGGCTAAGAGATTGCCTAATTTTTTTTTATTCTTTCTTATATCCAGTTCTTTGAACCATTGATTCTTTGCATTATTTTTTTTCTGATCTCACTTTCATTGATTTCTGCTCTCGTCTTTAATTTTTTCTTTGTACTAGTATTGAGTAGCATAGTACATGCTTTTCCACAGCCTTGAGGTACATCATTAGACTATTTTTGGAGGGCTCATTCTGTTTTTATGATGTGAGCATTCTGTTGTAAACTTCCTTCTTTGAATGGTTTCATTGTGTCAAATAAGTTCTGGTATGTAATGCTGGCTTTGTTGCGTAGTTCTAGAAAATATCTATTTTTAAATTAATTTTATTGAGAAACAAATAGCAATAAAACAGTTTTATAACAGGTTAGTAAGATAGTTATAATAATTAATACATTGCATATTGTTGTCTTCATAGTGGTTATTCATAGTACAAGATGCAGACTTGATATCTTGTCTAAACACTATTAGCACAAATCTTCTCATTGAACTAAGAGAAAGTAGTTTTATATCCTATTATATATATATATATATAATGACAGGGGCAAAACCATACATTTATGTGCACAAAATGGTTAAGGCAATGATCCTGAGAATCTTCAGCAGGTTTTTGAAGCTGTCTGATTTTTGTCTGGTTTCTTTTGTAATTTCTTTTTTATTTAAAATTGTGTTAGGACTGGAGAGATAGCTTGATGGCATAAGTGCCTGCCTGGCAAGCACCAGGTTCTGAGTTCATTCCCAGTACCAAAAAAAAAAAAAAAGAAAAAGAAATAGAAATAGAATGTTGTTTAGTTTTCGCATATTTGCATAAGTTTTGTGTTTTTGTTTATAGATGATTTTGAACTTTATTGTTCTATTATCTGATAATATGCATGAGCTCTCTTTATTGGGTAGCATGTGGTCTGTTTTGGAAAATGTTTCATGTGCTTTTGAGAAGCTGTATTCTATTATTGGGTAGAACATGGTAGATATCTATTCAGTCCATGTGTTCAAAGGTTTTGTTCAACTTTGTTATTTCTTTCTTGATTTTATTGTTTGGCTGTTCTGCTCATTTGTCATATTGGCTTATGGAGGACTGCCACTAGAATAGTATTTATGTTAATCTGAAATTTTGTGCCTAATATATAGTAGTTGTTGGGGGTCGGGGAGATGGCTCAGTAGAATAAGTGCTTCCCTGGCAAGCGCAAGGGCCTGAGTTCAATCCCCAGTTCCGTAAAAATAAATAAATAAATAAATAAATAAATAAATAAATAGTACTTGTCTTATGACGTTTTGTGTGCTGTTGTTCATTGCATACATGTTAATAATTGTTATTTCTTCCTGTTGCATTTTTCCCTTAACCAATATGTTGTGACTTTCTTTGTCTCTTTGGATGTTTTGCATTGAAATTCACTTTGTCTGAATAAAGGATAGTTAAATCTTGTGTGTGTGTGTGTGTGTACGTTTCCACTGCACAGATATTTGTTTATCATTCTTCTGTTTTTAGTATGTGAGATTACTTTTGGGTTAAATGTGTTTCTTGTGTACAGTAGTATGTGATCAGATTTGAGTTTGTGTCTCTTGATTGGGAAATTGAAAACATTCGCATTGGAAATTATTACTGACAAGTTCTTATTGCTGTTATTGCTTATCTTTCTTTCTTTTTTAAATTTTCCTATTTATTTATTTATTTGGTACAGGGTCTTGCTGTGCAGCTCACACTCATAGTGATGCTCCTATCTCAGCCTCCCCAGTGGTGAGATTACATGCGTGCAGCACCACACCCAGTTTTGGTGACTGGCTTTGTGTGGGGTACTCCCATGGTACTGGGTATGGAACCCACACCCTTATGCTTGCCGGACAGGTGCTTAGATTGCCAATTTATCTCCCTGGCCCATTATCTTCCTGTTTCTGATTCCAGTTTTACTCTACTGAACCGCACAGTCTTATCTAACATATGCATTCCACCTTTTGACATTGTTAGCTCCATTGCTTCTTTTTAGGATATCCCTTAGAATTTTAAGGAGTGCTGGTGTAATGGTCATGAATTTCTTTAGGTGCTCTTTATCATGAAAGTATATACTTTTGTCTTCAACTTTGCAAGATCATTTTGCAGGATATGTCTACTTAGGTTGGAAATTGTTTTCTTTCAGTGCTTCATATAATTCACTGCAAGCTTTCCAGGCCTTTATATTTTTGCCAGAGGGGTGTCCTGTAATTCTAGTGGGTTTACCTTTATAAGTGATTCCTTCCTTTTCTTTAACCTCTTTTAAGATTTTGTTCTTGTGTTGGGCTTCTGGGATTTGGACTATAATGTGCTATGGAAAGATTCTTTTATGATTGTGGCCATTTGGTGTTCTATATGCCTCACTTAACTGTATGTTAAATACTGTCCCCTTATTTTGAAAGTTGTCTATTATCTTAGGAAAATAAAATAAATTTAATAAATTAATTTATTAATTCCATTTAATCTTAGTCTTTTTTGTTGGGTTTTTTTTATGTCCTCTTGTGGTTTTTCAGGTATCTGTTATGAACTGGTTACTGACAACAACTCTGTCATCTAGTTAAGAAACTCTGTCCTCACATTGGTCATGTCTATTGCTCATACTTTTGTTAGCTTATTTAATTGTCTGAATTTTTCTTTGGAGCCTTTTTATGGACTTTAATTCTTTTCTATGCTGGTCATTTATGTTTTACATCATTTTACACCATGATGTAATGTTTTCTTTTTGTTCTGGTTGCTTTTTAAAAAAATATTTTCTTTTTATTTATTGGATACAAGAGCTCACTACACGGTTCAGACTTGTGGTCCTCCTGTCTCAGCTTCCCCAGTGCTGCAATTATAGGCATGTACCACCATGCCCAGTTTTGGTGGCCAGCATAGTGGCATGGCATGCTCTAGTGGGGATCAAACTCAGGTCCTTGCCAGGCATGTTCTTAGACTGCTGAGCTATTACCCTTCCCCTTTGATATCTTTTATTAATATTTTATATTGACTCCCCAATTATGCTTCTTAGTTGGCCTAATATCAGTTTACTTATATTTTCTGTGAGCTTGCCAAATGTCTTATTGTTCTGTTTTGTTATCTCCACTTTTATTTTGAATAACTGTGATATGAGCCTTTTGTTTTTTTCCCCTTTGATGCCCCTTGGAGCAGAATTGGGAGAGTTGGGAGTCTGGGGAGGCATTTTGCTGAATTGGCTTCTCAGATTTCGTGTGTGTGTGTGTTTGTGTGTGTGTGTGTGTGTGTTGTGGCTTGTGGGATGATTTTACTGGAAAGCTTTGTTTCTTGTATTTACCCCTCATTAGTTAATGTCTACTTTTCAGTGGTGTCCTCTTTATCTGAGAATCCAACAACCTTCGTTTTCTTGGGATGATAAGTGGTTGCATATTTAGCTCAGTACCCAGTTCTCCAGGAAAGGGTCACTGTATTGTTAATGACCCCAGTGCAATATAGATATTGGTATCCCAAGAAAACCAGTGAATAGCAAAAGCTATATCAATTTGACTATAGCAATAGAACCAGCATGAATTATAGTGTGAAATACAAACTGAATGTTAACAATTCCAATGGACCAAGTATATACCACATCTAACCATAGGAAAAGAGATCTGTAAATTATTCTATGAACACTGAGGAAACCAAATAGTGTTTTATTGATTTATAGTAAATATGTAAATGGAACAACTTTACCTCTAACAATAGAATAGTGTTCAATAATAGCATAAATTTAACTATTTATCTAAAAATTTATAAGCTTAGTTCTTATATTAGTAAGGGTACAGGAGGTCGGCCACTGGCAAATGAAAAGGCAGAATTTGAGAAATCAATAAGATATGAGAAGGGAGGAAGAAAAATTAACATAGGGGTCCAATTGAGTTCAGTGGAATTATTAGTATTAGAGAGGAGTCTCAGGAAAGAATGAATAAAAAATGAAAAAAGATAAATAGCAAAATCCAGGGTATAGGAGCTGGTTACTCCCATCTCTTCCCAAATATTGCCCTGGTCCAGGATCAGGTTGGATGGTTATACTTTGTCTTTAATGTCCCATGCCAATGGGATGTAAAATGTAGAGCTGACTTGAGTTGATGGGTCGTCACACCCTTACATCAGGGGGCATGGGATCACTTTCTGGTGTTGTGGGGGGACTACATATGTTGCGTGGACCTGAATTTATGTAGTAATAAAGCAACAAACAAGAAATACAGGAAACTTTGATTTTCAATTGTAGTATAAATTTTATTAGTCCCTAAATATTACTATCAGAATTTCATATTTTCTTTCACTGGTTTAGTCCACTATCAAAAGCAAAGATCACAGAACTGACATAAGTACAGTTCTTTTTCTTTATAATCATTGTACTGTATTATAGTGCTGCTGGTTTGTCAAACCCACAATCTTATCTACACTAAACAAATGTTCTAATACCAAGAAACATTCACAGCTCCTAGAGATATTTTAATGTAAGCATATGTATATTATATATTATTACTAGAACTACAGTCTGAAAATACCTTCGAGGTGAGCTCAAATAATTCCAAAATGACAAGAACTTTAGAAAGGCAATAACTTGTACCTGGGATCAAGGGTTTCACAGAGATTTATCCATATTAACCTCTTTGTAGAATAAGATCCCTACTAAAAAATACTAACATGTCATGTAATTTTCATGTTACATATATTATTAGAAGTCAGAGATAGAGTAATCTTTCAGAATATAGACTGCAAGATTATTTTAGAGAAAAGGATTAGAACTCTTTGATTATGACACCCATAAAAATAAAACCAACTTTAATTGAGTTTTATTTTTCTTATTTTAAAATTCTCTGTAGACAGTGTTTTCTTCTTTTTTTTTTTTTATGCTGAACCGGGGATTGAACTCAGACCCTTGCGCTTGCCTTTTTTTTTTTTTATGCTGAACCGGGGATTGAACTCAGACCCTTGCGCTTGCCAGGGAAGCGCTTATTCTACCGAGCCATCTCCCCGGCCCCCTGTTTTCTTCTTCTTGCTCCATCCTTGTCCCACTCTTTTTAAAATTTTGTTTCAGACAGCGTCTTAAGAAGCTGCCCGTGTTAGCTATAAACTTGTGATGCTTCCGACTCCACCTTCAAAGTAGCTAGGATTACAAGGATTCTAAGCGTCTTAAAAAATGTAGCCCAATCAGTGTTGGGTTTGTGCCTCCAAATTGCTATCTGAGCCCTTGAGGATTTCTGGAAGGTGACTTTTTTTTTCTGGTATCGGGGATCAAACTCAGGACCTTGCACTTGCCAGGCAGATGCTTATGCCACTGAACTATATCCCCAGCTGGAAGGTGACTCTTAATAGGATAAAATTTTTCGTTCTCCTGGGGGTTTTAGGTTGTGTATACCATAGGGGCACATTCACCATAGGCCACTCCGGCATACAAGATGTAGAGGCAATTTGGTTTGCTTTTAAGGAGGATGTGTTATTCTCATACACTGCACATTAAATGATCCTCTCATCTGGGCTTTGAAAATTATAACCTTGAAATTCTTCGCCATCCCAAACACATACCGAAACACCAAAGTTCTTTTTTATTCCTGTCCGTAGGACAAAGTATTGAGGAAATTTAGCTGCATTTCTCAGTCTGGGGCTAGTACTTTTCCACTAATGGAATACTCTAGATTTCTTAATCTGGCCCCCCAACCCTGTAGGAACAAATTTGGTCCTAGCACATCTTCCTCTTTCCTTCCTCTCCCACAGACACACATGCACATCCATTTCATTTGCACTTCTGATCGATTTTATTTCAATCCCCAGTATCCTTGTGTCTTGTCCTCTATTTAGAGGCCCCTATAAGTCTAGCCATTTCTCCATAGTTGCCTCTGGAGACTCTGTAGCTAGTTCTAAGGCTTTTACCCAGGCTCTGCATTTGCTAGCTGCACAGGTTGTTACAAAGAATGGCTCAGTTTGCCAGTGTCTTTCATTCACTTCTTGCTTGTTTTCACATTGTGCTTCATTTGTTTTGTGGAAACAGATGAATATTGTTGGCCTTATTGCTTTCTGAGGCTTTCTTGAACAAGAGGGAGATGACTGAGGAGTTTGTTTTCTCCGATTCCTTCGAATGGTTTTTTTCACTTTCATTCTTTTCTCCTCCATCTGCAAAGGTGACAGAGTAAATGGGCAGGGGCTATACAAAAAGGGAGATGGTTCATGAGCAGGGATGTAGGCAGAGGTGGGTTTGTGCTGGACTGGGACAGGCTAGGGGTCTTACGGTCATCTCTGGGGAAAAAGAGAGGAAAATGGGTAGGGCCTCTTACCTTGTCACTGTCTTTGGTCTTCTTTCTTTTCTGCCGGTTTTGTCTTGGGCATGGTTGTCTGGTGCTTATGGTTGATAGTTTCATGTTAGTCTTCTTTAGTGTGCAGGTCTTCCTAGCCACACTGAAGCCTCCCCTGGTGGTCTACCTTTGTGTATCTCTCCTCTCCTTGATAAAGAGGGGCCCCACCCTTGAGCTTTATTGAGTCAACAACAGGAGTCCATGCCTCAGCTAATGGTAACCCTTGAATGCCTTGGCTGTCACAAAGCACAGGAGAGGCCAGAATGCTGTACTTGAGGAAAGGGGATGTTTACTCAATAGCATCTGAAGAATCATTGCAAAATGACCAGCTATTTCTCATACTTCTCCTTATACAATTCTGATGGGATAAATGGCAGAAAGAAATTCCTCTAAGACATATCCCATGGGCACTCAAATTCACAAGTTTATTCTGTTTCCATCATCCTTTACCATGAACTAGTTTTGTCTTAGCAAACATCTCTCTAAGTTAATTTTGCCTTATTGTATTTCTATTCTCAGTGAAGATGGGAACCATACCAATCCTGTATAATAAATGCCTACCTTCTGCTGGTTTTGGTGTGACTACTGAACAAAGATTATTTTATTTATTTATTTATTTATTTATTTATTTATTTATT
>NW_004524686.1:5607798-5612873 GCF_000260255.1 Octodon degus | reverse complement strand
AAAAAAGAGTTTCTTGTGAAAATTATGTGAAATGGAAATTTCAATGCCAATAAATAAAATTTTATTAGAACAGGTATTACTCATGTTTTTTATAACTACTTTAACACTCCAAAAGAATTCACCTGACACAAAATATTTATTATCTATACCTGCATAAAAGGAGTTTGCTGGCTCTGCTTTATTCTGCTCCATTGATTTGTCTCCCTATCCTTATGAAAATACTGTGTTGCATTGATTACTATAACTCTATAATAAGTGCAGGTCATCGAATTTTGTTTCTCTTTGGCAAGAACATTTTAGCTTTCTACATCCTTCACATATTTGTGTAAATTTTAATATTAGCTTTTTTATATTAAAGAAGAGAAAACAAAAGCAAATAAGAACAGAAAAACAAAATACATAAAATAAAAATGGTAGAGAATTTCAAACAAGAATAGAGAAGTAACAATTATTGTTAGTTTACATAGTTATCATCAAATTTGTTGTTCAACTTGCCAGATAAAGACATGTAAGATTGATCAAGCAATTAAACATTAAGTGTTCCTTTCAGTAAACCTTAACTTTTTCCTTGTCCTTTTTATTTTTTAAAACTTATTTTAAATAGGGCATAAAAATAATAGATAAGGCATTAGAAACAATGCACATTTTAAAAAACAGATAAAAGGATTAGTTTTTAAAAATTAATATTAAAGCCTTCTATGATTTCATTGTGATGGTGGTAGATTTATAAATACAGTAATAATTTTTTAAAGTTAATTTTATTGAGAAAGAAATAGCAATGAGACAGTTTCAAGACAGGTTAGTAGGAGAGTTACAATAATATATTGCATATTGTTGTCTTCATGGTAGTTATTAATAGTACAAGATATAGACATGATATCTTGTCTAAACACTTAGTGCAGCTCTTTCTTCTTATTGAACTAAGAAAAAGTAGTTGTATATCTATCCTATTTTGTATATACAAATAGAAATTATTTTTTCACTACAAAATTGTCCTTCATTTATATCCCCCTTTATTGTTTATTGTTTATTTTTGTCACAGAAAGGTATTCCATTGCCATTCAAATATTTAGGTGCGTGAGTTCTGCAAAATAATCAAATATAGTACAGTAATCCATAATAGTAGTGGGTTATCCACATGACTGGCAATTTCAGAAGTTGTTGACTTGAGCCTTTTACAGCTCAGCATATTAATATGGCTTTAGTTTTTATACCTTGTTTTTATACTTTTCTGCTGGATGGTTAAGACCAAGTTAAAGCAAGACTAATATAACAAAAGTGTAACTTTTGTATCTGACAAGGTCAGTCAAAAATTTCACAGAGCAAATTGGTCAAGCAATGGCTGTGACTCATCCAGGTGGCTGACACTGACAAAGGATCTACAAACTGCTCTACAGGGTTTCAGGGTAAGTCCTGAAGGGATGTTAGTAATATTGACATTTTCAATGAGTGAACATATTGTACCTCTTCATTTCTTTAGGTCTAATTTGTTTCTTCATTGCTTTGGAATGCTCAGCTTTTAAGAGAAATATTATTTCTCAGTAATTATTTCATAATATTTACCAGTAAAGCCAAAAAGTTTTATATTTTATTAATTTTAGTATTTCCACTATTCAGAAATTCCAGTCTTGTGGTACTTTTGGCAAATTGTTTTTCAAGTTTACTTTCCATCTAAATTTTCTATTTTGGGGGTTGGGACATAGCTCTGTGGCTTAAGTGCCTACATGGCAAGTACAACATCCTGACTTCAATTCCTAGTATCAAAAAAAAGAAAGAAAGAAAGAAATTTTCCATTTGTTTGTGGGAAATTCTGCACAATATTCTCTTCATGGTTTTCTATTTGTAATTTGAGACATTTATTGCTAAATGGGTGGACCTTGAGACCATACTCTTTTTAAAAATTTTTATTTTATTTTGAAGAGCAAAAACAAAAGGAAAAACAAATAGTAGAAAGGAGACTGAAACAGGGTGACATACAACAATACATGTTTTAGCGCCTGTAACATTTGTAGGGATGTCATCTCCTGTTTTCAGCCTCCCCAGCATGGAGATTACAAGCCTCTGCCACCACGACTGGTCTTGGTGGCAGGCTCAGCATGCCTGGAGGTGGGGTCAGCATGACATGCAGTACCACAGATTGAACCTTGGTCCCTGAGGTTATGTAAGCAGGCATTTACTCTGCTGAGCTATCTCACTGGCCCTTTATAAACAATTTTTGAAAACTACTACAGGTTTTCTTAATTTCTTTTCTATATTACTTTGGGTTTTTTTTTTTACTATTTTACTGATACCTTCTTTTTTTCCTACTTAATTTAGAGTCAATTTGTTCCTCATTTCACATCTCCAGAAAGTGAATCTTATTTACTTTAAACCTCAATTATTTTCTAGTATAAAACTAAAGCTGTCAGTTTCCCACCAAAAACTCCTTTAGCAGCATCTCATAAAATCTAATATTCTGTTTTTTCTTATACAGTTAGATTTCTCTTTAATTTGATTTCTAATTTCTTTTTAGTATATAAGTTATCTAGAAGTATGTTGCTAATTTTCAAATATTGGGCCATCTTCTAGGTATGTTTCTGTCATTGACTTCTAACTTAATTCTTTTGTGGCAAGACAATATATTTTATGATTTAAATATTTTTAAATATCTTAAAACTTAAAAAAAACCTTAAAATATATATATATTAAAACTCATTTTGTGGTCCAGAATTTGGTCTGTCTTGATCTAGGTCAAAATTGTTTGAAAATAGTTTTCAAATATTATACATTCTTACTCTTTTGCCTTCTTAATTTATCAATTCTCAGTAGACAAATGTTTAAATATCCAGGTATTGTTGTAGACTCACCTATTTCTTTTTCTTGTTCTATAAACTTTTTCTCCATATATTTCATAGCTCTGATATTACTTACATATTTATTATTATTATTATTATTATTATTATTATTATACATTTGGCTGCATTAACTAACCCTTATATCATTATGAAATATTCTACCTTGGGGCTGGGGAGATGGCTCAGTACAATAAGTGCTTCCCTGGCAAGCGCAAGGGCCTGAGTTCAATCCCAGGTTCCACCAAAAAAATGAAATATTCTACCTTATCTCTGGTAGCATTCCTTGATTTGAAGTCTTCTTTATCTGATATTTATATAGCTATAACATATTGTCTTATCCTTTCAACATAGCTGTATTTTTCTGTTTAAAGTGCATCTCATTTTTCTTTTGTGTATGTGTGTGGTACTGGGGATTGAACTGAGGACCTTGAGCTTGCCAAGAAAGCACTTATTCTACTGAGCTATCTCCCCAGCCCCTCAAGTGCATTTCTTGTTAAACTATATAATTGGACTTTTAATCAAGTTCATCAATCTCTGTCCTTTATGGGAGTATTTCATCCATTTGTATTTATTTGTATTATTGATGTAGCAGTGCTTGAATCCACCTTGCTGCTGCTATGTTCTCCTCTATTACTTCTTATGTTATTTCTTCTTTCCTATCTTCTTTTGCTTTAATAAAGTTTAAAAATTTTATTTCCTCTATTGACTTTAGAATTTTAATTACCATTGTTACCATTATTTTGTTGCTGTAGCGTATTATATTCCATATAGAACTAATAATATACCAATTAATGTATAATAACTTTACAGTAATATCATCACATCTGTTTATCTCCTATCCTCAGTACTATCTTTGCTATATTCTTTTACTTTTATTTAAAGTGTAACCTTTCAGTTATATTATTTTATGCTTTCAGCACTCTCAATTGTCTTTCAATACTTAAATGAAGGAAAAATGGTATGTACTCATCTCTTCTCTTATATTTGAATTTTCATTTTGTTTCAACATGCTTCAGCCTTGTCATTTTCATAGGGTAGAAATACTGGCAACGCGTTTTGTCAGCTTTTATTTTTCTGAAAATGTGCTTGTTCTGTCTATATTTTTTGCAAGATATTTTAATGCACATGTATTTCTACATCAACAGATTTTTTAAATAAATTAATAGTTCAACATGAATAGTTTTTTTCAGACCTCCATAGTTTTTTTTAATGTAATTTAATATAGGGCCTACAGGATCTCACTACATAGATCGGGCTCATAGTGATTCTCCTGTTTTAAGCCTCTCAAGTACTGGCATTACAGGTGCATGCTCAGTCTCAATCGCCATCTCAGCATGCCCCAGGGGTTGGGCCAGCACTGCATACCTAGGATGAAACCCCCGGATGTTGTACTTTGCCTAAGCAGGCCCTTTAGTCTGCTGAGCTGTGTGGCTGGCCCCCATAGTTTGATATGGTGTGAGAAATTGCTTTCTCGGTGATGTCTTTTTTTCTCTGACTTCTTTTAAGGTTTTTAATTTAGCTTGCATGATGTGCCTAAGTGTGTGTTTCTCTTTGAGAATTCATTAAGTGAGTCTCTTGAATTTCTCCAATTTTTAAAACAATTGCATATGTCTTTGTGTACATTTTTTTACTGAGGTCTTCCATTTCATTACTGAGGTTAAATTCACAGGACACAGAATTATTCAAAATTGCTGGTTATCTTTTCTACTTAGTACCGGAATATTTTCATCACTCCAAATGGCAACACTATACACAGTCACTTTTCTTTGTACCTAGAAACCAATACTGTCCTTTGCATCTCTATGGATTTGTTTCTTCTAGACATTTCATGTAAATGGATCATATATGTTGTTTTGCCTGAATTCTTTCACTTAATAAAATATTTTTAAGAGGAAGGAATATTGACTGTATATCATGACTTTGTTACTTTTTAACAAAAGTATAATATTTTACTATTTTCACATGCTGTCTGTCATGTGCTCATTTGTCAGTTGACATAGATTTAACACTTTTTTCAACTTTTGAGTATTGTGCCAGGTGATGTTATTTATATGTATGTTGAATGTTGTGCTTGTATACATGTTTCAGATTCTTTTCACTATGTAACTAGGAATGGAATTGCTGGATCATATGATAATTCCCTGTGCTTAAATTTTTGGGGAATTATCGAGCTGTTTTCAAGGTCAGTGGTACCATTTTATATACTTACCAGCAATGTATGAAGGTTCCCATTTTAACATT
>NW_004524686.1:5597010-5607658 GCF_000260255.1 Octodon degus | reverse complement strand
CTAAGTCTTTTGCCTATTTTTAAATTTGGCTCTTTTCTTATTGCTGCACTGTAAATAATTTTTATGTGTTCTGGTTGCTCACACTCATCCAAACATGTGATTTTCTTGTATCTGCCTGCCCGAATGCTGGGATTATGGGTTTGCACACCACATCTTGCTTGTTCATGCTTTTGATACCTTAAGTAAAACTTCATTACAAATAAAATCTTATAAAGATTTACCCATAGGTTTTCTTTATAGATGTTATAGTTTTGTGAATGTTTTCATATTTACCTCACTGAGCAACTTCAATTTAGGTTTATAGAGTTGTGAATCTGGTCTTCAGGTATGGAATTAAAGGAATTTGTTGATGCTTATAGTGTGTGGGTTAAAAGGAAAAGAAAAAGAATCTTTCTCACCTCCATAAACTCTATTTTCTACTCAATCACTACTTTTTATTTTCAATACAGGAGACAGAACCTAGATCCTTACAATACTAGGCAAACTCTGCCACTGACTTCTATCCTCAGTCCTCAATTATGTGTTTGATCATATCTTTACCACACTAAAGAAAGAAAAGTATTTCAAAGCTCTTAACTTTGCACTTGACCTCCTCAGCCATCTCATATCAATCTATGTTTTCAATGACCTCTCCTACGTTTTCTCTAATTATGTTCTCCAAGCCTGGTGGAGGTACCTGTACCCTGTCCATCAACACCACAACCTCAGTGTCCCATGGGTTCTTTCCTTGTGTATGCTGTCTCCATTATCTCTCTCTGCCCAGCATCTACTATGATAATTAGGTCAGTCCTTCTAACTGGGAAGGTCCTAAAGTCAGGACATAAAGTATAAATAATGTGGTTAAAAGTATTTTGGGAATGCCAGAGGAAGGGGCTGCATTGGAGAATGACATCATTTTTAGAAGATTTTTTAAAATTTATTTTACTGAGAAAATAGCAATGAAACAGACATATCCTTTTTAAAGACATTTATAGAGAGCCCACTGCACCTTGGCGAGCATACCTGGAATGAGCCCCCAGATCAGAAGCCAGCAGGGTGCAGAGGGCCCACTCCACCTCAGTGGGTCTACCAGGAAGGAGCCTTTGGACAGGCAAGCAGCGGGCCCCAGCAGTCCATTTGAACAGGGTTCAACTGGAAGGAGCTAAACACAGCAAGCAGACCTGGGCCACATCCAGCTGGTCAAGTTTGAGGTTAGTAGGTGTAGACTTGGTGAACTGAGGCATACTGCTGGGCCCAGCCAAACCCAGACGGAAGCCCAGAACTATAGGAGTATCCTTATAGCACAGAAGGTGGCAGCAGGTAACTAGTGTGAACTAGTCTGCCTGGAAGACTCCAGGTAGTCTCCCCCTGAAGGGGAGGTGCCCAGACAGAGCACAGGGGAAATAATCTAAATACAAATTCTGATACAAATACAAAATTTAGGATCTGCTTTGTTATACAGCTAAATATTTGCCCTTATAGTCTAGAATATGAACCCATTACTTACAAAAGTTTCTCAATTTCTGAATTTCACTAGCTGTTATTATTATTGCTAATTATACTACTATAAATAGGAAACCATACCTGCCTTTGCACATGTTTTCCCTTAGGTGCTAATATCAGGAGGTGCTTGGGTAATAACTTCACTAAAAGCCCTACACTGAAGGCTGGAGGACTGTGCTAAATGGGAATCAATTCTTACTCTCAATCAATAGAGAAGGCAACATCTTGGGATTCACACAAAACAAGAATCTCTCACACAGGAGAAATACCCACAAAACAGCCTCATTGTAGAGAGGCTCTGATGGCAGTGAAACCACTGCTTACTATCAAACTATCACAGAAATCAAAATAGAGTTCTCTCAGACAATGACAAAAAGAAGGAGCAAAATGCAATGTCAGGCCCTCAGCCCACTAAGAAATAACCCAGGAGACATCAGCATAGAAGAAATTGGAAGTCACATACCTGAAATCTGAAATAATAGCAACTGAAGTAAAGAAACAACTGCAGAAGTACATAGAGGAAATCAGATTAGAAATGATCTCACAGTCAAGCCATACAGTTATATGTAAAAGATGAGCAAGGCAATGATCCTGAGAATCTTCAGAAGATTTTTTAATCTAGCAGTTAATTGGAAAGATTCTCACCCTGACTAAATATATGTACTGATACCTGTGAACTAAGCTACTGCACTGCAGATGGTAATTTGTAACAGTAGTTTCATGTTTGGAGTGCCTGTCATTCTGGTAGTCTGAATATGGGTGGCTTGTCATGACATGCCATTTACTGCTATGATGTCTCTCTGGTAGGTGGATGTTCAAGAAGAAGGGGGTGGTGAATGAAAGCAAGAGACAGGAAAAGGAATATTGTGGGGCTGTCCTGCTTCAAGGTTGTATATGATGAGATTTTTGGACTTATGTGCAAACATGAGAAGTATATAATTCTTTATCCTATTTTTAAAATATAATGTAATTTTTAAAATGTTTTTATCATATTATGCAGGGACTTAAAGTTCAGCATATCAATACTTGATGAAAAATACCTGCTCGTTACTATGCCTAAGATGTTTGAAATGCAGTGAGATAGTGAGGTTAAGCTTAATAGCCTAAATCGTTTGATAATAACAATAAGCTTGTCTTCTGGATGGTTAACAACCTAAGTTTGCAGACCAAAATTAGAGAAAAAGGAGGGCTACAAGGAAAGCCAACATTTTGGCCCTAGCCTTCTAAGGTCAATTAAGACTCAGGACATATGAGAACTTGTACTGTAACATCATATACCTCGGTAGTGTCCCAAATTTTCTGATCAAGAAGATAATGGGGCCAAAGAGGAAAGTGATCGATGACGTAGAGTGTGCCTAAGGAGAGTCACATGGGGAGAAGACACTCTCTCAGGCTTTCACAGAGAGCACATTGGCCAAGCAATGGCCGTGACTCATCCACATGGCTGCACTGACAAAGGTTCTACAATCTGAGGTACAGGATCTCAAGATAAATCCTGAGGGGATTTCACTGACCTTCTCAGACCCAAAAGCTACAACTCTTGTTGCATAGGTCCTGCTTTACCTTGGTCTTAACCATCCAGTAGAAAAGTATGAAGACGAAATATAGGAAATAAAGCCATGCTGTTATGTTGAGCTGTGGGGGACTCAGGTCAATAATTTCTGACATTGCCAGTTAAACAGAAGACCCAATGCTATTATGGGCTACTGGACTCTTTTAGAATATTTTGCTGAGTATACACACCTATAATATTCAATAACGGAACTTAGAAAAAATGGGGTATACCGATGAATGTCTATTTTGTATCTGTGTATTCTAGGTGGTTGGGATAGATATATAGTTGCATTCTCTTAATGAATAGAATGATTTGTTCTAATGGTGTTTGTAAATAGGATCACAAGTCCGCTTCTTGTACAGCAATTAACCACTAAGAAGAATATATGCAGTGTATTATTTGTTGAAACTGTACTTTCGATTTGATTTGAAACTGTCTCATTGCTATATGTTTATCAATAAAACTTTGAAAAAAAAAGAAAGAAATGATCTCACAGTCTACAGCCATACCACCCTGAACGTGTCTGATCTCATAAGCTAAGCAGGGTCGGGCCTGCTGAGTACTTGGATGGGAGAAATGATCTCACAGGTAAAAAAAAAAAGAAATGATGACTATAATGAAAGAACTACTAAGCATTTCTAAAGAAGACACTGATCAATAAATAGAGGAGAATAGAAAAATAATGGAAACCTTGAATGAGCTATACGAAAAAGAAATAGAGGGACATCAAGATAGCTCAGCAGAAAAATCACCTGCTTAGGCAAACACAGGAACTGCTGTTCAATCCCTGGGACCACATGCTATGCCATCCCTGCCACCAGGGTGGGCTGAGCCAGCCAGAGACCTGGTGTGGTGGCACAGGCCTGCAATACCAGTGCTGGGGAGGCTGAAAGGAGGAGGACCACTGTGAGTCTGAGCTGCATAGTAAGAACTGGTAATGACAAAATACATTTAAAAATAAAAAGAGAGGAATAGAATGCATGAAGTCGATTCAAAGAGATATACAAGAAATCAAAAACTCCATTAAAAGTTAGCAAAACTATTTGAATGAAAGCAAAGATAGACTTTCAGACCTGGAAGATACCATTGCAGTTAGTGAAAAGGTAAAGAAAGATCTTTTCAAAACAACTAGGATACAGGAAATAATAATTAAATTGCTGCAAGATGATGTAAAGATGAACAATATAAGACTAAATGGCATCAATGAGAAAGAAGGAGGCAACGCAAAAGACATAAAAAGAATATGGGCAGAAGTAATAGCAGAAAACTTCACAAATACAGGGAAACAATCTGACATTCAGATAACTGAAGCTTATAGAACTCCATATAACATCAACCCAATTCAAACTGCACCCAGACATAAAATAATCAAGATCCCAGAAATTTAGCACAAGAACAACATATTAAAATCTGCTAGAGAGCTGGGTAATTGGCTCAGCAGATTAAAGAACGTGCAAGAAGGTGCAAGGTCTGGGGATTCAATCCCTGGGCATGCTGTGCCAGCCCCACCCTGGGTCATGCTGAGATGGCAGTTGAGACTAGGCATGGTGGCATGCACCTGTAATCCCTGCTCTTAGGAAGCTGTAAACAGGAGAATCACTACAAGTCTGATCTAGTTGTGAGACCCTGAATACCCTGTGGACCCTTCCCTAAAATACAAAAAAAATAAAAATTATAAATTAAAAAAAGCTACTAGAGAAAAGAAATGATCACATTTAAAGTAAAACCCATCAGAATAACAGCAGATTTCTCCTCACAAACCATCAAGTCAACAATAGCATGGAGTGAAGTGCTTCAAGTCCTACAATAAACAAATTCCAACCCAGACTGATACACCCTGAAAAATTTTCTTTCAAGTTTAATGGAGAAGTAAGATACTTCCATGACAAAGAACAACGAAAGAAATTCATCAAGACCAAACCAAACCTACACAGAGTACTAAAACATTCTAGAAGGGATCAAATTTCACACAATTTCAAGAATGACAGCAGAATGAACCCACCAAACATGGCAAGCAATTAAACAGTAGAAAAGTAGGGAACCAACAACAGGAAAATAATATGACAAACATAAGTCAGTACATACCAAAGATAACCACCAATGAAAATGAATTAAATTCACCAATTAAAAGAAATGGACTGGCAGAATGGATTAAAAAACAAAATCTAACAATATGCTGTATACAAGATACATATTTTTTAAAGTTTTATTTATGTGTGTGTGTGTGTGTGTGTGTGTGTGTGTGGCCAGCTCAGCCCACCAGGGGGCGGGGCTGACTGGCATGTGGTGCTGGGGGATTGAACCACGGTCCCTGTGCTTTGCTAAGCTTGTTCTAAGTAGGTGCTTTAGACCACTGAGCCATCTCACCAGCCCCCAAGATACATATTTAACACATAAAAAAATTCATAGGCTAAAAGTCAAAGGATGAAAAACAATACTACATGATCCAGGGCCTCAGAAAAAAGCAGGGGTAGCAATCACTGACAATTTAAACATCAAACCAAGAATGATCAAATGAGGTAAAGAAGCTCACTATATATTGGTTAAGGGAAAAATTCAAGAGAAAGAGGTAACAGTCATAAATATGTATGAACCAAATCTGGGAGCACACAACTATGTAATACAATTTTTAAAGGGCATGAAAAGTCTAATTAGCATTATCACAATCTTAACAGGAGACCTTAACACCTCCTTATCCCAAAAAGATAGGTCAAGCAGACAAAAAATTAGCAAAGAGGTGGCAGGACTGAATCAGATCTTTGAACAAATGGATTTAGTGGACATATAGAGTGTTCCACCCAACACCATCTGAATACATAGTCTTTTCAGCTGCACATGGGACATTTTCTAAAATAGACCACATACTAGTCTGTAGATCATGTTTAAGTATATGCAAGCAAACAGAAATTATCCCATACATATTATCTAAACATAGTGCAATAAACTGGAAATTAAAGACTAAAGAAATCACAGTAACATATGGAAGTTAAATAACATCCTCATAAGCAACCAATGGCTTGCAGGTGAAATTAAATAAGTTATTAAGCAAATTACTATGAGTAAATTTTATTTGTTCTTTAATAAGACTTGCTGTTCTAATAAATTTTCTATTATCTCAAAAAAGTAAAACAATATCTACAATCAAACAAAAATTCAAACACAATTTATGGGGTACAATGAAAGCAGTTCTCAGAGGGAAATTTATAGTGGAGAACTGACACAATAGGAAAAAAGAACAAGAACAAATAAATACCCTAATGCTGCACCTAAAGCTTGTCTTAAAGAACAAACCAAGGCCAAACGCAGGAGGAAATTATAAAGATTAGAGCAGAAATTAATAAAATTGAGACAGAGAAAGCAATACAAATAATTAATCCAAAAGCTGTTTCTTAAAGAAGGGCTACAAGAACAGCCAACATTCTGGCCCATTCAAGTTCAGGGAGGACTCAGGACATAAGAGATAACCAAGGGGATTATGGGGCCACAGAGGGAATTGATTAATGATGTAGAGTGTGCCTAAGGAGAGTCACATGGAGAGAAAACATTCTCTCAGGCTTTTACAGAGAGCAAACTGGTTAAGCAATGACCATGACTCATGCACATGGCCAATACTGACAAAGGATCTACAAAGTGTGGTACAGGATTTCAAGCTAAATCCTGCGGGGATTTGACTGACCTTTTCAGATACAAAAGTTACATCGCGTGTTATGTAGGTCTTGCTTTATTTTGGTCTTAACCATCCAGCAAAAAAGTATAATAATGAGGTCTGAAAAGTAAAGCCATACTAATATGCTGAGCTGTAAAAGGCTCAAGTCAACAACTTCTGACATTGCCAGTCCTGTGGATAACCCACTACTATTATGGACTACTGGACTATATTGGATTATTTTGCTGAATTCATGCACCTACAATATTTAAATGGCAATGGAATACCCATCTCTGACAAAACTAAACAAAACGGGATACAAATGAAGGACAATTTTGTATCTGTATATACAAAATAGTTGGGGTAGATATACAGGTACTTTCTCTTAATTCAATGAGAAATATTTGTACTAATAGTGCATGGACAGGATATCATGTCTGCATTTTGTACTATGAATAATCACTATGAAGACAACAATATTCAATGTATTAATTATTGAAACTGTACTATTAATTGGTTTTGAAACTGTCTCATTGCTATTTGTTTCTCAATAATATTTATAAAAATAGAAAAAATGCTGTAGGTGCTGTGGGGAAAAAGGAATCCAAGCTGTATGGACATCAGTGTGGAGAATCCTCAAAAGCTAGGATTGGAAGTTCCATTCATGTGAGCTATTCCCCTCCTGTGTATTTTTCCAAATGAACTAAAAACATCACACCACAGCAATATATGTGCACCCATATTTATAGCTGCATAATTTTTCATAGCTGAATCTTGGATACCCAAATGTTCATAAAACAAGAAATGAATATAAAAGATGTGATATTTTTTCACAATGGAGTTTTACTCAGGTATAAAGAAAGACAAACTTGGGGCTTTTATATAAAAATAACGCAACTGGAGACCATACACGCAAGTGAAATAAGTCAGAATCACATATATAAAGATTGTATTGTCTCCCTAGTGTGTAAGAAACTGAAAAAATAAGATCCAAGATGTTTCATACATATAGTGAAAGGGAAAGAAATTGCTCAAAAGGAAAGAACAGCTGGGAGTATGCAAAAGAGAAAATAAAGGAGAAAAGATGAAAAAAGAAAGATACACAATATAGCAAGATAATTGTCACTACTAATTTCTATTAGTTCATTGAAATGAATAGTTTGTGCTTATACTGTCTGATGAGTTTTGTGTGTCTGTAGCCGGTGATCTGATCAATTACTTTATTTTTTTTCTTTTTCAGCAGAACCTGGGAATTGAACTCAGACTCTTGTGCTTGCCAGGGAAGAACTTATTCCACTGAGCCATCTCCCCGGCCCTGATCTGTGCAATTACTTTGAAGATAACAGTGTGCAATATAATAACCACTGTTAAGACAACATTATGAAATACAACAAATATTGTCAAATTCACATTTTGTTTAGTAAAACTCTGTATCATTTATTTTTATTACTACTTTTTGTTTTCTTTAAAAAAAATCCTGGGACCTAGGAGATGACTCAGTGGAAGAAGCACTTGCCTGGCAAGCACAGGGGCCTGAGTTCAATCCCCAGTTCTGCAAAACAAAAAATATTCTGCCATCTTGATTTGACTGGGACCTCCTCTTATTGAGAAGTTTTTGCATGTCAAAAGAACTTACCAACAAAGTGAAGATACAACCCACAAATTTGGAAAAAAAATCTTAACTAATAAGTACTCAGACAAAGGTCTGCTTTCTAGAATTTATAAATACCTGAAAAACATTAGTGCCCCAAAATTTAAAGATCCAATACAGAAATGGGCATCCGAGATGAATACGCACTTCTCATAGGTTGAAATTATAGAAGCGAATAAAAATATGAAAAAATACTCCACATCACTAGCCATCCATGAAATGCAAATTAAAACGACACTGAGATACCATCTTACCCCACAAAGAATGACTATCATGAAGAAATAAATCAACAACAAATGTTGGAGAGGCTGTGGAGAAAAAGGAACCCTTCTCCACAGCTGGTGGGAATGTAGACTGATGCAACCATTATGGAAATCATTATGGAGACTCCTTAGAAAAGTTGGTCTGGAAATCCACTTTAAACCAGATATTCCTCTACTGGGAATTTTCCCAGAGGATCTGAAATCATATCATAGTGATATATGTGTGCCTATGTTTATAGCAGCACAATTTGTGATAGCCAAATCTTGGAAACAACCAAGATGCCCATCACCTGAGGAATGGTTGAAAATGTGGTATTTTTATACAATGGAGTATTACTCAGCTATAAAGAAAGATAAACTTGAGGTCTTTTCGATAAGTGAATGCAAATAACGCTATACTCTTATGTGAAAGAATTCAGAACAACATGTATAAATATTATATTGTTTCCCTATTGTGAGAACCTGAAAGAATAAATAAAGCCAGAAAGGTATATTAGATGTAATAAAATTGAAAGAAATGGAATTTAAGGATTAAACAATGAAGATGAGAGGAAAAAAGAGGGAAAAAAGAAGGGGGGAATCATGCAAGTATTTATGCAGGATGCCTGAGATTATTGTACTAATAATTTCCATTAGGTTTTTGAAAATAGCAGTTAATGCTTAGAATTTTCACCTTAACTTACTCTATATGCTGATATCTGCAATCTAAATAACTACGTCAAAGACAGCAATGTGTAATACAAAACCAAAACCCATGGTTGAATATGTCTCATCTTAGTCTTCTAAATGTGTACTGTTTCTAATGTCTTATCCATTATTATACTCTCTTTAAAATAAATGTTAAGTAAAGACTAGGAAAAAAATAAGATTTGTTGAAAGCCAGTGTTAATATATAATTATTTTTCCAGTCTTTCGTAACTATATCTGCTAATATGACCAATAGTTTTGACATTAAAAATAGATACTATAACAACCTGTTTTGAATATCTGCAATATATGTATTGTGTATTACACTGTTTCTGTCATTTTTTTCTATTTGTTTTTGTTCTGTTTTTATTCTTCAAAATAAAATAAAATGCAATTTAGCACTGCAAGCATTTACTCTAGTGTTGGAGGAGATATCTGTTCTTTTTGTCGGGGAGGCTCCCTGGTTTGAAATTCTCATTGGCCATACTATATGACAAATATATAACTTTAAATAAAAGAATGGCATACTGCAGAGTGAGGTGTTCTCACTGGGAGACAAAAGACCAGGTTTATATATTTCTTTGCTCACTCAATTCAGGGTACATATTAGTTCACAGGAATGATGGGAGGATTTTCTCTTAGTATTGAAATGATTTTACTCTGGTGTGTATAGGCTGAATTCATGTAAGTGAAATATGCCTGTGAATGCCAATGCTATAGACACTCAAAAAGATTTTTTGCATGAGTGACTTAATTAATTGTCTTTCCTCTACTTAAACACCTTTTTGTCTCTGCCCATCAAAGTCTTATACATTTTTAACAACTGAGTTGATGACCCACTTATCCCCCCAGCAGACTAATTATTTCATTTATAATGTGTCTACTCTGTACATGACAATGCAAAATACCACATAAGTGTTGTTCTCTTTTAATCTTTGTGGCTAACTTACAACTGGGAATAATAAATGTTTCTCTCAACTTAAGGATGGGAACACTGAGATTTTGAGAGGTTAACTATCTTGCCCAAGGTAGGTGGCATATACCATGTTCATTAATGTCTCCCTAGTACAAGAACAGTGTGTGACATATCATTCATGCTTGGCATGTATCTGTTGACTGGCTAGAAAGGCTGTCAGATTTGAAATCCATGTGTTAGTCCTTCTACCAGGGCTTCTTAGCCTATTTCAGCTCAAGGTCCCAACTTTGTGTCCATTCTGTGTCAACTGCATATTGGCCTCAGACAATAATGCTATTTGTTGTGGCTTGCTTTAAGAGATCCTTTCTTACCTTTTCACTAGCTACACCAGCATCTTCAAGATCTGAAACTCTGTCTTCACATTCATTTAAACGGTTTTGCAAGCTTG
>NW_004524686.1:5578873-5595755 GCF_000260255.1 Octodon degus | reverse complement strand
CGGCCCACTCTGCACCTGGGCTGGGACTGGTCCCGCCGGTGCAGGGTAACAGGAAGCTCTTCGCACACTCACCGGACCTGGGCTAGGACTCTGTGGCTTGCTTTAAATTTGTATTGTAAAAACTATAGGTTTCTCTAGGGTTTGCTCAGAGTACACCTATTCCTGCAATCTGGTATTCTCTATCCTTGCTCCCTTGCTTCTTCCTTGCACCTCCCAGATGATGTTGGATCTCCATACCATCCATGTAGCTACAACTTCAGATGTTGCTCTGAGTTACAGGTGCTGGCATGCATATATTTGCTCCTTTTTTAGGAGAACAGGTGTTGACTGACTGGTGTCATTTTCTGAAGGCCTCATTCATGAACTCTTCTCATTTATTTCTTTTTACATTTATTTAAATTTGACATACATGTATATAATAACATGTTGTTTTGATATATGCATGCATGAAGGAGTGCCTACATTGAGCTAAATAACATAAGCATTGTTTCATATACTTTTGTGATGAGAAAATTTAAAATCTACTCTCTTAGAAAATTTGAAGCACAGACTACATTGCTATCAACTATAGCAATCATTGACACCATCTTGTATAATATATCTCTTAAATTTATTGATCCTATCTAACTGGCATTTTGTATTTGGACCCTGCTCTTGATAAGCTAAATGACTGGAGGTTAGTTTATTTCTGCTAACATGTTCTGCACTGTGACAGTCTGGAATAAAGTAAATGCCTAAGCCTTACAAGTTTCCTAGTTTCCTTCACATTAGTGTCTTGTTCCCAATCCTGACAGGAACTGGGCAAAGGATTGTCATGCATAAGTCTGTCTAATTGGGTGAGGCCATTTAACATTGGCACTTTGCAACTTTGCGACATCAGAGCTTTGCAAAATGTATTTTCTTGCCAACCGAACATACAAAATACAAAAAAGGCTAGCCTCTTAACTATTGCTATAATGTATTTAGACGTTCATACTTATGAAAACTGTAGACATGTCTTCCCCGAGGCTTCATGGGACCCCTGGATCATTCTGAACTTCTAGATGAAGAGAATGTTTATCCTTTGTTAACTCAAAAAAGAGAGCTGTAATGATATTCATCAATCACAAACTCATGTATTTTAATAAGCATAGTAATGGTGATATTTGGAAATGTAGAAATCGTAGAAGGGACTATTAGTGAGACTCAAGTTTGGAAAATGGTTTGAACTAAGTAAAAGTGACTATATCAGACTTTCATAGGTTGTATGGGTATCATTTGTGCAGAATTATTTTGATTAGGATAATAAAGGATCAGAAGGGATGGATGAATAGACAGACTTTGGCATTGTGTGAATGCTTCCTACTTGCCAAATCCTTTAAGTGCATTATCTCATTTAATTCTCATAACTCTGGGATATAAGTATTCTTACAATCTGCATTTTAGACCTGAGGAAACTGGGGCTCAGGGAAGCTGTGATTTGTTCATGACCACAGCCTATTAGGGCAGAGCTGCAATTTGAATAAAAGTCTGACTCCAGATTTTGAGCTGATTTCACTATATCACGCTATCTGTCAGTGATTCTGGCTATAATAATAGCCAACATTTATTGGGGACCATAATAGCAAAAGAATAGGAAACTTGGCTTTGTAATTTATAAATAATACTTTTCATTTACTGAGTGCTTGGCATAAAAATCACCTGATAAAGCTATTAATATCTGTATTTCTTAGGCCCATCACTGAGAGTCTGAAGAAATAGGTATTTTACAGCAGTTTCCCAAGGGATTGGGACACATGGGCTCCATGAAGCATCCTTTAGAAACAAGTTGTACAACATAAACCTAAGCAGAGGGGAAAATAAGATCAAGTATGGCATAAGATGAGTGGTCACAATCCCACTTATTACAATGCTCCTATGACTCTCTTCCTTCATTTTTAAATTAAAAATCTTACTAACACACATGATTGTGCATATTTATAAAGTGCAATGAACTCAGTGCATCTATATATTATGCAATATTGAATCAGAGTAATTAACAAATGAGATGGTTTTCATAGTTTCATTTTCAGATTACATAAGGCAATGTATGGAAAATAATTATTTTTATATACTGATGCTATATCCTGCAATTTACTAAGATTCTTATTTCTAATAGTTTTTAGTGGATTTCTTAGGATTTTCTATATGTGTAAAAAATTATCTATCAGTGGTTTAGTTTCTTCCTTCCCTATCAGTGTGATTTTTGTGTTTCTTTTTCTTGCATAATTGCAGACTAGTCCCTTAACTATGAAGATGAATGGAAGTGGTAAAATACATATCCTGGTCTTGCTCTTGATTTTAGGGAAAACATTCTGTCTTTTCCATTAATTTTTATATTAGTTGTGAATATGTCTTGTACAAGATTGAATTAGTTCTATTCTTAGAATGTTGAGTATATGCATTATGAAAGGGTGTTGGATTTTGTCAGTTGTTCTCTATGTGCTGATATAGTCATTTGTTTTCTTTCATTTATTCTGTCAATATGGTGTATTACTCTGATTTTCATGTTAAACTTTGTGCTTTGTTGATAAATCTCACTTGGTTTTAATGTGTAATTCTTTTTTACATGGTTAGAATCAATTTCCTAGTACTTTGTCAGACCTACTGACATATATATGCCTATAGATTGTTGGTTTGTAGTTTTGTTGTGATGCCTTTGCCGAGTTTGATGTTTCCACTGTCTGGGTAATATTGGCCTCACAGGCTAAGATGTAAAGTGTTCCCCAGGGCAGTGTCCCTCTACCTTTCTCACTGGCTCATCCTATCATGAATATATACACTACTAGGTTATTGGAGAGAAGCAGATCAGGGTCCAGGATCCTTGGTATATATGTGAGGCAGAGATTCTGTACCCAAATTCAGGTAGCTTGGAGGAAGGGAACACAGAACTGTTAGCCATGGCTACATAGAATAGTTTCTCTAACACAGAGATGGGTCCTATCCCTGCCAGGGAGAAACCATAGTGCAAGACTTGGGGCTGTCTTCTTCATTGCACCTGCTTTGGGTAGTGCATTCAGAATAGTTTTGCCAAGGTGGAGCTGGGGTCAGAGGAAACACGCAAAGCACTTTGTGCCTCGGATGCCACAGAGACACTGTGCTCAGCATATTTACTGGAGTGATTGCAAGGTATACTTGTCATTGTCCTTGAGACAATTTTCGGAGACTTTAAATGATTATTTTTATAGTTTTTCCAGACAAGTTGTTGCTTGTTAGGGAGTAAGGCTGCTGTATGCTTCATTCCTCTGCACTGGAAATCTTATAGAAGAGATTCAAACTTTCCTTGCTAGGAGAGTTCACCATTGCTGAGTTGGATGCAACGAGCAGCCATATTGTCAGTTGTCTTACAAAAGAGGCTTGTGAGTCAAGGAATTCAGGGCAGCTCTGACTGACAGAACTATGTGAAACTAAGACCCTCAGCCTATCAGGCAGGAAAGAGCTGAATTCTGCTTATGGTGCATGGTCTTGGAAAAGAATCTTGCCCCCATTGAAGTCTTAAGATGAAACTATGACCTCAGCTGATGCTTTGATTATAGTCTTTGTGAGATCTTGCAGCAGACAATCTAACAACACTGAACCTAGATTCCTTACTCATAGATAGTGTGGGAGAGTAAACAAGTATGTATATGTATTGTTTTAAACCACTGAGTTTGTGGCGATTTTCTGTGTAGTGATAAATAACAAATTAATAAATAGGATTAAAGGTCATACTGAAATGAGGTTCCATAACATTGAAACAAGTTTATGATACAACAATAGGCATACTTGTTAATTCATGCATTGAATAGCATATCTAGCAATGCAGCTACTATTTGCCATTATTTAAAAATGATGATGAGCGTAAAACATTTTAAGATACCTGCAGTGACAATAATGTGAAATAAAAATACCTATAATTGCTTTTGGTGACAAAGTTATGAGTACTTTTAATACTGCCATGTTTTGTTGCCTGTATTCATGTATGAAAGAAATGCTAATTTTTTAGAGGCTAATAGAAATAAAGATTTAGATTTTTCTTCTTCTAAATTACATAGTCCCCTGCATTCTATCCACAAACCCCTATGGCACACACACAATTCTTTGTTGTTTTATGCTTGCATGGCAATGTAATTTGTGCAATGTAATCTCTATTGATGTACATTTAGTTGTTAGCACCAGTAACAGGAATGTAGTGCATTTAGTTCTACAAATTTTCTGCAATTTTACACAACTGTTAATTTTGTGTACCATAGGGGATGGGAATAAAGACCTCAGGGTCTAAAGCTGGAGGGGCATATAATTTTCATTGCATATTTGTGGTTCCCAAACTGTGCCAAGTACCCTGAAGCCCTGAAGGAAATTTAAAATTTCAAGGCCAACAAATAGTGATATTAGACATCCATTGGATACTGAAAATTACTAGGTCAAGGTAATTCATAGTTTTATTACTTCATGATGATTCATTTCTGTTGATATTGTCTTTGTAAATTTGGATGGCAGCTCTATCTTTCTTAAAACAAATTTAAAATCATTTATTTATTTATTTTAAATTTGGTGCAAGGTCTAACTACACAGCTCAGACTCATAGTGATCCTTCTGATTCAGCCTCCCCAGCACTGGGATTATAGGCATGCACCACTGTGCCCTGTTTTGGATGCCGGTACAGCATGCCCCGTGTTCCAGGGCTGGCAAGGTGTGTGGTGCTGGGAATCAAACTCAGGTCCTTGTTCTTGCCAAGCAGGCACTTAGACTGCTGAGCTATCACCCATCTTTACTTGCAATCTAAACTGACAAATGATTTTTTTTTTTGTATTTTAGTAAGGTTCTACAGCATCTCACTACATAGATCAGACTTGTAGTGATCTGCCTGTGCTCAGCCTCCCAAGAGCTGGGATTACAGGCACATGCCCCAACACCCAGACTGATTTGTGGTCTCAGATCCCCTGGGGGTGGGGCCGGCACAGAAGGCAGGGGATTGATCCTCTGACCCCTGCATCTGCCTAAGCAGGCACTTTCATCTGCTGCACTATTTGGCCAGCCCTGACAAATGATCTTTTAGGTCCTTTTTTTCTGTATTTTAGGGAAGGGTCTACAGTGTGTTCAGGGTCTCACTGCTAGATTGGACTCACAGTGATCCGCCTGTTTATAGCCTCCCAAGAGCTGGGATTACAGGCGTATGCCACCATACCCAGTCTCATGCCCAGTCTCAATTACTGTCTCAGTGCACCCCGGGGATGGGCCTGCACAGCAAGCCCAAGGATCGAATCCCCAGCCCCTGTGCCTGCTTGCAGTTGCTTTAATCTGCTGAGATATTTGGCCAGCCCTTTGTTAGGTCCATTTGTCTTTGTTCTGAACTGACTGAAGAGGCTCTGCAAGCTCAGTTAAAAAGATCTAGTGAATGTCAACATTATTAAACAAGGAAAACTTTCCCCCAAACAAAGACAGCACCATTACAAAATTGGATAGGTTCCATCGGCAATATATGTTTCAGAAAATTACAACTTTGGTAGACACTGTTAACAGGAATCGTTGACTTTGAACAGTTCTCTGCTTTTGTTTAACAGAATGTGAACGTATGTTTTTGTTCTTTTGGTTTTTTAACTGGAGATTGAACTCAGGCCCTTGAGCTTGCCAGGCAAGCACTTATTATACTGAGCCATCTCCCCAGCCCAGAATGTGCATGTGAAGGGCTGATAATGATTATGAGTCAGTTCAGGTTTTAGAGTTCAACCCTTTCGGAAATTCTCATTGGATGGACCAGGTTTGTGCAGTGTTCTGTCCTTGGGCAGGGCTACTTCTGCTGGATGTATTGAGCATGGGCTGGCTCCTCTTATCCTTTGCAAGTTGGATAAGAGTCCTAAACAAGAGGACTTAACATTTGTGACACAACCCGACTTTAGAGTAGATCCTGTGGTATCAGGCTGGTGTTTTGTCTACCCTGTACCATGAACTCCAGTGTCACTGAGGCATGAGGGACCAAAGTGTCATGATTTAGGAAGTCAGACTTACCTTGTGTGAGGGGGCCAATTGAAAATCTTGTCTAACCTTCAGCCTCCTTGTAAAGCCTGACATAATGTAGGTAGAGCGTATAGCATGGCATCTGACTCACTGTCAATTTTCAGTAAATGTTGACTTTTGCTCTTGGCTCAGAGCTTGATCTCTGGAGTGGGCAAGGCACGGTTCCAAGGCCCAGTCCTACTGCTCCATGCAGAGTGGCTTTGAGCCACTTAACTCCTTTTTTTCTGAGCCTTGGTTTTCTATCAGTCCCATAGGATTGTTGTGAGAATGAAATGAGATCATATGTGCAAAGCAGTGAGGATGGAGCTTCCCATGGAGGAAGCAATCACTCTTGCATGGTGGGACATGATTATTAATGAGAGAGGGACTAAGTTCTGCTGTTAGTTCCTTGCCTGAGATGATTCTGGTTGTAAGATCATAAAATTCTATCATTACAGTCAGGGTGTAGGGCCTTCCAGGTCTAGTCATGTCCATAGATCTTCTTTCATAGTCAGGTATCAGTGGCCAAAAGCATAAAATATTATTCCTCTCACTTGCATTTTCCAAGACCCAGAATCCTAAAACTTATGGTGGAAAATCGTAATGATGCAAATCTCAGCCTAGGGGTTCTCATGGGCACTGGACAATTTTTATGGAAAATTGTACTGTGCATTTCAGGAAGGTTAGCATCTCTGGCCTCAATTCACTGCGTATGGGAAGTGTAATGATGCCCTCCTAAGTTAAGACAAGCAAAAATGCCTCTAAGCATTGCTAAGTATCTCCTGGGGGAGGGGTCACTCACAGTCAAGAATCACTTTAGAGGATTCTACAGGGCACTGGGGCCTCCGAGGATACCTTAAAGTCACAATAGGACTTATAAGAGGAAATATCTTTAATGGTCAACAGAAGTAGAAATGCCAGCAACAGAAGAACATAATACAAGGAGCGGTGAGGCTTGTGGCAAACTGGAGAGTGTATGCCCTGAGCACAGGCATTAAAAACCGACATTAGACAAAAGTTCTGTGATGCACACAGAGCCTGTCTGAAGCTCCAAGTGAGCTGTCCATTTTGGAGCCCCAGATACAGGCTGTTGCTTAGGGTAGTTAAGCTTGGCAGCACTCCCCTCTTTTGGGGCATGACGGCCCTGCCCCAGTTGCTGTTCTTCCCTATCACCCCCTTTCACCATTTTCAAAATAAGGATGTCTCTAGTCAAGCCCCCATATGTTATCCTGAAATTAATATGAAAATCAATATAAAATTAATTTTAGCTTCTGTGAAAACTTTCCAAATATGTTTTTTTCTTCCAATGAACAAACTTCAAAGACTATGGTGACCGTTTAAATCTGCCAATATGTTATGTGGAAAAAAGAGGAGAATAACTTGTAAGAACAGTTAAAGCAAGGGAAAAGAATCAACAAAAGAAAACCAGAAAAACATAAATCAAAATGTTAAGAGGGGTCATGGTAGATGCATTACTTTCCCCTCTATTTCTACTTTCCTATATTAAAATAAAAAAGGTTTCTATGAAGCTAGAAAAAGTACACACTTGAAAAGAGAGCTCTATGCCATCTTGTACTCATCCAGGTGAAGGTGGTATCAAATCAAAAAAATGATAAAAAAATTCTAGTGGCTAAACTCACCCTCCCCATCTTGCACCATCGGAGGCCTCGTGTCTGATGAATAACAAGAGAACCTGGAGTTCCCCGCATGTGGTTATTAACATTAATAATAATTGGAACACTAATCTCTGCTCACTGTGTTCTGTTCTCTGGTCTCTTTCGGCTGCTTCTTAATGACGTGCTTTTGCTTTTTCCCATGTACTGTGCATTGTCCACATGCTGTACCCCTCTACCTTCCCTCGATTTATGCATGTCTCTAGCAGATGGTTGGGCCAGTCCACCTCCGGTGCTTGTTTAGCATAACAGAGAGCTCCACAACTGGGGCCCTCTCTGAGGTTTAGCCTGCATTTCTGGAGCCTGGTGGGGTAAACACCCGGGGGTTAAGGCCCACAATTTCCATCTCTAACTTACCTTCCCAGCAGCCAGAGAATGGCCTTCTGAATTTGTTTCCATGCTTCTTTTTTAAAAGTTATTTTAAAGTATAATAATTGTTAACACATTAGAAATAGTATATATTTAAAAGACCTCAATGAGAGGTCTTTAACCATGGACTTTGTATTACACATTGCTGTCCTTGATGAAGTTGCTCAGATCGCAGACATCAGCATACAGAGTTAGTCAAGGTGAAAATTCTAAACATTAACTGCTATTTTCGAAAAACTGATGGAAATTGTTAGTACAATCATCTCAGCCATCCTGTATATATTCTTGCATGTTTTCCTAGCTTCTTTTTTTCCTATCTTTTCTCCTTTCTCTCATCCTCTTTACAAGAATTGTTTTCCCAGGCCCCCTCCCTCCAGATTTTCCTAGATTTCTATGAAACTTCCCATAGCAGTGGTGGGGTTGAGGAATTTTCCAGGAAAAACAATGCCATCTTGAAAATCTAGGGTGAAGATGTTGCTGAGGGTTGGAAGAGCATCCTCCATTTACCTGTTCCTTTTCCTTCTCTGGAGAAAGATGTTCTCCATGAAGCATCCTGTCTCTAGATGGTACGCATTTTGACAAGAAAACATAAGAAGGCTCATGCAATTAGAGAAATTTGGATCGACCATGCATAGCACACTCACAGTCTCTTGAAGCCTGTGGAATGGTTCAAGTCACCTCCTGGGTGCCTGGCCTTCCAGCAACCTCACTCAGAGTTCCACTTCTCCCCTGTTCTTAGCACGTTGACTTTAAGCTCCTGCTGTTCTAAGGAGTACTTATGAGTGCTTACCATGACAAAACAAGCTACATTTTCCCCTGTCTCATCTGGGTCCTTAGATATTCTAGGCCTTTATACCTGAAGAAAAAAAAATCTCATAAGACCATCTAAAGAGTTGAAGGGTTGTTATTGTTCTAGGGTGTTACAAGCTTTGCTTTAATGACTTAAGATGCACACAGCTTGAGGTGAGAGAGCTATAAAGTGCCAGGCTGAAGTTTACTGTAATATGTTATTTCCATGTGGATGGAAAAAATTGATTTCTAATTCATAAAATATATCCCCCGATGCCAGTCATTACGTATTTTTCCAGTTTCAGCCTGAAAGTACTCTGAACGATGTATTCACAGAAGGCAGTAAAGGGGGGTTGCTTTCTTTCCACTCCAGGTGAAGGAGGGAAAAATGGAACTTTGTGGAGGGGAAGCCAAGAAAACAGTTGGGGTGGTGTGATTGGTGGGGGAGGAGCCTAGATAAATGGTGGTCTCCATATATTTTCAGGACGGCTCTTTTCTCTCCAGCACTGGAGGAAAATCAATATCTTGTTTTCAGATGGGTAAATGGAGTCGTCTCTTTAAAGTGCCCCGGTCAGTTCACCACACGTCGGGCAGCTGCTGCTTTCCAGGCTGCCCTCCGATTCCCAGGCTAGGAGGATTGACAAGGCGATGATAAACTAACGTGCCCCCTCAGCTCTGGGTGTGCGCCATTGTTCCTGCAGCTGAGACCCTCTGCTGCTATTTGCTTTCTCCCACATACATTATTCAACAGCCTAGGAAAAGGCCAAGAACCTCTTTCATTCAGGAATTCTGTATTAAAATAATCAATTTCAAACTGAAGCCGGGAAGGCCAGCTTGCTACAGGGAGAGCCTATTAATAAGCCACCAGTCTTTTCCATTTGCATTGAACTCATGCTGTATTGTGGTAATATGGGATTATTTTTTTTCAGTTTCCTCCAAGAAACTAAACATCACATTGGCTCTCCTGCCCTTTCATAAGTAGCATGTAGAAGAGCTTCTTCGTTTGATCCCACCATTAATAGAACACTAGAGGCCATATTTGTGCCAGCTACACTGCACTGACCAATTCTGATTTTGAAAGTACTTTAAAAAAGCCATTAACTCTCCATGAAATGTAGCAGGAAGAAAAGTTTTCAAGTGTTTTGTTTTCTATTCATTGCCATTACATTTCTGGTCTTGGCTCTCTTGCCCCCTGCCTCCAGCCATTCCCTTATGGGCTTTGACACATGCAAGCGCACACAAACATGTGTGTGTACACAAGCACACATAGGCTGTGATATTTAAACATGAAAACAACAACAACAACAACAAAATAAGAATCTCCCATGTATAAGAAGGGCTAAGTTTTACATACCTTGCAGTGGTTAATAAAGGGTTAATGAAAACCTTTCCTTTTGGTGGCTGCCTTATTGTTGGAATTATTTCCAAGCCTCCATCAGTCCATTTTCATGCCCTTAGACAATCATGGCCGAAAAAGAACTACTAATCATCACTCTTGACTAATGAGTTCAACAAACATTTATGGAACACCGACTGTGTACACAGGAAATCTCCAGGGCTTTCACTTAAGGCATTATGATGAATCAGTTATGATTCCCCAACTGTCCTGTAAAATAGATATTTCTAATATAGTTGCTAGATTTAGAATAAAAATATAAGGCACTAACTTAAAGTGCGATTTAGAGAAATAAATGTTTCATTTATTGTACATTATTCCTTGCAATATTTGGAACATACTCATAAAACATTTCGTTGTTTACCTCAAATTCAAAGTTAACAGGGAGTTCTATATTGTATCTGAAAGCACTACTTGTAAAAGGAATTTTTGATGTGACCTTGAGGTTTTTCATGTTCTTGTCTATTACATGGCCCTCACTGCCAAAGCATAGGCCAGAGAGAACTTTATTCACTGAAGGCTTAATGGAATCCAACTTAATAAAAATCTTTCTTTTTTCATGTAAGAGGAAGCTTGTACAACTGATTTACAGAGGACATGTCTGTCTTCTTTTTTGTTCAATAGATGGCATGGAACATTTTTCAAAGGTTTGTGATGAAATAAATTATGAAAAGTACTAAAACGTTTGAAAGCAATTCTAAAATAGCTCATAAACTTTCCAAGCCTACCGGTTGACTGATTTACGGAAAATGAGGGAAAAGTGCCCACAGGAATTTCCTCTGTATCTTACACTGTGTCACAGACTGCTTGGCATGAGGAAGACAAAGCTGAAGCAAATGTCTCCATGAAAGTGCTCCATGCGAGCTACTCAATGAAAAAGAGCTCCAGCTGACTATGAGCCTGTTCCAGTAGAGGAGAGATAGATCCTCCTTATAGCCAGGGGCAGGGGATGAGCCTCTAGCCAGAGAACTGGAGCACAAGTATTGTTTATGAGGATCATTTCTTTCCTGAGGCTGCCTGGGGGCTGAGTGCGCTGGAACACAGTGGTTGCCCTCCAGTAGCTCACAGTACGGTTGTGAAAAATTGACCTGGTGATTACAAGACAGACTAGGTGTCAAGACATCCCTTTTATGAAGGCTTACTGTGTACCAAGTGAGTGCTTGGCTCACCTTGTTCCATTTATCTCAGAGTGAGGTATTGAAGATGTTCCTTTCTCAGAGCTTAGGTGAAATAATTTGACTTGCTCCACATGGCAAGTGTTGGCAAGATTCAAACCTAGCTCTGTCATTTGGGTGCTTAACTACCATATTCTTTTGAGGGGTTCAAAGGAGGGAGAAAAACTCTTGAAAATTTGGCCTTTTGGCAAGGCATGCACTGTACATTGAAATAAAACTAGAATGTGATTCTTATTTGTTCCACTGATATATTTTTCTAGCTCAATGCTAAAAAATGTTGATTTGATTAGGTTACATTGATTTTATAATGTGTTTGAGTACTGGTGCTACAAAGTGGGACTTTAATTTATCAGGAGAAAGATAGGATCTGATATCCTATGAAAGGAAAAATAACTCTACATGAACATGCTCTTTTATCACCTATTAAAATAAATGTGAGAAGAAGACCTAAATATAAACAAAATAATAATCTTTTGGGAAAAATCTCAGAGTCCATGTACAAGGCAAGTGACAACCTGGATACTCAGAACCTATGAAAGAAAAGGAGGGCCTACTAGGTAGTATGTTAATTTAATGTTTTTTTTTTTTTTTTTTTTTTTTTTTTTTTGACTGGGGATTGAACTCAGGCCCTTGCGTTTGCCAGGGAAGCACTTGTTCCACTGAGCCATCTCCCTGGCCCCTTGAATTTAATGTTTGTGCGGCAAAAAACTATAAACTATCTGCAGACAGATATGTGATAGAATATTATTTGTAATATAACTGACATTATAGATCTATAATACATAAAGAGATGTTGTAAATATTGGATTTTTCCTTGCTTTTTCTGTTTTCTTTTTTCAATGCTAAGGATTGAACCCAGGGACACTTCCTGCCCAAGCAAAAAAATTGATAAAATACTCTTGCTTCTGAAAGAGATACTGAGATATCATGCAATATGCCTTACCCCTGCAATCCTATTCCTGTAACTATGACCCATAAAACTAAAGTAGCGGTGCACAAAACTCTACATAAACATATTTATTATAGTGTTGATTGTTATTGTGCATACATGTAAATTAAAATAAAAAGAATGCTATTAACAGGGAAGATCCTTAAATAAATTGGTAATACATACATAATTACAATGAAATATTATGCAGACATCAAAAAGAATGAGAAGAAAGGCAAGTATAGTGGTACATGCCTGTAATGCCAGCACTTTGGGATGCTAAGGCAGGATAGACACAGGTTTGATTCCTAGTTGGACAACCAAACTAGACACAGTCTCAAAGAATAAAAAGAACTAGAGTTGTATCTCAGTGTGAAGATCCTGAGTTCAATCCCCAGTCACACACACACACACACACACACACACACACACAGAATAGAGCTCTACCAGATATTTTTGAATAATTTCCATGTAGAATTCTCAGGTATGGAAACGTGACATAGAAAAATGTGTTAAATTCCCCGTTCTTGGACAGAGATATAGTTCAGCAGCATAGCACGTGCCAGGAAAGCACAACGTCATGAGTTTGATTCTTGGTACCACAAAACAACAATAACAGCAATGACAATAATAGCTGAAAGTGTGGCTCAGAGGGAGTGTGCTGGCTTAGCAACAAGCATGAGGGCCTGGGTTCAACCACCAGTATTGCAAAAAAGAAAAAAAAAATCCATTCTTATAAATACATATTGAAATATGTGTATAGTTTGTATATCATTATTCAACCAAGAAGAAAAGGTTGAAAGCATGCATATTGCCTTTTTAATATAAGGACTCTAGTAGTATGTAAATGGTAGAGTGCTTCTCCTGCATGTGTGAGGCCCAGGGTTTGATCTCTAGCACTACACACACACACACACACACACACACACACACACACACACAGTTGTTACTCTGAATTGTTAATACTGGCTGGAAGGGTAGAATGAGGAGAAGTGGATAAAAAGGGAGCCTGGAAAAGCACAAATGTATAAAGAGAATGCCACACATGTATACATTTTTCTTTGAAAAGTTTCAGCACTTTTCTGGAATCTTCATTCCTATGCTAGTCAATGTTACATCTCCTGCTGTTGACTGTAGCAGTTAGTATGCGCAGAAGAGAAACACACTACTACTGGAGGAAATTTCCTTTGCTCTGAAGTAGAACTTTCACCAGAGCTCAGAGCCCATAGCTTTGTCCAGCACCATGAAAATTCAGACAGTGCATCAATTTTAAATACTATTTCTCACACTTAGCTTTTATTTATTTATTTATATTTAGCGCAGGGTCTACCAGGTCTCACTACACAGATTGGACTTATAATGATCCTCGTGTTTTCAGCCTCCCAAGCACTGGGATTACAGGTGTGCACTGTCATGCCCAGTCTCAGTTGCTGTCTCAGCACATTCCATGAGTGGGGGCAGCATAGCACGCTGAGGATCGACCCTCCAACCCCTGCGTCTGCCTAAGCAAGCACTTTATTACACTTAGCTTTTAGTTACAAAGTATTTTTAAAAATGAATTACTCCCCAGTAGTCCGTATTGCAATGGAACCTGTTTTAGGTCACATCATGAATAATGAAATTGATTCAAGGGTTGTTCTTTTCTGTTTGCCTCTGACCTCTAGGATTCAGTTCCCTCACACTCATTTTGGCTTTCAAGACCTGTGGGCATTTTGAAGGAGAGCTTAGATGGTTTCATTTATAGAAATAGACTCATCTTGGAGAAGAGAAGATTTGAGGAGGTAAGAGAGATTTGATTTGCCCATAGGTGGACTTTGATCTGTGTACTAGTCATCAGGATAGAAAGATTAAACAGAGACTTGGAAATATGAGACTTGAATTTACAAGAGAGATAAGGTCTAAAAGATGAGGAAATAGAAAACTGAAGCACTGAGTCTCAGAGAGAGAAGGAACCCTAAATTTCATCTATGTAGAAATGAGTGGAAGAAGGAATGCTGGAAAAAGAGAATGATGCTAGAAAAGAGAAGCACTAGGGTATTGAAATAGTCATTATCTGTTGATAAAGCCATGGTTTCAGGGGAAAAAAAGCTTCACAAGTCTTGGTGAAGGCTGCAAAGCTGGTGCAGATGTTAAAAATTTACATGAGGCCCTTGGATTAGGCAGCTAGAAGAGATGATATTTAGGAAGGGAAGTCAGGAATCTGTTCCTGACAACAGTATCAGCATTTCTTGTTTTTGGAGCTCATGTTGATGCCCATTCTTTTTGCAGTAAGACACAGTCACCCTGTTGTTTTAATTTGCATTTGTCTAGCAGCCAATGGTGCTGGAAACTTTTTCCATGTATTTGCTGGCCATTTGTACTGCTTTTGAGAAGTATTTATTCATTTCAATTGCCCATTTATTGATTAGGTGTATTACTTTGTACATCTAGTTCCTCCCCTCTCCTACCCTTCCCTAGCCTTCTCTTCTTTTTCTTTTTTCTTTTCTTTTTTTATGTATTTTGTACAAGGTCTTGCTATGTAGCTTAGGTTCATAGCAATCCTCTTGTTTCAGTCTCCCCAGTGCTAGGATTCAGACATGTGCCACCATGCCGGGTTTTGGTGACCAAATCTGCGGACCCACGGCAGGGCCAGTATGGCTAGCCTAGAGGTACTGGGGATGGAATCCAGGTCTTTTCACTTGCCAGGCAGGTGTTTAGACTGCTGAGTTATCACCCCAGCCCCTTTGGTCCTTTTCTGTTCATTATTTGTATATTCTAGATATTTGTCCTCTGTCTGAAGACTAGTGGGCAAATGTTTTCTGTTCTATAGATTATCTCTTCATTCTTTTGGTTGTTTCTTTTGCTGTGCAGAAGTTGGTTCATTTTAGTATTGTCACCTTTATTGATATTTCTTATTTATTATTTATGTATTTTGGTACAGGGTCTCACCACACATCTCGAACTCATAGTAATCCTCCTGTTTTCAGCCTCCCAAGCTCTGGGTTTACAGGTGTACACCACTACACCCTGAATTGGTTACCAGCTCAGCACACCTGGGGGCAGGGCTGGCATGGCATGTGTTACCAGGGATTGAACCCCGGTCGCTGTGCTTGCCTAAACAAGTGCTTAGTCCACTGTGCTATTTCACTGGCCCTCTGTGATTCATTTAAATTATGAATATACATGTGTATCATAGAGAATTTGGAAAATATAGAAAGCAAAAAGATGAAGGTCAACTTAAAAATTATTTATTAACTAATTAATTAATTTATTTGGTACAGGGTCTTACTATGCAACTTGGACTTGTAATGATCCTTCTGTCTCAGCCTCTCCAGCACAGGGATTATAGGTATGTACCATCATATCCGGTTTTGGTGGTCAGCATGGCCACACTATGGTACTGGGGATCAAAACTCGGTCCTTGCACTTGCCAAACAGGCACTTAGACTGTAAACTATCTCCCTAAACCAAAAATCAATTTTAATTCCTCACCCAGTGGTGTCTGGGTGTATTTCCATCATATTTTTTAATGCATGTATGATTTCTGTCCTAAAAACTGGGATCACAGTGAATAATTTTGCATATTCTTTTTGCTTTTGCTTAATGAATTTGAGTGTTTCCCCATTTACACGTATTCTTTAATTATATTACTATTAATAGTTGTTCAGATACAAAGCTGTGGCCCATTTTGTTGGGCCATTTTTGTCTTAACATTCCCATTGCACCTGTTTATACATATTGTGACACTAGCATTTTCAAGATTCTTAGAAGATAAATTATCAGATAAAATTTTTTTTAAACATTGGGCTGGGGAGATAGTTCAGTGCCATAAGTGCCTGCCTCGCAAGCACAAGATCAGGAGTTTGGTCCCGGTTACAAAAAAAAAAGAAGTCTTTGATAGATTGTCCACCCTGCCAAAGTTGTATCAGTGTATATTCTTGGCAGTGGTATTAAAGGTAGAGATCCCTTGGGCTGAGGAGATAGATCACTCAGTAGAATAAGTGCTTGCCTGGCAAGTGCAGGGTCCTGAGTTCAATCCCCAGTACCGCCAAAAAAAAAAAAGTAGGGATTTCACCATAATGAAATGAGATGTTATGATAAAAAATTAATAAAAACAGCTTTTAATTACTAGACAAAAGGTATGTATTCATTTATTTAAATTGAACTTAATTTTTAATTTTTATTGACTCAATATTCGTACATATTGATGAAGTATAATGAGATTTTTTGAATCAAGTATATATTGAGTGATAATCAACTCATGTCATTAACATTACTCTATTCAGCAAACCCATTACTGGGAATATACCCTAAGGAAATGGAATCAATATATAGAAGTGACAGCAGCACTCTTGTGTTTCTTTTGGCATCATTCAAAATACTACCTACGAAATAGATTGTATGTTCACACTAGTAGATGAATAAAATAATATTGTTCAGCCATAAGAGTATGAAATCCAGGCAAGTGCTCCAGGAGCAATGACACCCAGAGGGATGACCCAGACTGCAAACATGCTTCACTCTGAAAAAGCTGAGAATGTTTCAGAATTTCAAAAATCTTCAAATTTGAGGGGCCGGG
>NW_004524686.1:5552736-5578773 GCF_000260255.1 Octodon degus | reverse complement strand
AGATGGCTCAGTGGAATAAAGTGCTTCCCTGGCAAGCACAAGGGCCTGAGTTCAATCCCAGGTTCCGCAAAAAAAAAAAAAAAAAAAAGTCAAAGCACTAAAATCTTCAAACTTCTTTAAAGGATGCTCTTCTATTAGATTACTATGTATCTGGATTTTTGTGGGTCAAAGGAATGAACTTACCCATTATTCAATGTTCAAAATTTAAGACTTTACTAGATAGTTTACTTCATATATCCTTAGAGGACAACACAAAGTAGCTTGGAGAAGTGATGGCTGAAATCAGATCAAACCATTCTCAAAGAATTGGTGACTGGAACATCTTTGATGTAAAGCGAATCAGTGCTATCACTGAGTATGAAGAAATCAGCATCTTTCAACACTTTAAGCTGTACAATTTTATGTTCTCCTCTACTGGGGAAAAATTGTGATAAGGACTGAGTGATAGGGACTGAGCAAGTAATAGGTTGTCAAACCTATAGGAGCCCCTTTACCAAGACCTCAGGGAGAATGAATCTCATCTGATATTTATTCAAAATTCATTGAGTCATCTCAAACATTCGATAAAGAAAAAAGGGTAGATAAAGAGCAAAGCCATGAAGAGTCCCAGGCAGAAACTGACAACTTGTATATGGCTGCCTCAAGTCACAAATGATGTGCTAACAGATGCTGATGCTGAGATAAACAAAAAGCTGCAAATACAGGAAAGAGCCTTTAATGCATGAGTAGAAAAACTCAAGAAGGCCTGAGGACTTGGTATGAGGAGAGGGATGCTAAACGTCACAGAAACAAACTGAACTAGCTGGAATAATAGATTCTCTAGAGCATCGTATTTTCTTCATCTTATTGTGAAAGAAAAAGCAAGCCCAACTTTTATTGTCATAAATATTTAGAAAAGTATTAGCACCAATTTTGCTATGTCCTGTACTATAACAGCCACTGAATTTATTGAACCACAGTAATAAGAATATTTTGTATAGAGGAGCTTGGAGAATTATATACAAAAATACAATTACATTTATGATAGGTTTTTGACATTTTTAACTAAGGCACAATGCATCTCTACTGAGAAAAATGAAAAAGCATACAATCCTATTGTTTGTGTTACATGGATGGACCTGAAGGACAGTATGTTCAGTGAAATAAGTCAGGCACAGAAAGACAACCCCATGATTGATCATACTCCTGTGTGGAACCTAAAAAAGTTGATTTTATTTTGTACAAGTTCAGAGTTGAATGGTAGCTACCAGATGCTGGAGAAAGAAAGAAGACAAGATGAAGGGTTGGTCCAAAGGCCCAATGCTAGATAGGTAAAATATGTTTGTAAATTCCTGTTTTATATTATGACATATAACTTGCCATGTTAAAAGAACTTACACAGAGTTTCATATTTCATTTGTGTAGTGTCTGTTTATGGCCTTTTCCATTTTTTATATAGTATTGTAGGTTTTTCCTACTGCTTTCTGTGATCACTTATCAGAATACCCACAGTTAAGTCTAAGTAAGCTTTTTCCCTCTTTACTTTATCCTATTTCTTTTATGTTAAAGAAATCCTTCTCCCAGCCTGGGCAACTTAATGACTTAGTAGACATTGTCTCAAAATAAAAAATAAGAAAAGGTCTGGGTATGTAGCTCAGTTCCATTCCTCAGTACAAAGAAAAAAAGAACAAAGGAAAGAAAAAAAGAGGACTGGCCAGATAGCTCAGTGGACTAAAGCACCTGCTTAGGCACTTGCAGGGACTGGGGCAGGGTCTCAAACATGCCCTTCTGGCCCTGCCCCCGGGGCACGCTGAGATAGTGATTGGGACTGGGTGTGGTGGCACACGCCTGTAATCCCAGCACTTGGGAGGCTGAAAACAGGAGGATCACTACGAGTCTGATCTGTTTAGTGAGACCCTGTAGACCCTGTACTGAAAACATAAAAAAATGAAATAAAAATAAAGTACTTCTCTCACCCTCAGATATATTAAGTATTGACTTTTATATTTATGATACTTTTCATGGACTCTTTAAGCTACCTGAGATTTATTTTGATATAAAAAATATGGCAATAACCCAACTTTATTTTATCCTAGTTAACCAAAAAGCTTTTAAAGATATGGCACTGTTTTTCTGGACTGTCTACTCCATTCCACTCTATTGTTCTGCTCTAGTTCTGGTCGTGAATGATTTTAATTCCTATACCTTTACATTATGTCAACATAAGTAAAGTGTTCTTTTATCTAGCTCATTGCTTGCCAGGAAATTTAAAATGTCTCAAATTCTACCTACAAAATTGTTCTTGAACATACCATGGGGAAAATAAAACTCTTCCCATTCTAATATATGAAGTAGCATATGTCAATAAAGTGCTCAGCCTTGGGAGTCAGACTGCTTGAGTTCAAAATCTTGAGCTGTCATTTCCTGGCAGCGAGACATTTAAAAGTTTGTTCTTTCTGTACTCCATTTCTTCTATGTCTTCTATTGTGTGAGAGTACTCCAGTTTCTCTATTTGTAAAACAGGGACACTACTAGACTCCACTTCACAAAATTCATATGGAGCATGAACAAACAAACACAATATAAAAAGGAATGTAGAGGAACAGGACACACAGTAAGTGCTCAATAAAAGGTAAGTGCTCTCTCTTCAATTCACACACATCCACTGGCAGAGTAGAAATGTAGACATGCATCACAATCAGTAAACAGTAGGGCCATTTATTCCACTGCCCAAACCTTGTGTTTCTGTTGCCTCTTTGTTGCTCTGTGAAAAAAAGAACATAGCTCAAGACATATTATAAAAATAAAGAAATCAAAGTGCAAATCAGGCAACATTGATGAAAAAACAGAGCAAGACAACAAAAAGTGAGCACACTGGAAGTGCAATTAGAATGAAATCAAAGGGAAGCTACAGAAGAAATAGCCTTGGGAATGCTGACACTGCGGCTATTCGAGAGACTCTAAGAATGCAGTTTGAAAAAGATCTACAAGCTGCTGTACAGGGTTTTAGGCTAAATCCTGAGGGTACTTGACTGACCTTGGCAGATACAAAAGTTACATTGTTTGTTATATAGGTTTTGCTTTACCTTGGTCTTAACCATCCAGCAGAAAAGTATAACCACAGAAAAGTATAAAAAGTAAAGCCATATTAATGTACTGAGCTGTAAAAGGCTCAAGTGAACAACTTCTGTCATTGCCAGGCCTGTGGATAACCCACTACTATTATGGACTACTGGACTATATTGAGTTATTGTGCTGAATTCATGCACCTACAATATTTAAATAACAATGGAATACCCTTCTCTGACAAAACTAAACCACAAAAAGGGGATACAAATGAAGGACCATTTTTATCTGCATATACAAAATAGTATAGATATACAGCTACTTTCTCCTGATTCAATAAGAAGAAAGATTTGTACTAATAGTGTTTGGACAAGCTATCGTGTTTGCATCTTTTATTCTGAATAGCTACTATGAAGACAACAATATGCAATGTATTAATTATTGTAACTGTCCTACTAATGTGTTTTTGAGACTGTCTCATTGCCATTTCTTTCTCATTAAAATTAATTAAAAAAATAAAAAGAATGCAATCTGAGGTACCAAAGGGGGGTGAAAAATGATGAAGGCAGCACAGAGACAGTGAAGCAGCAGATCCTGCACCTTGAAGGAGTTCTGGAGCTAGTCATGTCAGTGAAACGATAAAAGATGGAATATTGGAATATTGGAAACTGACCCAAAACATCCAAAGAGGATGAAAGCTTGTTAAAGCATAGAAAATATGCTCACATTGATGAAAGAATGGAAAGAAGAATAACTATTCAATCAATCCTCAATACTTTTGTTTACAAAGGAATAAGATATGTGAACTAAGATGAAATGAACACAAGGAGTTTTTAAATTTTTTACAGTAAGTTTTAGAGGTCACTGAACAATTGTTCTTCAAATTGATTATTAAAATTGCTTTGCATGGTTTCAGCTTGCCTGGTCTTTTTATGGTTCTATGTTACCTACTCTATGTATTGTAGTTTTCTTCATAAGCCCATTGCATGATGTTTCTTTTCTGTTTCAATTTTGTTTTTGCTTTTGAAATACAGTATTACTATGTTGCCCAGGCTGGCCTTGAACTTGGGATTCTCCTGCTTCAGCCTCCTGAATAGCTAGGATTACAGCTGTATACCAGCGTGGCTGCTTCTATGTTTTTTTTTTTTAAGACAAGATTTCCCTATATAGTTCAGGCTGGTCTTAAACTCACTTTGTAGCCCCAGATGGCCTTGAACTTGCAGTGATTCTCCTGCCTTAGCCTCCCAAGTGATGGGATTTTAGGCTGTGCCATATTTCCCAATGACAGTATTAATTCTTTTAGTTTTACTGTTGGTGTTGGGAATGTAATTTCTAATGGATATAGCTGTAAATAGGAAAGTTCTAGGGCCAGGGAGATAGCTCAGTGGAATAAGTGCTTGCCTGGGAAGCACAAGGTCCTGAGTTTGATCCCTGGTAAAACAAAAAAAAAAAAAAAGTTCTTGGTCTTTGTATATTTACTTGGGGTCTGAATACATTTTTAGGCTCTGATTATTTCTAGCAGATTTTTGGTAGATTTGATATCTTCTCACTAGTGATCACAGTTTTAGATTTCGCATGGAACAGCTTATGTGAAGAAAAAAACCCTGATACCTCTCCAGAAAGTGGATTTCTTGCTTTGTTCTGCCCCAGAGATGGGTTTTTATCTCTGACATTTTGACTCAATGGGTTTGTCTCAGAAGCAGTGTTGGTGACAGGACAGGTAGGCCTGCATCACCATTTCTAATTAGTCACATACTAACTCTGTTACCTAAAGCTGTGTGAACTAACCTCATGAGCTGTTTTCTCATTGAGCAATGGAAATGATAGCATTTCCTACATGCAAGTATTAGGAAGATTGAGATATAGTATGTAAAACATGTGCCTGAGATAAAAAAGAGAAAGATGATAAATTTTAGGTACTATTTTCTTATTACAAAAGCTATTATTGCTTAGGAGCAACTTCTTTCCTGGCCAAGCTGGACTTCTTTGGAACCCACCCATGATTTTTCTTGTTTGCTTTGAGATAGCATCTTGCGATGCATTTTAGATGGGCCTCAAACTCATAGTGCTCCTTGTACCTCAGCCTTCTGAGTGCTGGAGTTGCAGGTGTGCAGGCCACACCCAGCCTCAGGCTTTCCTTATGGGCAGTTCTGCCAGAGCCATGATAGATGGTTGATGTCTGTTGCTGCTTTTCAATTTCACTCCACCAATTTTTCTGATGCATTTAAATGAGGAAAGTGGCTCTCACTTTAACCTGAGTCAAAGAGTTATAGTTCTGAGTTGGAAGGAAGTGATATAGATATATTGTCCTCCTTTGCTCTTCCCACGTTTATTTGATTGACAAGTCATTTTATCCATTCCCCTTGCCCCCTGTACCCACCTTCCCCTTCTCTTTCCATTCCCCTTTTCCACATCTGGACGTCAGCTTGCCTTGTAATCTCTTTGTAGCTTCCAAAAGAGCTTTGTCTTTTATCCCATGGCTATTACCCAGACCTTGCACCATGGAGTTCTTTCTAACCCACAGAAAAAATATATCATTCCTTTTTTTAAAAAAAAAATGCCATTTGGAGCCTGGTATGGTGACACAAGCCTGTCATCCTAACACTTAGTAAGCTGATACAGGAGGAATGTTGAGATTTGGAGACCAGCCTGGGCTACATAGTGAGTTCAAGACCAGCCTGAACTGCACAATGAGACCCTGTCTCAGCAATCAAACAGACAAAGAAAGAAACCCCATTTGGGTATTCACTGCTTACAGGACCCTGACAAAACTCTGAAACCTATACTTTTTTATTAATTTTATTGAGAAAAAATTGCAATGTGGCAGCTTCAGAACAGGTTTGTAGGAGAGTTACAATTAATACATTGCATATTGTTGTCTTTGTAGTAGTCATTCCTAGCACAAGATGTAGACATGATATCCTGTCCAAACACTATTAGTACACATCTTTCTTCTTATTGAATTGGGAGAAAGTAGCTATATATCTAGCCTATTTTGTATGTAAAGATAAAAAATTGTCCTTCATTTGTATCACCTTTTTTTGTTCAGTTTTGTCAGAGATGGGTATTCCATTGCCATTCAAATATTGTAGGTGCATGAATTCAGCAAAATATTCCAATATAGTCCAGTACTCCACAATAGTAGTGGGTTATCCACAGGAGTGGCAATGTCCGAATCTGATGACTTGAGCCTTTCACAACTCAGCATATTAACATGGCTTCACTTTTCATACCTCATTTCTACACTTTTCTGCTGGATGGTTAAGACCAAGAAAAAGCAAGACCTATATAACAACAAATGTAACTTTTGTATCTGACACCGTCAGTCAAGTCCCCTCAGGACTTATCCTGAAACCCTATACTGCACATTGTAGATCCTTTGTCAGTGTCAGCCATGTGGATGAGTCACAGCCCTTGCTTGACCAATTTGCTCTCTGAGAAAGCCTGAGAGAATGTTTTCTCTCCATGTGACTCTCTTTAGGCACACACTACATCATCGATCACATAGGAGAACCTGTACTGTAACATTATGAAACCTATACTTCATGAACCTCTGATCTCTGATCCCAAGTGAAACGTCAGCTCATTTCTAGTCGCTATCAACACTCAGCTCCCTCCTACTTCCGTGTATGCCCTGCCTCAGCTATCACTACCCCAGCCTTCCCACTGAACACACTGGGAGCACTCCTCCCAACACCACATGCCTTGGGTCTTCCTGCCTTCTTCTGTGCTCTCCTTATTTCTCCAGCCTGTTTTCTTCATATTCCACTTCCACCTTTTAAATCTCATGCATTTCCATGTGCCACCAACTTCATGAAGGCTTCCCTGAGTTTTCTTCTCCCATCCTCTCCTTTAAAAGTCAGAATGAATCATTTCTCTATGTTCAGAAAGTATTTGTTTGTATGATATTCATGAGTTTGCTTACACTGAGTTTCTTTCTTGCTCTCTCACTCTCTCTTCTTTCTTGCTGTTTTTCCTGTCTTTGCCTGTCTCTCTCTCTTTCTCTCTCTCTCTCTCTCTCTCTCTCTCTCTCTCTCTCTCTCTCTCTCTCTCTCTCTCTCTCTCTCTCTCTGGACTCTGGACTGAATTCAGGGCCTCACATTGAGCTACATCACCCAGCCTCATTTATTTATTTATATATTTATTTATTTATTTAAATGCAAGATTTCAATAAGTTGCCCAATTTCCCAGGCTGGACTCCAGCTGAACTTCTGATTCTCTTTCCTACCTGAGGTTCTCAGAGTGCTGGGGTTACAGATGTGTGCCATCATACCCAGCTTTGTCTTTATTCTTAAGAGTAGAGTAGGGCTGGAGAGTTAGCTCTGCAGTCTAAGTGCATGCCTGGCAAGTGCTAGGACCCAGGTTCGATCCCCAGTACAGCATGCCATGCTGGCCCTGGAACACTGGGCACATTGTGTTGGCCACTAAGTCCAGGTGTGCTGGCCCATGCCTGTGATCCCAGCACTTGGGAGGCTGAGACAGGAAGATCATTACAAGTCTGAGCTGCATGTGGAGACCTTGTACCAAATAAATAAATAAATAAATAAATAAATAAATAAATATTAAGAAACAAGTAGATAGCATTGAGAGTGTAGCTCTTTGGTAGAGCACTTGCCAGGCATGTGCATGAGGCCCTGAGCTCAGTCCTCAGTGCCATAGAAATAAAAAGCTCAAGAAAAGCCTGGGGAATCAGTGGTGACCCTTCCATGTCCTTGACCTCTTGACCTCTTGACTTGGGCCTCCTGTTTACTTCAGCAGTCACTATCACTTGCAATTCGCCTTTTTCACATCCCGATGTTGAACTCCAAAATTCCTCGCCGTCTCTTTTGGCGGGCTTATTCAGCTGCCTTGCTATGACTGACTTCCCTCAGCTCCCTTCCCAGCCCAACATTCTGCTCTGTTCTTTCCAAAGCCTTGGCCAGGGTAGGGTCACTGAGCCACAGAAATTTAGAGGGCACCACATTTTTCTCCCACCACCTCTATGGTCTCAGTTGGAAGCCTCACCCTGGCCCCAGGCCAGCCCCATTGGCAGTTGGGGAGATGGATGGAGGGAGAGGCCTGAGGTCAAGGGCTGGGAGCGCACCAGCCAGGGGACCTTTTGTGTGTGGGGCCACCCCTCCCCCTGCCCAGAGCCGCCTCCATTGAAGAAGAGAGAGTTTCACGCTGCTTGCCCCGGGCGCCAAAAATGTTAGTTGGGGCTCTGGGTCTATCCCTGCTTCCCTCGTCCTTTGACATCATGCCAATCTCCACACTGCATTCTGTGCCTGGCTTGGTGCTCTAGAAGGCCCTGTGCTGAGCTTCCTGGAATCACCCCTAGTTTCCTTCCTCTTCAACAGCTTAAGGCTGCCCAGCCAGCTAGCTTGTGTCTGAGCGTTGACATTGTAGGGTATTTGCTCTGCAGGATATACTATCCAGGAGACAGAAATTAAGAAAATCGGAGCTGAGCTATAAAGGCAATACATCCCTTTGTCTTTGCTTCATCTGAAATGTAGGAATGATGACTGCATCTGCTTTACAGCATAGTCTTAAGGTCCAAAGATGCATAACCTAGTGCCTGGTGCATACATTAAGCCATCATAGTTGTGAGTTCCTTGAGAGTTTTTTTTTTAATTTAGTAGTGTATGTTTGTGATATGTATTAAATCTATTCATCATGAGAAATTGGTCCATATTCATATTGCTTCTTTTGAGTGTGTGTGTGTGTGTGTGTGTGTGGTACCGGGGATTGAAATCTGGGCCCTGTACTTGCCAGGCAAACACTTATTCTACTGAGCTATTTCCATGGCCCTGCTTCTTGATGCTTTTTTAACTTTTCCTTCCCCTCCCCTACCTCTCTTCCACAGATACCCTTCCTAGCTTCACAAAGTCTACTTCCCTGTTTCCTATCATCTACCCTTTTATTTTGCTCTTTAAATTATTTATACTTTTGGTTTCTCATATGAGAGGAACTATACAATATTTAACCTTCCATGTCTGATTTATTTCACTTAGAATTAGTGATTCAAGGTACATTCATTTTTCAACAAATGACTCAAGCTTTTCCTTCTTTATTGCAGACAAGTATTCTACTGTATAGACACGTTATATTTTCTTTAGCCATTCACCTGTTGATGGGCATATAGACTGCTTGAAAATTTAGCTATTATGAGTTGTACTGCAATAAACATAGCTATGCATGAATCATCATAATATGATGTCTTGAACTCTTTCAGGAAGATACTTAAAAGGGAAACATCTGGCTCAAATGATATTTTATTATCCTCTTTTAGTCTTCTTTTTCTAAGCCTGCGATGAAGGTTAGATAAGAAAATTTGTGTACACACTAGCTATAGTAGGCTCTGTTCTTTCCAGAACCTTGGCCCAGGTAAGGTCCCTGGGCCACAGAAATTCAGAGAACAACACATTTTTCTCCCACCACCTGTCTGCTCTCAGTTAGTTGTGACCAACTCCAAAAGCCAAGCAGCAGCTCTCTACTTCCTCTTCCTCACTATCACTCCCCCAGCTCCAAGAGAATTTTCCTTTTAGGATCAAGAAACTCCACTTGTTGAGCTGGTGCCAAGAGAGCTCATTGCAGTCAACTTTGTCATAAAGAAGTCAGTCTTGAGTTTGAAATGCAGACACTGTTGGTCCCCTCCTTCGGAGAAGTAAGAGTTTTGAGTATATCTGAAATTGAAGCCAGGTCTTTCTTGAAGTCAGTAGGTTTTCAAAATCCATGGATACTCTTATCCATATTCTGAAATTGCAACCAAGTGAAGGTAAGAATGACAAAAAGGGAGGCCCCTGCAAAGTCCTTTACTTGCTTTTGCCCAAATGTGGGCTTCCTTTGTCAAAGCCTAGCATTCTACGTGCACGCTCATTATAGGTTGTTTCCAGTTGACTTACCCTTTAGAAAACTTGTAGCCACAGGAAATGTGTGCCCTGCAAGTGACTGAGGCCTTACAATAGCACAAATCCTGCACATTTAGCCAGGACTCTGAGGAAAGGTGTCCAGTAGACTCACCACTCCACCTAACCAAGTCAGACTCAGTCATAGCTTCCATACTTAGAAACACCTGATCATGTTAGCATTTTCTGTTTTTTAATTAAATAAAAGTGTGGTGTGTTTTAAACTAGCTCATAGAATTTTTCAGGTGAAACATTTTGATTTTGATGAGATTTTATTTCATTGTTTTTAATTTGATGGCTTGTGCTTCTAATATCAAGTTTAAAAAGCCTCCTAGTCCTAAAGAGTTTCTCATATTTTTGCACATTTTTCTGCAAGTCTTATATTTTGTATTTAAGTGTGTCATCTAGTTGGAGTTAATTTTGTTAAAAGTGTGAGACTCAGGTCAAAGTTGGTCTTTTTGCTGATATCTGTCCGATTGTTCCAGCATCACTGGTTGAAAACATTGTGCTGCCTCCATTGAATTGCTCTTGCACCTTTGTCAAACTCGAGTTGAACACATTTTGTCCCTGGAGTCTTCTATTTCATTGCTTTCTGATTGATCTTTGTCAGTTCCTCTGCAAATACCACATTGTGCTGATTGTTATGTCATACAGTGACCCTTAATATGAGGCCAGTGATTCTTTAAGATTCATTTTTTATTCTGTTTTTCAGGATTGCTTTAGCTACTCTAGACCCTGTGACTTTCCATATAAATTTTAGAATAAGTCCATCTATGTCTACCAAAATCCTTATTGGCATTTTGATAGGAATTGCTTTAAACCCATAGATCAGGTAGGGGAAAATTGATATCATTTCTATTTTGAGTCTTTCAATCAACCAACATAATATATAGCTCCATTAATTTGGGTATTCTTTGATTTCTTTTGTCAATTTTCTGTAACTTTATACACTCTGTCTGTACATATTTGTTATATTTACAAGGGATGATCAAAATATATGGTGAATGTTTAAGGTTTTAAATTATTACAATAAATTACACATTACTATTAATCACCCTTAAAATACTCCCTCTTGCTCCAAACAAATTTATTTCATTATTCTTGTGATTTTCATAAGTAGTTGTCAAAGTCCCCTTTCTTGTCTTCATGTGCTGTGATGAAAATTATGATGAACGCTGCTACTAGGTGCCATCCAACAGAAATATTAAAACATTAAGATATGGCCTCATCTGCCTTATTTACACAGCCTAGCACTTTCTTACTTTTGGCTCTTCCCTAAAGTCAAAATGACTATGAAAGTTAAATGTTTTGAATCAATTTAGGCCAATGAAATAGCCACAATATCAGCACTAAAGATACTCACAGGAGAGCCTACAGAACTGCTTCACAAGTGCTAAGAATGGTGGGATAAGTATGTTAGAAGTGAGAGGAATATTTTGAGGGGGGAATTAACTACAATGTATATTTTATTATAATATTTTTTAAAATGTAAACAGTCAGCATAGTTTTCAATCACATCTCTATCCCCACAGTTGATCCACTGTACATATAGGCTCAACGTCAGTAGATTTAGTCAACTGCAGTTAAAAAAGTGAACATTTATAAGCTATTTCCCCTATCATTGTTCCCCTAACAATACAGTCTAGCAACTATTTATATGACTACATTGTGTTAGGTATTGCAAATAATCTAAGGATGAGTTAGCTCATCAAAGCACATAGGAAGACATGCATAGGTCTATGCAAATTCTGTACCCTTTTATATTAGCGGCTTGGACACTCAAGGACTTGGTCTCCTTGGAGACCCTGGAGTTGATCCTTTATATACACTGAAAGAGCACTGTATTTCATTTTTCTTGAAGAGTTTATAAATGATACAGCATTTCTTATTTTGGTTTACACATATTCTTTGTTAACATAAGGAATGGAATTCATAGTTCTATGTTAGTCTTATGTTCTGCCACCTTAATGAACTTATTTATGTTATAGAAGTTTTCATCTTAGATCCTTGAGGTTTTCTATGTGTATAGTCATGTTAGCTGCAAATAAGGGCAGTTCTATTACTTCCCCTCCAACATGTATGTCATTTATTTCTTCTTCTTGCCTTATTACATTGCTAAAACTTCTAGTTGCATATTGAATAAGATCAGTGAAAGGTAGCACTATTGGATATTAAAGGAAGAAGCAGTCAGTCATTCACCATTCTTTATGGTATTAACTGGAGGTTTCAGTAGATGTTCTGTATCAAGTTGAGGAAGATCCCTTTCATTCCTAATATATATATATATATATATATATAATATAATATATATACTACATAATATATTTATTTTTTGTGGGCGGCAGAACCAGGGGTTGAATTCAGGCCCTTGCATTTGCCAGGGAAATGCTTATTCTACTGAGATATCTCCTCATCCCCTTATATTCCTGATATTCTGACAAGCTTTGTTTTGTTTTAATTTAATTATGAATGGCTGTGGGATTTTGTCAACTGCTTTTTCTGAATCAATTTATATAATACTATGATTTGTCTTCATTGAACTGTTGATGTGGTGTTTCATTGTTTGGTGCTAATATAATGAACCGGATTTTGTTATCTAATTCCAATTTGGTCATCGGGTATAATTTTGTTTAGGGGAAGAAGGATTTCTTAAACCCTCTTAGGGTTCCTGGTTTATACTCAACCTGAGAAAGGTAGATTAGAAGGAAAATATTTAATGTTAAATGTAAGTTTTTGTGTGATATGCAGCCTTCACAAATGAAAGCCAAAATAAATAGAGTAAATGGTATATTTTTATGTGTAAGTTTAATTAAGAGTGGATTGTTACTGAGAAGTTTGATAGGGCAAAGGAAATCATCTCAAGGTAATAAACTGCAGGGAACTTAGCAAGGTCTATGTATCTGTATTCTTTTCTGTGTTCTTATGACTTTGGAGACACAAATGTTTCCTCTTGGAATACACTGAATCTCTCTCACATGAGAACTTTAAGACCTGTTCAAGAGACAATGATTAGAAAAGGTAGAAAACCTTTTTTGCTTCTAAGTTTTTCTCCAATTCCTTCAGTTTAAAATGTGCAAGTGTCATGTTTTGGGGCAGTATGTTCCCACCCTTGTCAATATATTGTTTTGTTTGTGTTGCTAATATATTGTTATTATTTTTGAATAAAATTTGTAATATACGTTGACCTAGAGGGAGTGGTTTTGTATTATCTTTTTCTGATTTTGTTTTTAACATGTATTTGCCTCAGATATTGAGTTGAGGAGTGTTCCCTTTTCTGTTTTCTGAAAGAATTTATGTAAGATTTCAGTTTATTCACTGGTAAAATTCTCTGGTAAAACCATATAGGCCTGAATATTTTATCTTGAGGGGAATTTATAATTCTAAATTCAATTTCTTTGATGGTAGAGGACCATTTAGAAAGTGCATTTCCTCATAGTTGAGTTTTCGTAGGTTATAAATTTTGAAGAACTGATCTATTGCTCCTAGACCATTTTTGTTGTCAAATGTATGGGCCTAAAATTTTTGTAGTATTATTTTCCTTTGAAGGGGTATGTATTTTGTAGTGATAGCCTCTGTTTTATTGCATGATATTACTCATACTATCTCTATTTAAATTTTTGTTAGTCTTGTTAAAAGTTCATCTGTTTTATTGATCTTTCTCTCCCCTAAAGAATCAGTTCTCTGACCAGGTGTGGTGGTGTAGGACTGTAATCCTAGCACTCAGGAGGCTGAGGCAGGAGGATCATTATTAACTCAAGACCACTCTGGTCTACAAAGTGACGTCAAGTCCAGCCTGAACTGCATAGTGATAGTGAAGTCAAGTCCAGCCTGAATCTGTCTCAAAAATACCCGCCTCCCAAAAAAAGTAGAATCAGTGTTCTGTTCCATTGCTTTCCTCCCCACACTTTTCATGTTTTCAGTTTTACCAATTTCAGCTTTTACCTGTGTCATTACCATTTTTAAAAATCTTTTTGAGTTTATTTTATTTTTTTCTGTATTTGAGAAATATACAGCACCACAAACCATGCTGGCCCCACCCCCAGGGCACAATGAGACTGGGTGTGGTGGCACATACCTGTAATCCCAGCACTTGGGAGACTGAAAACAGGAGGATCATTATGAGTCCAGTCTCTGTAGTGAGACCTTGTAGAACCTGTACTAAATTTGTTTTAAAAAATTCTAAATCCCAAGCCATCTAAGACTAATTGAATGAGAATCCTTGGGGCTGGGGTGAGAGTTATTTGTGTGTTTTAAGCTCTCCAGGTGATACATATATGTAGGAATTGGGAACCACTTTTCTATCAGTAGTATCTACAATTATAGTCCCGAGTCAAATACAAATACATGTTTATATTGCTCTTCAAAAAGATTCAAGGAGTTGGAGTCAACCAGATGAGGCCAAAAGAACTATCTCTAGCTTAAAAAAAGAATAATGCTAATGCTGTCAGTGTAGTACTTTCCAAGTCCTCTCTTGAATGTTCTGATCAGAGATTTCTGGGTGTCTCAAAGCCTGACTTTGCCTTGTCAGATGTCTGGCCTATCTGTCAGATTACTTGTATTTTTAATTGTCTTCACCGTTCATACCTTCTACCTAACATTGAACACAGATACTTCAAACTGTGACAAACCATCTGTTCTTATTACTTGGTGGACATAAAAGCAGTTTTCAAAAAGTCAACATTATGTAAATAGAAGGTAATTATTAATTTTCTCCAGTTAATTAAATAAAACAAAAAACATAAGAAAACACATTTACTTCCTACAGAATGAGTTCTCATGCTTGGATCTATATTGGGTCAACTGAGGAGTTATAAGAAAATACTTATCTATTGGTTCCAAGCTCAGAGACTTTGATTTAAGGTTCAGAATGAATGATGGGTCTTGCAAAATATCCCTAAGTGATTCTAATGTTCAGCAAAGTTTGAGAACAACCAGAGCAATGGCATTTGTTGGTCTTGTGTTATCCAGACTGGCAGCACTATCACTTGAAACTTTTCCAGAACTTTGCATAAAGGCTCCACTACAAATCTAAGGCATCAGGAATAAGGGGGAGGGGCGGGTGTAATCTGCTGTCTAACAAACCTGTCAGGTGATTTTCATGCATGGTTACATTTCAGAACCACTGGTTTTGGATTGAGTGGGTAAAATAGGCTTCTGAGGACAGGACCGCTCCCTCTGATCAGCAATTTTCATTTCTGAGAGATGGTAATTAATTAATGACTCTATATAGTGTTGATTACAGTTACAATGTTTCATACTACATGAAATGAGTGTAGAAATTATAGCAGATTTATAAAATGATGTCCTTACTTTTTTAATGTCATGTTCTCACTTTTATATACATACCATACACACACACACACACACACACACACACACACACCCCAAAGTAAGAAAGAGAGTAGCAGTGAAAGTTAGAAAAGCAAGGAAGGGGGCAGAAGAGGTGAACGCCAAATAGAAAATTAAGATCGAAATAATAGGCTCAGAGATAAGTTAAAACTGTCTAATAAAGTCATACTTAGTAAAAGGTCAAAAGACAGTGAATGAATAAGTACTATATATGATTATGTACAATAGGTAAATTGTCATATTGGTTACTAAGACTGGTTGGTTTTTTCATATCATTGAGTTTTGCCTATTTCATTCATGTCATCTTTTGGGGGCCATTCCCAGGCCTGAATGAAATTAAGAAATTGTGAGACTTATTTCCCAATTATGCACTCCTCAATTCCAATGGGATTTTCAGGCAACTTCCTTACAGTGTTTGTAGGTTCACCAAATTGTATCTGAAAAGGAAATGGTTCATTTCCCTTCCTGTAGTCTGTTCAGAGAAGTGTCTTTCCTGAGGCTTCCGGCACCACCAGTCCTTCCCAGAGCCCTACCTCCACTGCGTCAGGAAGCAGCACTGAGGGAAGAGAGCAGGCTTCTTCAACTCAGTGTTGCTGAAGTCAGAGGAACCTTGAATTTGGGATAAGGAATCCTACATTCTTTAGCAGTGGGGAGAAGTTTTCTAAGGGATGAATGTGACCATCCTTATCTTTAAAGCTTCCTGCATTCCCCAACTACAATGTAAAACATGCCTTTTGTCTTTTAAACTTTGTAACTCTAATCATTGAAACCTGTTTTGTGACATTCGCCTGAAACACTTTAGACTTTGATGTAAATTTTATGAGCCATTGGCAGGGAGTAGATCCTCTGTAACTGTTAAAATCTGGCATGTTGTAGGCCTCTTGTAAGACAGTTTGTACAGAGAAGGTAATGTAGGCAATGGGAAATTTTACGTAAAATAACATTTAAAGATTTCATTTTCTGGCCTAGAAAGTTGATGCTTATGATTACCAGTTATTTGGAGACATATCTTTAGCCATGCCCTGTTTCAGAAGTATCTAAATCTAATACTAACATTTCTCCAAAAGTCATAATACTTTAAGTTTGTTCTCAAAATTTGAGCTAAGTATAGTCTTTTAATAATGTTCTAAACCAGGACCACCAACAGACTAGTGGTACACTTTAACTTCCTGGTAATTATGGATATATCTGCCAGCTGATAGCAGTCCAAAGCATAATTGATGCAGGACCCTCTATGCCAGTGTGATGAACGTGTTTGTTATGACTGTAAAGATGCTGTTATCTTTCTGAACTCAGTTTGTTGAACTGCCGATGTCAGGATAGTAGCAGTAGAACAAACATCAGTGAATTTCCCATTTGAGGAGGATGTGTTCTCTGAATCTTGGCATATAATCCCCAAAACTGTAATCTCAAAATCCTTTCCTCCCATCCTGGAGGAATACTTTTGGAATCCCTTGTATCATCAGTGGGAGGGGATGGGTTGAAAGTTGCATCTGTACGTGTTTTCTGTGCTAATCTGAGAGCTGGACTCAACCCCAGGACTTGGGTCACTTACACACAGAGATTTCTTTGTGAGGGGGGAGGAAAATGGCAGCTCCTCAGCTGCACTTTGAAATTCTGCATTAAAAAAACCACCAAGTATTCATAAGCCTCTTATTTAATGAATGAATCCCTTTGTATTTACATCCTTCACAATTCAGGGAACAAATAGGGTTTAGTTGCTAGAAAGTGAAAACTTCAAGCTCATCAGAATGGAGGAAATAGTAGGCAATTTAGATGAACAGTGGCAATGGCTCCATCCCAATTCCTTGGTACCTGCTCCTAAGGGCATGCCAATCAATGCTTTATGTTTCAGTGTCCGTGCTTCTAATTTAGAGCATTATCCAGAAAGGAGCAGCAAGATGCCAACCAAAATAAATCTGTATTCAGCTCATGTGCTCACCTGAAATTAGGAAACAAAGAAACAGAACAACTAGCAATGTTTGGTAATTGTCAGTTGCCGAAGAGTGTCTTGACTCCTCTCTGTCATGGGTCTTCATCTTGCCTCCCTCCACTTTTATCTGAGACTGGTATTTACTCCTCAAGAATGAGCAAGTCATCAAGGAAGCATTTTAAAGAACCAACATTATCAGAATAGATCCAATCAAAAATATTGAGTTGACATGATTTCAAAGTAGAAATGGGATAAATTCATTTTGGGTTCTACCACTCATAAGAATAATCTCAAGAAACTCTTCAATATTAATTAGTAGGCTGTGAATTTGGTTCTATGCAATTATCATGAGCCAGTTTTTGGAGTATGAAAGAGCTAACTTATCATATTTCTGAATTACCCATCTAGAAGCCTGAATATTTTTGTATTTCCATATTTCTTGAGTAGCACTTAATTTAATCTTAGCCCCATTTCTTTCAATAAACCATTGTTGTATCTCATAAGCAGCACAGCTTCTTCCTCTAACTCATCTCCCCGTGAAATTGGTTTAATGGAGCAGAAAGGTATGAAGCATTAGCAACAGTGGAATCCATGTGGTAGCACTTCATTTTTCAGAGGCACTCACATTTCCACCCTAATTTATAAAATCAGCACACAAATGATTTTTATCACGGCCATTACATCAGTATAAATTACTGCCTTTTCTATAACACGGCAGTTAGTCAAACTGTTGAAATGATATCTATTAGTCCAGGGACGGGACGGGGGGAGAAGTGGGAAAGGGTTAGTGAAAATGAGGGCTGATAGTTGTCTTACAGAAACACTAATATTAATTTACTATAATGAACACCGATGGGGTATTTTGCAAACGTACAGATGAAAATTAAATGCACAAAGTGAAGCAAATAGGTCAATTTGTCCAGGACAAAGAAGGGGACCTTCAATAAACAAACGGTGCTATGTAGAGACAGGCAGCACTGCAATTAGTCAGGCTCTCCTGTCCAGTGGGCATGCTGCAGCTGCCCTGAGCAGGAGCCATTGTTGTTCTTCCCTTGTGGGTATCTTCATTTATCTCATTGTAGGAACTGTCAACCTGGTTTTGTGCCCCTAAACCTCAGTGTGTCAAATCCGCCCTGCCAGTGCACCCTTGGAGAGCTCTACTCACTAGCATTCCATCCTTTCAGCATTGCCACCTAGGTTGCTTGCTGGTACCCAGTTGCCCCTCTTGCAATCCAGGCAGACCAGTCAGTCATCCCATCTCACTACTGTGAGCCATGTGCTTGTGTGGATAGGATGGGTTGATGGGATCCTGTGCTCACTGTAAGCAGCAGTTTACTAAGCAGTTGATTCACGTGCAGTTTCTTCTGAAGAGAAATAATGGGTGGATGGGTAGAGGGAGAATTGAACTTGAAAAGAATAAATTGCTCGTGTATTTCAGAAGTGACATTTAAACATAAACAATTTGTGTATGATTTGGAATTGAGTCACAAGGTAATGCAATCCAATAGAACCTGCTATTTTCAAGGAGGCAGCGTTTCAGCAGTTGTGAAATAATTTTAAATAAAATTAGGGACCCTTGCCAGCATTGCAATTGTTTATTTGTGTTAAATGTGGTTGGTTGTTCACTAATACACTAATTTGATATTAGACAAACCATAATTACTAGCATAGGCTATATAAAGTCCTGTAATAGAATCTGAAATCGTTTCCCTTTGATTGTAAGTTAACCAGTGAGTGAGATTTTACACACATACACACACACATTCATACACACACACAAAAAAAAATTCTGCTGCTTATCTTATTATCTGTCTTCATCTGAGGAAGAGGAAGGGTCTTTTCTTTAGATGCTCGCCTTAGAAATGCATCTCCAACCCTAATTACTTAAGTAGCTTTTCTTAGTTTTAGATAATGGGAAATATCACATTGTGCCAGTGGTTTTACCAAGAGGCTAGGAAATATTTTCTGTACAAAAAGTCTAGGTAGTAAATATTTTTGGCTTCTACATTACATTGTAGTATCTTATTCAACTCAGTTATTGTTACACAAAAACATTCATAGAGTACATAACTAAGCGGTTGTATGGAAATGTGTTATAATAAAAGCAATACTTATAAAAGTGGACAGTGTCCCTAATTTAGTCTTTGGACCACGGTTTATGGAAATGTTCACAAAATAATCAAAATCAAAGATGGATCAGCAAAGTGTGATCATGAAACAGTATCGAGGTATGCTTCCAAGGAGGTTCCCATTAGTTACCCTTCTCTCTGCTCAGGAAGTACCGTTTTTGATTGCATTTGAATTTGAACTTTATGTGAAATCTTTACATATGCATCTATGTACCTGATTTTCTTCCCTTAGTCTTAGTTGCCATGTTCTCTTGTAACATCATCTCTTTCTGGTCTTGAGATTTGCTTTTATATTCTTTCATTCACTTATTTATTTTGCAGTGCTAGATATCTAACTAGGGTCTCACAATGCTGAGAAAGTATGCTGGTAGCCCTTTCTTTCTTTCTTTTTTTATACAGGGTCTCTCAAAGTTGCCCAAGCTACCAATCATCAAACTAGCAACTATCCCACCCCAGCCTCCTGGACAGCTGAAGTATCAGATATTATGCCACCATGTCTAGCTTGGCTTTCTAGTGTATTGTCCATTGCTTTTGGTCTTTCTGTACTCTTTTTGACTTGTTCTGGCCTGACTCTTGGGTCCCAGCTATCCATGTTGTAGTCACTGTTTGCAAAAGAAACAGAGTTAATGCAAGTCACAGAAATTTACAAGTTAATTGACAATGACTTCCCACAGATTTAAATGTAGAAGAATAAAGAGATCTGTCCACACACTAGAGATCCAAATAATCCAGCTGAAGGCCTGAAGCCCACGGCAGTATCCCATACCAGTTCATTATCAGGAAGCTGAGGAATCTGTGAGGGAACACTGAGGAGTTTGCACCAGAAACCGAAGGGCCAGTGTTGGAGGCTAGAGGGTCTGCACCAGAAAAGACACCTAAACCAAATGTGAAACCAGGACTTCTTTGAAGTGAATGGAAACCATGTTTAGTGATGGTAAGGACCAGAGCTAAGCCAAAGCCCCTCAGAAAAACCAACTGCACCAAAGCTCTTCTAAGGAAAATCAGCCAAAATCCTTCCTTCTTGCTCTCCTTTGATATCATTCGAACCACAACAAGCCTCCTTAAGTGGGTCTTCCATGTTGGCACCACGCTCACTCAGTTCAGCTGGGGGTTCCCTCTCAAGTTGATGTTTAGTCAACTAACCACCACAGCCCACCTCCTGGCTGTTCCCTATTACCCATAGCTTAGACTTCCCTGACCCATAGTGGAGTCCTTGTTTTGATAAGTTCTCTTCTAGATTCAAATCCATTCAAGCCACTCAGTGCTCTTTCTTTCATCTGTTACTTTGACTTAGCATTGTTCTCAGACCTGAAGTGCTTTACAAAAGTGAGACTAATATCACAAATTTCACTGCACAAGTCTCCATGTTCCACAGAGCCCTTGGTGGCAGTCAAACAAGTAGCATATGTGTATTTTCTCTCTTTCTTTCTACGTATGAACCCACATATAATACACATTTATTGAACACTGTCTTCCATTCTGGTTCTTATTTTTATGTACACTAGCTCATTTTATTTTCATAGGCATCCTGTTAAGGCATGTGTTATATTATTATTTTATCATCGTCTTCACTTTACAGATGAGAAATTGGAGGCCCAGAGTAGCTTAATTATCCTTCCCAAGATTGCCTAGAGAGAAAGTAGCTAAGCTCAGATTTACACGCAGACTGATCACATCATCGCATTGGCACAGAGGGTGTTCACTCTGCTACAGTACCTGTCCAGGAAATTCTGCATAACAGAGATTTGCTGCTTGAGGTGCAGACCATCTTCTTATCATCCTTTTCTGTCTGTAGGTTGGTGTGTTACTCTGTCTCCTGGTGCTCTTACAACCTTGGAGAAGCATCTCATCATGATTCAAGCCTCTGTATTAGAAGGATAGCTTCATGTAGACAGCCTGGACTACTGTGTAAGTCAGCTTTCCCAACCTTGGGACGCAATACCTGATACAATTTAAAGGTGGAGAGGTTTGATTTGGTTCATGGCTTCAAGGGTTGAGTCCATGGTTGACTGGCTGGCTCCAAAGTATGAACATCATGGTTGAAGGTAATGACTGAGAAGAATTTTAGTTCATGGTGGTGGGGAAGAAGAGCAGCAGAACAGAGCCAGAGCAAAAAAAAAAAATGAAGAAAAGTAACTTAGCAGGACCTTATAGGGGAGAGAGAGAGAGAGAGAGAGAGAGAGAAAAAAACAGAGCACATACCCTATTTTATACCTAAGGTTACACATCCATGATCCTCGCAAACACAAGCAGAAGCGTGCTTTACTAATCCTTTGACCATTTCTAAAACCACTCAAGCAGACATAATTAAGGTCAACTGTCGCAACTATAGTCACACAAAACTGATTCACTAGCTGTGAACCTTCTTCACTTGTAACACAAGGAATGTTAGATAACCTTTTTAGAGCTCAGTCTATTCATTTTTAAAAGAAGAGATAATACTAGGACTTACCTCATAGAGTTATTATGAGAAAAGAAAGAAATAATAAACACTGAAGCAATTGAACTAGAGTCTGATAGAGAATATTTGCTCTAAAACTCTTAGCTGGTTTCAGTATCCCAGTTCTTTGTCTGCCTCAATGACCACTGATCCTCCCTCATGACTTCAATTATGGTGATTTGTCATCCCATTTGGCATCTAAGGGACCACATTTTATTTTTTATTATTATTTTATTTTGTATTTAGGAAAGGGTCTACAGGGTGTTCAGGTTCTCACTACTAGATCAGATTTGTAGTGATCTACCTGTTTACAGTATCCCAAGAGCTGGGATTACACGCATGTGCCACCATGCCCAGTCGCAATCGCCATCTCAGTGTGACCCCAGGGGTGGCCTGGCACGGCAGACCTGAGGATCGAAGCCCTGGCCCCCATGCCTGCTTACAGGTACTTTAATCCACCGAGCTATTTGGCCAGGCCCTGACAACAATATATACTCTGGCTGATCTTTTAAATTCAGCCATCATTCACTCAATATTATTATATTCTAATAACTTTATTGAGCAATATTTGCACAGGGTACAATTTGAAACTGCATAATTTAATGGTTTGCTTGGGAAGCCATAATCAAGTATGAATGATTACGTGACTTAAACAATAGAAATTTATTATCTCATAGTTTTGGGGGTCTAGAAATCCAAGATCAGGATGTCAACTGATTCTCTTTCTGAGAACAGCTTGCAGAGGTTGCAAGATTTTCTTCCTGGCTTGCAGTTAGCCATCTTTGCACTGTGTCCTCATAGATATCATGTGTTTTCTTATAAGTAAACTAATCCTATAAGATAAGGACCTGATCTTTATGACCTTATTTAATGTTACTTCCTGATAGGCCCCATCTCCAAATATAATCGCAGTGAGGGTTTAAGTTTTGCCATGAATTTGTGGGAGACATAATTCTGCCCATAACTGTCATGAAAATATCACCAAAATCAACTTTAAAACACTTTTATCAAAACCAAAATCATGTCTTTTACCAATCACTTATTACTCCAAAACCTTCAATCCCCAAGCAACCACTAATTTATTTTCAGTCTCTACATTGGTGCATTCTGGACATTCAATATAAGTGAACTCTTATGGAGTCTTTTATGATAGGTTTCTTTTACTTAGCATATTTTCAAATTCTTTCCACTATTCTGGTGGCAAACCAAATTGGATGAGAATCAAATGAAACTCAATGGTTAGGTTCAATTTGACCTTATGGGAAATTTGATTCAGTTGTTATCCAATCTGTTTTGTGACCTGAACTGTGGAAACAATTAAGTTTGTGAACTAAGACATCACTGTACATGCAACCCACACGTTACACGGATGACTTCTATGCAGCATGTGTAAAGAACTCTCAAAACTCAATATCAAAAAACCAACAGTTCAGTTCCACATTTAGAAATCTTGCATTGAGAAGGATATATAGGTGACAGAAAAACAGATGAAAAGATATTGAACATCACTAGTTGTTATGGCTGATTGTTACCACCACAGATTCTTTTGTTGAAATTTTAACTTTAAATGTGATGTGTGGAGTTTGGGTCTTTCAGACATAATTAGTTCAAGAGTTCATGAGTGGGATCAGTACCCTTATAAGAAGAAACACAAGAACATGGTTTCTTCCTCTTTGCTTTCTGCTGTGTGTGAATATGAAAAGACGGATTGTCTGCAAACCAGAAACTGCGCCCTCATGAGACACTAGATTTGCTGACACCTTGATCTTGGATTTCCAGCTGATGTCAGAACTGTGAGAAGTAGCTGTTGCTTAAGCCACCCAGTCTCTAGTGAGTTGTTATAGCAACCTGAACTTTTGGGGCCTGCAAGATAGCACAGTGGTCTAAAGCACCTGCTTAGGCAAGTCTAGGTGGGTGCAGCGGACTGCAGCCAATGCCCAGCACCACGTGCCACACCAGCCCCACCCTCACAGTGGCCTGAGCTGGCCAACAATAAAATAAAGTTTTAAAAAAGGAATTATAAAAAGGAGTGTACTAGAAATTCTATATCTTAAAGTTATAATAATTAAATTGAAACATTTATGAGAGCGATTTCACAGCAGATTTGTTCAGACAGAAAATATAATAATTTCAGTTGAAAATATGTCCATTCAGATTATTCAATCTGTGGAGCAGAAATAAAGAAGAAAGTAAAAGTAATAGTCTAACTTTTTGATATATTATTATTTATAGGATTCTCTTATAATCCTTTCTTTTCTGTAATATGTAGTAATAGTGCCATGTCTATTTATTATTATATTAAATTGAGACTTCTCTTATTATCTCTAGGTCAGTCTAATGAGGAAAATTCAAATAAGAATTAATACCAAGCCTTAAAGTCTTGTATCTAATAGCAGAAACTCTGCATGCATTTTATGAGATCCGGATCATCCTGATACTCAAAACACAGTAAAGAACAAGTAGAGACCAATATCCCTGATAAACAGAGGTGCATAAATCTATAATAAAATGCTAGCATACCAAATGCAATGATATGCTTAAAAGGGTATTTCACCAAGACTAAATACAATTTACCCCAGGGATGCAAGGGTGGTTCAACAACCTTTGTGACAAACAATCAACGTGATACAGCATGTTAAAAAAATGAAGGAAAAAAATCCCACAATTATTTTCATTATTTTTCTATTAATAAAATTTTGATGTTATTGTTCAATCCAATTTGTTTGCAGTTGTGTTAATTTCATTTTTATATTAATTTCATTGAGAAAGAAGTAGCAATGAGACAGTTTCAAAACAAGTTAGTAGGACAGTTATAATAATTAATACATTGCATATTGTTGTCTTTATAGTAGTTGTTTATAGTACAAGATGCAGACATGGTATCTTGTCTAAACACTATTAGTTCAAAAGTTTCTTCTCATATATATATACAAAATGGTCCTTCATTTACTTCTCCCTTTTTTGTTTACTTCTGTCAGATATGGGTATTCCATTGCCGTACATATATTGTACGTGCATGAATTCAGCAAAGTAATGAAATATAATCCAATAGTCTTTAATAGTAGGAAGTTATCTACAGGACTCAAGTTGTTGATTTGAGCCTTTCACAGCTCAGCATATTAATATGCCTTTACTTTTTATACCTCATTTTTATACTTTTCTGCTGGATGGTTAAGAGCAAGATAAAGCAAAATCTATATAACTAAAAATGTAACTTTTGTATCTGCCAAGGTCAGTCAAATCCCCTAAGGATTTACCCTGAAAACCTGTACAGCAGTTTGTAGATCCTTGTCAATGTCAGCCATTTGGATGAGTCACAGTCATTGCTTGACCAATTTGCACTCTGTGAAAGCTTGAGAGAATGATTTCTCTCCATGTCACTCTCCTTAGGCACACTCTACATCTTCAATCACTTTTCTCTCTGGCCCCATAATCTCTTTGATTAGAAAATTTGGGACACAACTGAGTTACAGGATATTACAATACAGGTTCTCTTATGTCCTGAGTCCTCAGTGATCTTGAAGGGCTAGAGCCAAAATGTTGGCTCACCTAGCAGCCCTTCCTTTTTTCTAATTTTGGATCTGCAAACTTACTTAGGCTGTTAACCCTCCAGAAGAGAAGCTTACTATTACCCTGCAACATATGCAGTTCAGTTTACCCTATTTGTCTAAATATTAAACATCTTAGACATAACATGGAACTGGTATTTCCATCAAGTATTGACATGTTAAATGTTAAGTCCCTGCAGAATATGAAGAAAAAAATAATTAAAAAATAGGAATAAACACATGTTTTTACACAGAAATTTAGATATCTAACCATATATAGCATTGTAGCAGGACAATCCTGTGAATTTTTTTTTCTTGAGGCTTTTTTTCATTTATTACCTTTTATTAAAAAAAACCCACACTTTTTCTCGAGAGACAGTATGATAATAATTGAATAATTGGTATGTCATGACAAGAACTATGTATTTAGAAAACCAGAATGACAGGCATTCCAAGCGTGACCCTTCTATTATACATTGCTATATTCAGTGCAGTTGCTTGGTTCACAGGTATCAGCAAGGCAATGATCCTGAGAATCTTCAGAATATTTTTGAATCTAGCAGTTAATTGGAAGGATTTTCACCCTAACTATATATACTGACACCTGTGAACTAAGCAACTGCACAGAAGGTAGCAATTTGTAATAGTAGGTTTATGCTCGGAGAGACTGTCATTCTGGTCATCTGAATACATGCTGCTTGTAATGACA
>NW_004524686.1:5550209-5551658 GCF_000260255.1 Octodon degus | reverse complement strand
GATATCATGTCCACATCTTCTACAGCAATTAACCACTAGGAAGAATGTATGCCATGTGTTAATTATTGAAACTGTCCTAGCAATTTGGTTTGAAACTGTCTCATTGCTATTTGTTTATCAATGAAATTATGGAAAAAAATTATAGAGATCAGACCTTTGTCTGAGGGCTTATTAGTTAAGAATTTTCAAAATTTGTGGGTTGTCTTTTCACTTTGTTGGTAATTTCTTTTGACGTGCAAAATCTTCTCAATATGAGGTGGTCCCAGTTAATTCTTTCAAGTGTTTCCCGTGCGATTTCATTTTTGTTCATGAACTCTTTGCCTACCCCTATGTCTTCCAGAGTTCCTCCTACTTTCTCTTCTAGGAGATTTAATGTTTCTGTTTTAATGTTTAGATCTTTAATCCATTTTGAATTGAGCTTACTGCATGGTGATAGACCTGACTCAATTTTTAGTTTTTGGCATGTAGAAAGGCAGTTTTTCCAGCACCATTTATTGAAGAGGCTATCTTTCTTACAGTAAGCATGTTTGTCCCTTTGTCAAAGATAAGGTGGCAGAGTATGTTCATAGAGGCCTGTGCATCTTCCAATCTATTCCATTGGTCCTCAGGTCTATTTTTTGACAATACCATGCTGATTTTATCACTATAGCATTATAGTATAATTTCAAGTTAGGAATTGTAATGCCTCCAGTCTTTTCTTTGTTGGTCATGATTGCCTTTGCTATTCTAGGTCTTTTCTGGTTCCTAATGAATTTTAGGAATGATTTCTCTAGGTCTGATATGAATGTCGGTGGTAGTCTGATAAGGATTGCATTAAATCTATACAACAATTTTGGGAGTATGGCCATCTTCACAATGTTGATTCTTCTTATCCAGGAGCATGGAATATCCTTCCATTTTCTGAAGTCCTCTACGATCTCTTTTTTACAGTACTGTAATTTTCCTTGAAAGATCTTTGACTTTAGTTAGATGAATTCCAAGGTATTTCATTTTCCTCAGTGCTATTGTAAAAGGTATTGTTTCTCTAATTTCCCCCTCATTGTGTTTGTTATCTTTGTAGAGGAATGCTACTGACTTTTGGGTATTGACTTTATAACCTGCTATGCTACTGAATTTCTGTATTAATTCTAGTAGCTTCTTGGTGGAGTTTTTGGGTCTTCCAAGTAAAGTATCATGTCATCTGCAAGTAATGATAATTTAACTTCTTCTTTACCTATTCTTATTCCTTTCATTTCTTTCTATTGTCTAGTGGCCCTAGCTAATGATTCCAGAACTATATTGAATAGGAGTGGGGATAGAGGACATCCTTTTCTTCTACCAGATCTGAGAGTAAAAGATTTCAGTTTTTCCCTGTATAGAATTAATATTAGCTGTTGGGTTGTTATAGATGGCTTTTATCAAATTGAAGTAAAGGCTTTCTACTCCAATTTTCTGTAGGACTTTTAATAT
>NW_004524686.1:5528720-5531834 GCF_000260255.1 Octodon degus | reverse complement strand
CACACAACCAATGAAATCTCAAATATTGAAGACAAAAAAAAGAGGGATAAATAGGAAATGGGAAAATCAAATAATTCCCCAAATTATGAATTCTATTGTTTTTAAAATATTTCAATATATATGCTAATTGGTTTCATTTATACTACTTTGTCATTGAAAGGAAAGATTAGTGTTACTATCACTTGCATTTTTACAAAACATTTTGGCTTATGTTTTGTACTGTTAATAACTAATTTAAGGTTAATAATATCAGTGTAATAACTGTTGTTATTGTCTCATTTGATTATGAAATTTTGTTTTATTTTTTCATAATATAAAAAAATTAAAAAAGATGGGGCCTAAGGGGAACTCCATAAATTGCTGGGGAGCCTTCATTCAGAAGGGGTTAAAGCAGCTGTCCGGCTCTGGGTTTGTTGTCATGATGGTGAGTTGTTATAAATGTCTAAGTCTCACACCCAAATTTCACTCTGGTGTCCTGTCTGGTAATGTGTTCTCCCACATGTGCATTCACCATTATAACACCATCTGCCAAAAAGACCTACACCAGAGCAAAACCAATTTTCGTGCCATGCCCTTGAACCTCTAGAACTATGAGCTAAACAAACCTTTAATTTATGAGATTACCTAGTCATGGGCATTTCATTATGGAATGAAACATAAGTTAATATGCAAAATAATTGAAAGCAATTATTCAAACAAATATGTGCACACAAATGTTCCTAGCAATATTATTCATATATGCCTGAAAGTGAAAACAATCAATTCCAAATATCTGTCAATTAATGAATAAGTAAAACTTATTCTATGCATGAAATAGAATATTATTGAGCTATTAAAAGGAATGGTATATTGATACTTGTTATAATGCATGTAGGAACCTCAAAAGTATTATATTAAATGAAAGAAAGTAGACAGAAATTATATAATGTATGACTCAATTGATATGAAATACTTAGACAAGCCAATACATATAGAGAAAAAGCAATGCCTAATTTTATACTTTGTAAATTTTTTATTAATTTAAAAAGTGATTACTCTGTGATAAAAATAATGGATTTGAAATTAGCATGAATGGAAATGAGTCCAATTGAAAGATGAGAAATGATGTTGAATTAAGGTGACAACAATGTGTGTGGAGGGAGGCAGATGAGCATTACTTAGGGAGCAGTGTGCGTAGGACTTGGTGGTCAGTGAGATGAGGAATTGGTCACACACTGTGACAATGTCTGCTAACTTCTGAACCTGGGCACCTGGGTGCCAAGCAATGCCACTGGGACTAAAATCAATTTTACAGCTACAAAGTTGGAGCGGTCATTCATTTCTCCACTGTGACAGTGAGCCAGGAGGGAAATGCACCCCCTACCATGGGCTGCTCTCCTGACTTCAGTGCAGGAAGGAGAATTTGCACATAATGCAGCACACGTGAGTAGTGACTTTTAAATATCACCTGAATATTTCAATCAACTGCATAATCGACATCTTATTCACATTCATTTTAGTACTTGTGTTTGAGATTATAAAGTTTTAGCCGTGATTATTACATTTGGATGGAAGCACATCTCTCGTCTTCGAGACTCCTGCTCCATCAGTGTCTTCTACCTTTCTTTATCATTCTACTTCTCACTGACAACCTTGAAAGACCTTCCTCGTGTTGACCTCCCAATACAACCTATTGAACACAATCACAATGCCCCCTCCTCTCTCTGAAGCAATCCATTCAATAAGGACTGAATTTCTTGAGTTTTCTGGTGCTGGAATAGGGATGAGCTACTCAGCACACACTCCAGTGTAAGGATAAGTATAAGAGGGGGCTGGGCAGAAGAAAGGAAACAAAGCCCAGGACTATCATGAGGGGCCTCACTCCCAGGTAGCAGGAGGTAGTGGGGGTGGGGGCACAGCAAAACCTCAGCTGCTGGAGAGGAAGAGCCAGGACCTTTTGTCTCATAATGTATGGAAGAGTGTGTGCATGTATGTGATGATGATGATTAAATGGTACATGGTATCAGCGAAAATTGTCAGCACTGATGCTGATTAAGGATGCTGAAGAACTAATAGTAAGGAAAGAAACTAGAAAAATTGGTCAGAGTGTGGAAAGTAATGCTAATCACAATCATTTATGCGAACTGCTTACCACTTATAACTAATTACCACCCAACACAATAACCATTAGGTATATCATTAAATATGTGTCAGATTAACTTTGTTGTCAGTTTTATTTGTGATTAGAACAGTAAACTCTGCATGTATGCTTAGACTTAATAGTTTGTTGCTCATGCAAGCACGGCTGTCAGCTCACAATTAAAAAAAATAAAAAAAACATTATGTTAGAGTTGGAGTGCAGTAGGCTTTGAATTCCAGGCTAAGCAGTTCATAGTTAATTTAGGAGGCAATGGGGAGCCCTTACAGAATAATCAACAGGGGGGTTATCTGATCAGTGCTCTACTTTAGGAATCACAGATTGGCAGACCTGAAAGATTCCTTAGAGATTACTCACCCAATGGTCACCAGCCAGGAGGTCCTGGCAACCACAATGGGGGTTCCACAGGGGTTGTGAAAATTTCAGAAAGCCTAAGGGGAAACTACACATTTCTTTATAATAAGGCTCAACAGATCAACAACAATGTCAATATTATTTGCTCTGGGCTAGAATTAATCAAATTGGGACACTGATCAGAAGAATTGACTGGCAGTTAGGAAACTCTGATGAATTTTTTAAATAGGAAAACCAATGAATTGTTCCTTAGTAAATGAAAATTTTAACATTAGAACTGTTTTTCTAATCAAAAGACTCACAAGCTAAAAGGAAATCCAAGGGAACCAGTATTGTAATTTAGCAAATCCTTTCATTTATAGATAAGGAAACTGAAGTAAAGGGCAGGTGGGACTCACCTTATAGGAAGATGGATAAATGGTTTGGACAATGCAAATGGTAAGTGAAACTAAAGAGGAGAAAACCAGTTCAGTAACAGATAAAGATTCCTAGATAAGCATGGTACAAACTGATCTGCAATGGAAAATGGCAAATGAGAGAAACTAAAAAGGCAGGTATCAGACATGGTCTATGGCTGGATATGGGCAGAGAAGAAGACTAAGAGATTAGGAATGACTCCCAAA
>NW_004524686.1:5518786-5520780 GCF_000260255.1 Octodon degus | reverse complement strand
CTGAGGGTTGGCTTTTTAAAAAAAAGATAAAAACAATAAAAATGAGACAGGATTTCCAAGGAAGATGATAGGAATTTAGCAATGGTTATTATATTGCATATTACTATCTTCAAAGTAATTACTTAGATTACCAGATATAGACATGCAAAATTGACCAAATAATATAAGCTATAAGCTCTAACTATTCCCTTCAATGAATTAATAGAAATTAGTAGGACAATTATCTTAGCTAATTAGATAGATAGATAGATAGATAGATAGATGATAGATAGATAGATAGATAGATAGATAGATAGATAGATAGAGACAGATAGATATCCCATTTCTTCTTTTCTCCTTTCCCACATCCCAGTTGTTCTTTCCACTTGAGCAGTTTCTTTCCCTTTCACAGTATCTATTGTACTGTACCATTTGGATCTTATTTATTTTTGCAGTTTCTTAATACAAAGGAGGGATTATGATGCTGACACATATGAGTTTGATTTATTTCACTTGTGTCACCTTTAATTGCATCCATTTACCTATAAAAGACTCAATTTATCTCTCTTTATAGCTGAGTAATACTCCATTGTGTACAAATAACACATCTTCTTTATCCATTCCTCAGTTTATGGGCATCTGGGTTTTTTCCATGATTTAGCTATTACAACTTGCGCTGCTGCAAAAACAGGTGCATCTATATTGCTGTGGTATGATGTTTTCAATTGTTCTGGGGAAATACCCAGAAGGGGAATAGCTGTGTTGAATTGGACCTCTAACCCTAGTTTTTTGAGGAATCTCCACACTGACTTCCATAGTGGTTGTAGCAGTCTGCACTCCCACCAACAATCTAGAAGGTTCCTTTTCCTCCACAGCTTCACCAGAATTTGCTATTTGCTGACTTCTTGATGTTAGCCATTGTTTTTGGAGTGAGTTGGAATGTCAGTGTTGTTTTAATTCACATTTGTAGAATGACCAATGGTGTTGAACATTTTTTTCATGTTTATTTATGATTTATATTAGCAAATTTAGGTATCACTATTAAACAAAGAGCTATACATATTTCATACAATATGAAGAGTTGACCATAAGTTTACCACCATGAAAACTTTGCCACAAATTCATCTGTTACTTCCAAAAATTTCTTCCTTCTCTATTAATTTTTAAATATATCTTAAATGAAATGTTTGGCTTTAAATCTGGCCTTCTTTATTCAGTGTGGCTTTTGATAAGGAAGTTTTCCTTTGATCTGTTTCCACACCTGCAGATTTGAAATGATGATTTGTGCATATATTTGCCTTATGGGGTAGTGGGAGGAATAAATGAGAAATTGAGTATCAAGTACCTAGTACAATATCTAGCAAATGACAAGTACTCATTGTTTTTCTCTGGAGGAAGGATGGAGACAGAAATGTTTAAGAGATGGATAAGGGTAAGTTCAAGAGAAAGTATACATCCTGAGCTCTATTTTTAGGTCTAGCTGTAAAATGTTGAAGATACTTTCTCAGAGTTTCTAGAAGGATGACATCACCAAGACACAATACAGGAGAAGCCATGTTTGGTGAGATTTGGGGATGGAACCTAGCAAAGGAAACTGAAAGAATGGACAGAATATGGTAGAGGACACATCATCAAAGAAGCCAAGGAAAACAATATAATTTGAAAGTGGGTATAGTCAATAGGGTTAAATAAATTCAAGAGATACAGAAAATGATGAGATTTTGAGGAGGTTACTTTAGGAGATGAAAGAAAATTAGGAAGGAATTAAGAAGCTGAGAAGTGAGGACAGGGCAGCAGTGATACCAAAGAAAAGGGAGCTCTTTTAACATGGAACCTGGAATGAAAGAGATAGAGGTAACTATAATTCAAAACTCAGTGGCTATGAGGGAGAATGACATAGGGTACTTAAAACCAGGGCGTGTCATATGCCAAGAGAACAGCACCAATGGACCGAAAGAGACTGCTAAAGCAGAATAAAGAGGATATATGTATAAATCAGGCTGTTTTAAGCTATG
>NW_004524686.1:5509481-5518361 GCF_000260255.1 Octodon degus | reverse complement strand
CCCTGGTGGGGCTTACTGATATTTCCAGTTACGTGGGTGGCTGGGGCAGGAGAATCACAAGTTTGAGTCCAGTTTGGGCAAATTAGTGAGAGCCTGTGTCAAAACCAAATTTTTAGAAAGGACTAATGGTGGAATGTTTGCCTAGTAATCCTCATTACTGACAAAGAAAAATTTCAAGGAATATCTATAAAAATACTCAGAATAAAGAAAATCAGCAGTGTCACAGGCTATAAGAATAATGCCCCCAAATCAATCACATTTCTACATGATTTTTTATTAATTTTATTGAGAAACAAATAGCAATGAGACAGATTATTGCATATTGTTGTCTTCATAGTGATTATTCATAGTACAAGATGCAGACATGATATCCTGTCCAAACACATTTAGTACAAATCCTTCTCATTGAATTAAGAGAAAGTAGCTGCATATCCATCCCAACCATTTTGTTTATACAGATACAAAATGGTCCTCCATTTTATATCCCCTTTTTTGTTTAGTTTAGCAGAGATGGGTATTCCATTACCATTTAAATATTTTAATGAGTGAATTCAGCAAAATATTCCAAAATAGTCCAGTATTCCATAATAGTAGTGACTGACCTTATCAGATACAAAAGTTACATTTCTTGTCATATAGGTCTTGCTTTATCTTGGACTTAACCATCCAGCAGAAAAGTATAAAAACGAATTATAAAAAGTAAAGTCATATTAATATGTGGAGCTATAAAAGGCTCAAGTCATCAACTTCTGACATTGCCAGTCCTACGGAAAACCCACTACTATTATGGACTACTGGACTATATTGCAATATTTTGCTGAATTCAAGCACCTACAATATTTAAATGACAATGGAATGCTCTTCTTTGACAAAACTATCCAAACAAGGGGGATACAAATGAATGACCATTTTGTATCTGTATACTCAAAATAATTAAGATAGATATACAGCTGCATGTTCATAATTGAATAATTTGTTCTAATAGTGTTTGTGGACAGAATATCATGTCTGCATCTTGTAAAATGAATAACCACTAACAACAATATGGAATGTATTAATTATTGAAACTGTGCTAGTAATTGGTTTTGAAACTGTCTCATTGCTATTTGTTTCTCAATAGAAGTATTTTTAAAAAATAAAATAAAATCCAAATGAAGAAAACTATGAAACGTGAATGAAATGTATCAAAGATAATTATAAATAAATGAAAAAAATAGTCCATCCACAAGTGGGGAAGAGTCAGTATTACCATAAAGTCTGTTTCTTCCATCTTAATTTATAGATCCAACACAATCCAAGCCAGTATTTATCAAGTTCTTTTTTAGACATTTTGTTTGTAGGCTAAAAGTACCTAACTTAAAACTTACCATAAAGTCATCAGCATAGTGTGGTATTGGCAAAGGAGTATAAAAATAGACAATGGAAGAAAATAATCCAGAAATGGTATCCATTTTTGGCCTAGGAACAAAGGCAATTCATGGGGAAAAGGTACTTTTTTTTTTCCCAACAAGCAGTGTCAGGACAACTAGATGTCCTTATGCAAAAAGTAATAATGGTTACAGTAATCCAGACCCAGATCTTACATCCTTAATGACAATTAATTCAAAATATATCAGACTTAAAATTATATAATTTTATAAAACTATAAAGCCTCTATAATACAACACAGAACATCTAGATACTCTTGGATTTTAAAATGATATTTAGATACATGATTAGCCAAGTTTCAGGAGATAAATTTGATAAGATGGGCTTTATGAAAATGAAAAATCATCATCTTTGTGAAAGAGAGGAAAAGGAATGCTCTCCTAAATTTTTATAACATTTATGAACAATTTTTCGTGCTTACATTTGGTAATCTGAACAACTAATTTGAAGACAATAATGTGCAGTATAAAAACCATTGTTGATCTCCTATTTTGTTTAGTGAAATTCTGTATTATTTCTTTTTTGTTATTTTTATTGTCTTTGAAAAATAAAAAAAAATCATCTCAAATGAGAGAAAGAGAAATGAAAACATAAAAATACAAGATTCTGGGTGGGAGAAAATATTTTTGAAACTTCTGATGAAGAACTGGCATCCAAAAATGTATAAAGAACTCATAAAACTCAACAATAAGAAAGCAAACAAGCCATCTAAAACTGAGCAAAACCTATGTAAAATGTTCAACATGATTTTTCATTAGAGAACTGAAAATTAAAATGAGACAGTACAATACACGTTAGAATGGTTCAAATCCAAAGCATTGTTAACATCCAGCGCTGTCATGCAATAGAAAATCTCATTCACTGTTGGTGGAATTGCAAAGATAACTGGATTACAAATGTTGTTTTGTACTCATTAGCAATAAATTCTCATCTTCTCACTCTCTCCCAGCCCTTGGAAACCAGTAATATACTTTTTTTTTTTTGGAGGGAGGAGGTATAGGGTCTCACTATGTAATTCAGATTCATAGTTATCCTTCTGTTTTCAGCCTCCCTAGCAGCTGAGATTACAGGTGTGTGCCACCACACCTGGACTCCATCATGGGGTCAGCATGCCCGGGGGTCGGGGCCAGTGTGCCATGTGGTGCCAGGGATTGAACCCCAGTCCCTGAGCTTGCTTAAGCAGGTGCTTAACCCACTGATCTATCTCACCAGCCCTGGTAATTACTTTTGGTTACTGTAGCTGTGCCTATTCTGTATATGGCTTATAAATGATAAGGTAATATGATAGGATATATAGCTTTTGTGAGTGACGTCTTTCACTTAGCCTACATTCAAACTTATTCTGTGCTGTATCATGTATCAATGCTTTATTCCTTCTATTGTGGTAAAATATATGTAATGAAGTTTATAATTTTAATCATTTCAAGTATATATCTAGTAAAGTTAAATATATTAGCACTGTTGTCAAACACACTGCCACCATTTGTCACCAGAATTTTTCATCATGCAAACTGAAACTCTGTACCCATTAAACAGTAATTCCCCATCCATCTGCCTTAAAATCTCTGTTTTAATTGAAAAAAACTACTCTACTTTCTATCTCTATGAATCTTGGTATTCTAGTTATCTCATATGTGTGGAATTATACAATATTTGTCTTCTGTGTCTGGCTTACTTGGTGGGATAGTATTCTACTTTATGGATACAACTCCTTTTGTTTATCAATTAATCAGTTACTTATACAGCCATTTGTTCATATATTCATCAGTTTCTACTTTTTGACTATTATGAACAATTTCGTTGTAACTCAGTGTGCACATTTTTGTGTGGACATATATTTTTATTTTTCTTGGTCATATACCTAGGAGTGGAGATTGTTGGGTCACATGGTAATTGTATGTTGAAGCGCCTGAGGAAATGCCAAAATTCCTGCCCATAGAATGAACCTGTTCAGAAGGAAGAAATTACTGAGTTGAAGAGAAGGACAGGAGAGGGAGTGGGGGAAAGAGGTATATCTATGTATGTAAGCAGGAGGGTTTGAACAACTGTACTGTGGATTTCTGCTTACCGGTGGAAAGGAGCAGTTAATCCTTAATTTGTTTTGTCCCCTTTTTTTACTTTTTCTTTTTTCCTCTTCTTACTATCATATATTTTTTCTTTCTTATTCCAATTTTGCATGCATATATCTGGTAATACGAACAACTAATTTAAAGACAACACTATGAAATACAACAAATACTGTGAAATTTATATTTTGTTTAGTGGAATTCTATATCATTTGTAATTTTTCTGTTTTCATACTATTTTGTGCTCTCTTTAAAAAATAAAAAAGTTCCTACCCATAATTGAGGAGTGTTTCAATTTCTCTTATCCTTGCCTACACATGTTATTAACTGTTTTCCTTTTTAAAAAGTCACCCTGATGCATATGAACTAGTATTTTTTGTTGTTTTGAGTCTGAATTTCACTAATGACTGATGATGTCACAAGTTTTTCCTGTGTTTATTTGCTATCTGCGTATCTTTGCATAAGTGTACATTCAAATGCTTTATTTATTAATTTTTTTGATACACAGTCTTGCTACACAGCTCAGACTTATAGTGATTCTCCTGTCTCAGCCTCTCCAGCACTGGGATTACAGGTGTGCGCCATTACTCCCAGCTTCAGGACCATCACGGAGCGCAAGGGGTTCTGCATCAGCCTAGCACACAGTACTGGGGATGGAACTCAGGTCCTTGCGTTTTTCAGGCAGGTGCAAATAAACACAGGAAAAACTGTGCTATCTCCCCAGCCCCTCAGATACTTTATTTATTAAACTGGATTGTTTGCCTTTTTATTATTGGATTCTAAGAGTTCCTTATAGATTCAGGATACAGATCCCTTACTATACCTGTGGTTTTTCAAATACTATCTCCCAAGTTTTGGGTTGTTGAATCACAAAGTTGTAATTTAAAAAAAAATTCCAGTGTATTTTTAAAGATTATTTTTATATTTGGTTTCATGTCTGCAAAACCATTGCCTAATGAAAGTCTACCAAAATGTACACCTATGTTTTATCTAAGAGCTTTACAGGTTTAGCATTTACATTTAACTTAGAGCTAATTTTTGTAGCTGATTAAAGGAGTCCAGTTTCATTCTTTTCCATGTAGATATCCAACTGTCCAGAATACTTCTGTAAAAAACACTTCACTCTTCCCCTTATTGAATTATCTTAGAGCTCTTGTAAAAAAAAAAAACCAGTTGTTTATAAATGCTAGGCTTTATTGCTGGACTTATAATTCTATTGAATTAACCTAGATAGCAATATTGTTATATCAGTACCATTTTAAAATTAATATATATTAACTTATATATTAATGGGATTTAGTGTGATATTTCCATCCATGCATATAGTATGCAGCAATCATATCCTGCCACCCCTCTTCCACCCACCTACCCTTTGTGATCTCTCATAATCACTATTCTATGTTTGTGTTGACTGCTTTTAGCTTTTGCACATTACGGAGAACATGTGGTATTCATAATATCATAAATAATATTATATAATATTTATTCAATATTATGACCCATCAATTTTCTTACAAATAACTAAATTTTGTTCTTGGTATGTGAGAATCATACTCCACTGTGTATATACTCCACATTTACTTTATCTTTCCTCTGCTGATCGACACCTGGACAGATTCCATAACTTAGCTGTTGTCATTAGTGCCTTAGTAGACATAGATGTGCACAGAGATCTCTTTGATATGCTGACTTCATGTCATCCAGACATATGCCCAGCACTGGGAGAGCTATAGCATGTAGCAGATGTATTTTTACTTTTTTGAGTAAACTCCATACTGATTTCCATAATGGCTGTGTAAAATACACATTAATTCCAATAGCATACAAGAGTTTCTTTTTAATGATATCCTCACAAGCATTTGTTATTTTTATTTTTTACAATAGCCATTCTAACTGGGTTTGGTACTACCGCCTAGGAATTTGATTTGCATTTCCCTGATAGTACTAACTGAGGATTTTTTATGTATTTATTTGGTCATTTGCATATTGTCAAAGTCATCTATTTGGGTCATGCTGTATAGAGTAGTGTAACTTTGTAATTTTGAAATAGGTAAGTGTGATTCTAACAACTTTGCTTCCTTTTTTAGGTATTGTTTTTGCTCTTCTGGCCTTTTGTTTTGACATATAAGTTTTTGAAGTTTAACTATTTATATTTCTGATAAAATTACACTGAATGTTTTCAAAATCTTTGTGTTTATATATAGATCAATTTGAGGAGATTTGTCATCCTAATATCTGGTGTTACAAATTATTTATTTATTTATTTATTTATTTATATTTTAGGGAAGGGTCTACAGAGTGTTCAGGGTCTCACTACTAGATCAGACTCACAGTGGTCCACCTGTTTACAGCTTCCCAAGAGCTGGGATTATAGGCATGCGCCACCATGCCCAGTCTCAATTGCCATCTCAGTGCGCCCCAAGGCTGGTGCAGGCACAGCAGTCCCAAGGAACGAACCCCCAGCCCCTGTACCTGCTTGCAGGCACTTTAATCCCCTGAGCTCTTTGGCAGACCCTTGTGTTATAAATCATGAAAATTAGGGGAGAGGAGATATCTCAGCAGTCTAAGCACATGCCTGGCAAACCCAAGGACTGAAGTTTAATCCCTGGTACTGTACGCTGTGTTGGCCCTGGAACCTGGTATGAAATCCGGCATAGTGACACATGCTTATAATCGCAGCACTGGGGATGCTGAGATAGGAGGAACAGTATGAGATGGAACTGTGTAGTGAGACCCTGTATCAAATAAATGAATTTTTAAAAATAACCAAATCATGAAAATTAAATCTTTCCATTTATTTAGATTCTCTTCAGTTTCTCTAAGAGTATATTGTACATTTCAATGTACAATTTCTGTATCTTCTTAGGTAAATTTATTTCAAATAGTTTATTTTTGTGCTATTACAATTTCAATTGTTTTGAGTACTTCATACAAATTAAGGTATACTTACAAACAAAAATTGTTTATTTTTATGATGTATGACATGATATTTTCATATAGGTATAGTTTATGAAATAGCAAACTCATGCTAACATATCCATCACCTCGCATACTTATTTTCTGTTGTGAGAACATTAAGTTCTACACTCTCAGAAATTTTCAAGTATGCAATACATTATTATTAACTATAGTCACTTTGCTATAGAGCAGGTCTCCAAAATGTATTTATTCTAATAGAAACTTCATATACTTTGATGAATCCCTGTACCACTCCCCAACCTCTGGTAGTTTCATTCAGATCTCTGTTCCTGTGAATTTGACTTTTCATGTACAAGTGCAATCATGCAACACTTATCTTCCTGTGCCTGGCTTATTTTATTTAGCTTTATGCGTTTTAGGTTCATTCATGCTGCTGAAAAATAATAGGCTGAATGGTATTCTATTACATATATATATATATATATATATATATATATATATATATACTTATTATAACATATATATGATAAATATACTACTAATTTCCATTAGTTCATTAAAGGAACAGTATTTACAGCATTTAATCAATTTTGCATGCCTATGTCTGGTAATCTGTGCAGCTCCTTTGATGATAACAATATGCCATATGATAACCATTGTTAATTTTCTATCATCTTGTTTTAAAACTCTGTATCATTTTTGTTTATTTGTCTCAAAATGAAAAAAGTGACTTTGATATGACAGATTTCTGTGACTAAACCTATATCAATCTTATTTTGAGATGAATAATTTCATGTACAAATTTATTGTGGTAGTCCTTTTGTATTCAGGTTTGATAAACAAAAGTGAATTTTTATAATTTTAATGGCTAGAATAATGGGATTCAAATTTTATCTAAATTATACCTCTACTTCCTATCACAGATTGAACATATATTCATTCACTTTCTGGTTGGATTTATCCAAACTGTTCTCAGAATAATCTAGGGAAGTGAGCCCAGCAGCTGTCTGGGCATTCTCAGGTGATAACATGTTTGATTATAAAAGAAAAATAGCAAATAATACAAGTAGATGACTATAGAGCGTGTGTAAGGCCAAAGTATGAGAAAGGAATTATACTTCCTAGCTCATTCCAAACAGACTCCTTACCCCTAGCCATCTGTAAGTATGTGTGTTTTTACTATGGCTTCGTATAGATAGAATATTTGCATTGTTCAAAATATAATTTGAGATAAGGAAGCCACATAATCATGGAATTCTTACCTGTGGTTGTACTTACTCTATGCCCTAGAGACTATATTCTTTATAAAAATGCAAGAAAATATGATTATAAATATACAGTACATTACTGTTGTGTAAGAAAGGGGTGGATGTATGTTTATTAAACAAATGCTGACATATATAGCTTCCCATTGTGTCCTTTTCACTTCTATATATTTCTAAAGATTTCACTTCTATATTAGTGTAGTGAGAATGTCCTTGTTTTCTTTTATAATAGATGAACATACTGTAGTACAACATGGATTTCATCTGTTCTTTTCTGATAAACTCTAGAGTATTTTCAGCCTTTTTATTTGGCTAATTAATTAAACTTTATTTGCTTTTCATTTAGAAGTTGTGGGCTGGCGAGATAGCTCAGTAGACTAAGTGCCTGCCTAGGCAATTGCAGGGACCAGGGTTTAATCCCTGGCACCATATGCCCCCTGGGCATGCTGAGCTGGGCACAGAGACCAGATGCATGCCCATAATCCTAGGGCTGGGGAGGCTGAAAACAGGAGGATGACTGCAAGTCCAAGCTGCGTAGTGAGACCCTGTACCAAATACATTAAAAAAAAGAAGTTGCATTAGTCCAGACATTTTGGTTGACAGAAATTCATCATAGATTGAAAAATAAATTTGTCAAAAAGAGTTGAGAGCTGGAGATTCAGCTGAGTTGGTAGGGCACTTGCGTACATGTGCAAGACCTTGGGTTTCATTCCCAGCCTTGGAAACAAGAGAGAAAGAAAGACTTGAATAAGTTTCAGCATCAGGAGGAACTGATAGAACCATTGTAGCTCTGTGACAGTGTCAGGTACTGGGAACTAGGCATGTTTGATCTCTTAGGCTTCTCAATGTGTCAGCAAGCTTGGCAACTTTGCATCCATATGCTTGCACAGCAAAGCAGAGAGGAAAGACAGATCTTCTTCCACAGGTCCAATAGGGAACCTCAAGGATGACATTGTTGGACTTGGACCATGGGGACATCCCTGGACTAATCACCATGGTCAGGTGGATGGATTACTTGATTTGTTTGATTCGGTATGTGTCCATTTGAATTGGGAAGTAGGCTTTCTTGCTTTAAGGAAGAGGACAAGTGTAAAATAAGACTGTACTTGTCACCACAGTAATGATGCTCCACTTAAATAACTCATTATCCTTTTTAAAGGGAAAACCATCTCAGGGACTGCCCATGCCCTCTTATTTAAGAT
>NW_004524686.1:5506047-5507247 GCF_000260255.1 Octodon degus | reverse complement strand
AGTAAAGCCATGGTGTTATGTTGAGCTGTGGGGGACTCAGGTCAATAATTTCTGACATTGCCAGTTTAACAAAAGACCCAATACTATTATGGACTATGGGATTCTTTTAGAATATTTTGCTGAGTTAAAACATCTATAATATTCAAATGATGGAACTAAACAAAAAAGGGGATACAGATGAATGTCCAATTTGTATCTGTGTATTCAAAATGGTTAGGATAGATATATAGGTACATTCTCTTAATGAATAGAGAGATTTGTGCAAATAGTATTTGTAAGTAGGATATCAAGTCCACTCTTGTACAGCAATTAACAACTAGGAAAAATGTATGCAATGTGTTAATTATTGAAACTGTTCTACCAATTTGGTTTGAAACTGTCTCATTGCTATTTGTTTATCAATAAAATTATGGAAAAAAGACTTACCTCAGTCATTCTATGGATGTCTAAAAAAAGAAAACATTTTTGAGGTCAATCCAGAGGAAAGCAGATGCCTGCACAGTTCTTTGGAATATTGAGAATGACTCTGACAACCCCTTCTAACCATTTACACAGAGGCAGAGTTTTTTTTTTCATTCATAATTCTTTCAGAATGACATCATAATTGGGCTTCCCTGTATGATCAGCAGTGAAGAATAATGAGATTTTTAACCACGAGGAGGTCATATTTTGTAACAGAAGCAAATAGTGCAGATTGTTGCAATGTTGCCATCAAGATTCTTTGAGTTTGATGGCTGGGAAAGGCCCTGTGCCAGGACTTGGGAATGGCTACTGTAAAATCCTGAGTGGCTGTGGACAGCTTTATTTAACTGTCCCTGCTTCTCTTTTTCCTTTATTTGAATAACAGTAATTATTGAACAGAAGAGTGGATTAATGAAAATCTACTTCAGATTAATTTCTCCTAAGTGATAGCAAAGGTGTTAGACAAAAAATTCCTGGAGTGACACTGAGCACCTCCCCCACCCCACCTTCCCAGTAGGAATTTCTGTCGCATTCCAGGAACCCCGAGATCCAGTCCTAGCCCAGGTCTGGTGAGTGTGTGGGAGAGCGTCCCACTACACTGCGCTGGCAGGACCTATTACTGGTCCCAGCCCAGGCGCAGCAGGGGGGGTGACCATCTTCCACCCCCTTGGGACACCCCCAACCAATCCGAGCACCTCCCCTACCCCGCAAGCCAAGTAGGAATTTCTGCTGTGTTCC
>NW_004524686.1:5469279-5499817 GCF_000260255.1 Octodon degus | reverse complement strand
TGCGCACCACCACGCCTAGTCTTAATTGCCTTCTCAGGGAGTCCTGGGGGTGGGGCCAGCACCACAGGCCCCTTTGCCTGCATGTAGGTGCTTTAGTCCGCTGAGCTATTTGGCCAACCCAGGGTCTGAGTTTAGATTACTAAACTACCACACTTTCAAAGTCACCTAGTCTAATCCTCTCACTAAATTTGAATAGCCCTTCCAGGCTCCCCACTCTGTCACCCAGCTCCCATCGAGTGAGGAGATATCCTCTCTTCACATTGAGTCTCCAGTAACAGTGGTCACGTTTACGTGAGTGCCCAGTCCATCATTACATAGCTCTGTCACATAGAAGGATCTTTTTACTAATATGTTTTTCAGGAGATTCACCCACTGAATCAGTGAAAGATTGATGACACCTCCCAGAAGAAATAAGCTACAATGACATCCCACAGACGTGCGAATAGTGAAAGGTAATTCCCTTCCTCCTTATTCTATAGCTCAAAGCACTGCTTGCCTGGCTCCAGCTAGTCAGATTAGCTACTGCAAGCTTTTGTGACTTTTCTCATAAGGAAACCCCCAGGTACTTTGCCATGCTTATCTCCTTGTCTCTGCATTTCACTCTCCGGCTTCCTTGTATTCTTCAAACACAGAGAGCATGTTATTGCTACCTACTTTCTGTTCCCATTGCTAGAAATGCTGTGTTTGTTTAGTAGCAAGATTTGTTCCTTTGGTTGATTTTGCTCAACTATGCCTCCTCAAAGAGGCCTTTCCTGACCACTGTATTTAAATGACCTCTTCCCCTTTCCAGCACTACCTCTTTCCTGGAGATTCATTTTTTTTTCCATAATTTACATCACCCTGTGAAAGATGATTATGTATGCAGTTATGTTTCTGTGTCTCTAGTTAAATTACATGTCACAAGGGCAGGGCTTATGTCTTTCTGCTTCTTTAGTATATAGTAGGTGCCAAGTTAAATATTTTTCAAATCAATCAATAGAAGACGCTTATTTACCTAAGTGTGGTGGTATATATCTGTAATCTCAGCACTTGAGAGGCTAAAGCAGGGAAATGGCAAATTCCAAACCATCCTTAGTAACTTAGCTGGACCCTGTCTCAAAATTTAAAACAAAAAATGTAAAAATGGCTTGAGATGCAGCTGAGTGTGAAGACGTTGTGTTCATTTCCTAGTGCCACAAAAACTGTTGGGTTTTTTTTTTTTATTCCATTCACCATCCTGGTTACTCTAATTACTTTATGATATTCCTTTCAAAATAGAGCTGTCACAAGTAGAGAAAGTCTAGCTATTAGTTTACCAAAGCAGAATAAAGTGTAACAACCACATTATCCAGCCAAGATAGTATGTATGTCATGTTTCAGTTACTGTGCTAGACAAGGATATATGACAGTAGACAAGTGTGGTATGTCCCCCATGTCTAGAGAACTCACCTTCTATTGTGTTTTAGGCATTATTTAATAAGACAATGATATAAAACCATATTAGGTCTTTTGGAGGCCATGCCACACATCACATTAGAGAATTTACTGTCAATTATAACTTGTAGCTTCTCATGAGTGTTTTTTAGCTCTATAAAAATCATGCATTTGTTCTATTTTATTATGTTGAGTTTTGTCCATCAGTCTGTTAATTTATTTACCCATTCACTCAACCCCCACGATTTTTACCAGTTTTCACTTTGTATCATATCCAAATCTTACAAGTAGTCCTCCTATATATAGAAGTCATCAATAAAATATTCACTGGAACAAGGATGGACCCATGTAGCATACTGCCAGAAGATTCTTTTCAGCTGAACACATGAGTAACACTACTTATACATACCTTAATTCTGTCTGTATTTTCTGCTGTCTCCCTTACTTACCAATCTTGAAACTCTGTGAAAGGACTTGAAATTTGCTAGATCTACTCAGTACCTAATGAGCACATATTGGGTCCCAAGACAATTGCAGGGCTCTTGAAGGATCTTCAAATTCTTCTTTTTGTATTAATTTTACTGAGAGAGAAATAGCAATGAGACAGTTTCAAAACAGATTAGTAGGACAGTTACAATAATTTATACATTGCATATTGTTGTTCTCGTAGTAGTTATAGTACAAGATGCAGACATGATATATTGTCTAAACACTATTAGTAGAAATCTTTCTTCTCATTGAACTAAGAGAAAGTAGCTGAAAGAATAAAGAAAGAAAGAAAGAAAGAAAGAAAGAAAGAAAGAAAGAAAAGAGGGATTTGTTCTAATAGTGTTTGTAAATAGGATATCATGTCCGCATTTTGTACAACAATTAACCACTAAGAAGAATGTACGCAATGTGTTAATTATTGAAACTGTCCTACCAATTAGGTTTGAAACTGTCTCATTGCTATTTGTTTCTCAATAAAATTATGGAAAAATATAAATAAATAAATAAATAAATAAAGTAAACACTGATACACAAAAAAAGAAAGTAGCTGTATATCTATCCTATTTTGTATATACAGATATATATTTTTTACACTACAAAATGGTCCTTCATTTATATCCCCCTTTTGTGTTTAGTTTTGTACGAGATGGTTGTTCCATTGCCATTCATATATTGTAGGTGCGTGAATTCAGCAAAATAATCCAATATAGTCCAAATTCTTTTACCATTTCTTTTGACACTCCTCCTAGATGTCAAGCTCTCCAACATTTAACATTCAGAACCTAATTTTTTAGCAGTTTCAAAAATCAAAGAAGTATCTATTTGATTCCAGATCCTCTCATATTTGCGCTATTTCCTCAAACTGTATATTGATAATATCACCACCCTTGTGTCCTGTTTTGCTACACTCTATTGAGGACACCATCATACAAGTAAAGAGTATTTTATTTTACTTTGTTTTATGTTATTTGTCATACTGGAGATCAAACCACGGGTCTTTACACTGAGAAATATCACCAGTACACCCTTTCTCTCTTCCTCTCCCCTTCTGTCTTTTATTGTAGGATAGAGTCTTGCTAAATTGCTAAATTGCGCAGAGTGGGCTTAAACTTGTGATTCTCTTACCTCATCAGAGGACTGGGCTTTCAGACCTGAACCACCACACCCAGCTGAGTAACAATTTATGTGTTTTCTTGCACTTATTTCAGTTTGGGTTTCTGCTTCTCATGGAGGTTCTTCTCTAAAAATTTCAATCTGAAGCTCACAGGATTTTACATAGAACACAGTCACATTTCTCTTTCAGCCACAGCAGCATCTTTCTCCCCCAAGTTCATTTTTGTTCAAAACATGACAGATGAGTCCTGAGCTTTCAGCTAGCAGTGGACTCCTCACCTCAACTTACTGAAGGCTTTCACTTTTTTGTGTCATTCATATAAGCTGGTGATCCTCTTTGGTTTCCTCCTTCATCTCTAGTTTTACCATTGCCCCCACCCACCATTTCAGCTACCAGCACCTCCTTCTGTTCCTTCAAGCTCCTACGCTCTCTCCAAATCAGGGATTTTGCATTTGCTGAAACCTCATTCAGCTGGAAGTGCTCTTTTTTCCAGATGTTTGCAGGGCTTACTGCTCATTTCATTTAGATTTCTTCCCAACCATTACTTCAGCATCGAGGCCATCATGGGCTCTGTTCCTGAAATAACATGCACACAGCATGTTTCCCTAAAAATAAAACCTAATTTGAAAATAAGTCCTAGTGTGATTTTTCAGGATACTTGTAATATAAGCTCTACCCCCAAAATGAGCTCCAGGTAAGCTCATCAGCTGCATGGATATGTGTAGTATGCCACTGCAATGCACAGTGGATGTGTCGAGTTATAAAATAATGTTGATATATAATGAAATGTAAATAAATAATACTATTGGCATTAACATCAATGTTACATGGTGATTCAAATTATAATTAAGTGCAAGAAATCATTACTTAGGTAAAAAAAAACTTACAGAATAAAATCAGTGACAGTTGTGCTGCTAATGCAATGCTAGCAGGCTCATAGACAGGAAATGCTCATTTAAGGACAGCTCTATTGCTGGACATGAGCAATTGGGGTGAATGGTTGTATAGGACATGCAGCTCGAGAAATTTATGGTGAGATTTGGGGTTTGGAGAGTTACAATGGTATTCCAGATGAGGACAACATGACCGTATCTATATAAATGTAGATTTTTGTTCATGAATAAATGTAACATTTTTACACATGGATAAATTAATCAATGCAGATTGTTGTCCATGAATAAATGTAGATGTGTATGTGAGGAAAGAAGACATTCCCTGAAAATAAATCCTATAGTATCTTTTGGAGCAAAAATTAATATAAAATCTGGTCTTATTTTTAGAGAAATCCTGCATACATACTTTTACTGGTTGCTCCACCCCTTATGCCACTTTGGTTTTCTTCTTTGTAATTATCATCATGTGATGTTATTTCATTGATTACTACTTGTCTCCTTCTACTAGAAATAAAGTTACACAGGGACATGGATATTTGTTGTCTGTTTTGTTTATCACTAAGGTAGTGCTTGTCAGATGGTGGGTGCCCCATAAATATGTGTTAAAAATCAGTGATGCCTAGGGTCTTCCTCTGCAGTGTCATTTCATGAGACCTATGTAGATTCTTTCTACCCATTTTTTTTTCCTGAACCAGGGATTGAACTCAGGCCCTTGCACTTGCCAGGGAAGCGCTTATTCCACTGAGCCTTCTCCCTGGCCCATCTTTCTACCATTAAAGTGACTTTAAAGGCCCTGAAAATAAATAACGTTCCATGAGAATAGCAAATGGAAAATGACTGGAAATACACCCTCCAGCCTGGAATGTCTATGAACTGACCTATGAGATCCACAAGGGCAAGCTGAAGGTGTAATGCAGGCTGTACAGGAAGGACAGCAGTGCTCACTGGAACAGAATGTGTGGGTAAAAGTACTGGATCCCAAAAGGCTGCCTCATCCAAAAGGAGCATGTCTGCTAGGAGAAGAGATGAGGCCATGCTGGATGACATTGAGATTCACTGTGACCATGGAGAGCAGCCATGGCATCCTAGTACTTTAAAAGACAAGAAATGGAGCAGGTTGTGTGTTTCCTTTATAGCCTCCCAAATACACACACACAGAAGCAGTACACAAGCTCGATCTCTGAATATTATTATATATTAAATTTTTAAAAATATTTTTTGTGTTTCTTAGTTTGATTTTATTTTAAAATGATGCTGTGTATCACCCACCAACTCAGTTGTTTGTGAAAGGGTACCCAAGGAACTGGGAGAATTGGCTGCTCTGTGGAGTACTCACTTCTCACTGAATTTGCTTTTACACTTGTTGATTTAATACTGTGTATATATAGTTGATTAATTGATTGCTACTGGCCCAGGGCCTTCCTCTTGAGCTACATCCCCAGTCCTTTTGTTGTGTTTAATTTTATTTTGATACATGGTCACACTAAGTCGTTAGGTGTCCCAGGTGGAGCTCAAATCTGTGAAGTTCCTGCCTCAGCCTTTTAAAGAGCTGGGATGTGAAGCACATGCAACTCACCTACCACATGTATTCTTTTGGAAGTACTTGGAAATCTTTGAAATTGAGAGTATGTATTCTATGTGGATGCTATGGATCAGCAGACAAGAGAGCAATATGGGAGTTGTTCAAACCATCCCCATCCAGATCTAGAGGAAACAACTGGAGGAACTGTGACTCTGACCCTAATGCTGATTACTAAGGATTGGTTTGAAAACTTGAAGTGAAAACTACTGTACATGAAAAAGAATGAGGGATCATGTAACTCAGTTGTGTTGCAAATTTTCTGATCAAGGAGATTATGGAGCCACAGAGGAAAGTGATTGACAATGTATAATGTGCCTAAGGAGAGTCACCTAGAGAGAAAACATTCTCTCAGGCTTTCATAGAGAGCAAATTGGTCAAGCAATGGCCGAGACTCATCCACATGGCTGACACTAACAAAATATCTACATACTGCTGTACAGGGTTTCAGGATAAATTCTGAGGGGATTTGACTGACCTTATCTGCTCTCTAGAATCTATAAAGAACTAAACATCACTAGGGCCCCAAAATTTAAAGACCCAATCCAGAAATGGGCATCCGAGATGAACACACACTTCTCAGAGGAAGAAATTAAACAAGCGAATAAATATATGAAAAAATGCTCCACATCACTAGCCATTCGTGAAATGCAAATTAAAACCACATTGAGATATCATCTCACCCCAGAAAGAATGGCTATCATAAAGAAATCACCCAAGAACAAATGTTGGAGAGGCTGTGGGGAAAAAGGAACCCTTCTCCACTGCTGGTGGGAATGTAGACTGGTGCAACCGTTATGGAAATCAGTACGGAGACTCCTTAGAAAAGTTGGTCTGAAAATCCCCTTTAAACCAGCTGTTCCTCCACTGGGAATTTCCCCAGAGGATCAGATACAAAAGTTACACTTCTTGTTATATAGGACTTACTTTATCTTGGTATTAACCATCCAGCAGAAAAGCATAAAAATAAGGTATAAAAAGTAAAGCCATATTAATATGCTGACCTATAAAAGGCTCAAGTCAACAACTTTGGACATTGCCAGTCCTATGGATAACCCACTACAATTATGGACTACTGGATTAGATTGGATTATTTTGTTAAATTCATGCACCTAGAGTATTTAAATGGCAAAGGAATAACCATCTCTGACCAAACTAAACAAAAAGGGGGATATAAATGAAGGACCATTTTGTCATTATTAGGATAGATATACAGCTACTTTCTATTAATTGAATGAGAAGAAAGATTTCTATGAATAGTATTTGGACATGATATCATGTCTGCATCTTATACTGTGAATAACTACTATGAAGACAATAATATCCAATGTATTAATTATTGTAACTGTCTTACTAACCTGTTTTGAAACTGAAACTGTCTCATTGCTATTTCTTTCTCAATTAAATTAATAAAAAATAAAATAAAATAAAAAATTTAAATTTAAGTTTAAAGAAAAAGAATGAGGGACCATAAGGACTTTGACCACCAGAAAGTTATGGCTGAGGAACATCTGGCATCAAAGTCCATCACTAGAGATTCTGCAAGGGAAGAAAGCTCAAGGTGGGAAGTACCATGAAATGTCATTGCACCTGCAGCTGCAGGTGACCCAGTGGAAACTTCCTAAGCAAGCTAGAGCATTCAGCCACAGAAGTCTTGAGAAGCACAGACTTTCACTTTTTTTTGCTTTTCTTTTTTATTGGTCTCTGTTTTTGATGCATAGTAGTTCCATTCATCTTGCAGAGCTGGTACATAGATACGTCACATCGCTATTATTTTCTTTGCCCCCAGCTCTCCCTTCTCCTATCCCCAAGCCATTGTCCCATCACCCCAAAGTCAGTCACCTTGTTTCCAGCCATCTGTTTTGTCTTTTTCTTTACTTTCCTCTGTTTTCTTTTTCTTTGTGATTTTTTGAAACAAGGTCTTACTATGCAGTGAAGGCTGGCCTTGAACTCACTGTTTAGCCCAAGATGGCCTTGAACTCATGGCAATCCTCTTGGCCCTGCCTCCCTGGTTCTGGGATTATAGGCATGTGCCATCATGCCAACATATTTTTCTTTTAAGCATTTTTAGATAAACGCAAAGGAGCTTATTTTTGACTGAGATGTCATAATTTGGGGTTTTGCAAGGGAACAATACCACACAGAACACATATTTTATAATGAATCACCCAATGAATCATATACGAAGAGTGCAGGAAAATGTTCACACACCAAAAAACAAAGATTTTAGCTGAATCCCATGGTAATGGGCTTCCTGAGTTCAGCTGAGGACCAAGAGCTCATGACAGTGCATCCAGTGAGTTCAACTGGAAGCCTAGAGCCCACAACAATGACTCATGCAGGCCTGTTTTACAGATCTGTGACAGGAAGGCCCAAAGGTCAATAGTGGAAGCCAGAAATTCTATGCCACAAGGATGAAAGATCTCCATTGGAGCCAGGAAGTGACACTCAAAGTAAGCACCAGAGCTCTGCCAGAAGTACCACAGCCATCCTCAGCAACAGTGAGGCCAAAGTTCCTCCAATGATGAACAGCTGAGTTCCCATCAGGAAAACCAATGGGACAAACTTTTCCAGGAGACTGAGCTATGGACCATCTTCCCCTCTGGAACCAGGAAGTGATGCTCAAAGTTAGGACTAGAGCTTCCCCAAAGTGAACATAGCCATTCTCAGAGACACTAAAGTCCTGAGCTCCTTTGCGGATGAAGACAGCAAGTTCATCAGGAAAGCCTGCGTGACAACGTCCTCCAAGAAAACCAACAGCTCCCTATAGCCTCTCAACTACTTCCAAACAGCTTGCCAACAGCTTGACTAATACCTTCCACCAGGTTTCAACAGCCTCCCTCTTGTCCAGTTCTCTGTTTTACACTGCTGGCAACAATCCTCAGGGGGGCCTTCCAAAACCAGCACCATGCCAATTCAGTTCAGCTGGGTGTTCCAAGTTTACCGCCACACAGGGGCTAGACCATAATCAAAGAATGTCAGCTGGTAAGAATATGAAGAAAAGCAGAGCAAGGAGGCAGCATGGGACCCACAAAGCTGGGTCTGTCTGTCTGTCTGTCTGTCTGTCTGTCTGTCTGTCTGTCTCTCTCTCTCTCTCTCTCTCTCTCTCTCTCTCTCTCTCTCTCTCTCTCTGTGTGTGTGTGTGTGTGTGCATGCACACATGCACGTACTCTTTCTGTTATGGAGCTAAGCAAGGACTTTCTGACTGGGGAGAAGTTGGGAGAGAGCTGAAGGAAGGGAGAGAGCAAGACTTGATCCACAGCATTCCAGGGAAAGTGTTCTACAATTGCAAAGGCTCCGATGTGGGAGTTCACTTGTTTTTCTTAGGGAACAGCAAGGAAGATGGTGGAACATGCAGGGAGCATGGTAGGACAAGAGCTCAGAGTGGGAGGATAAGGGGTGGCATCACACACGACTATGAGGGCAAGTAGGGATTTTATTTCTCAATATGTCATCTAGAGGTTTTTGAGCAGGAGTGGTGCAATTTGACTTATGCAGTATCAAGAATCCTCCACCTGCTGTGTGGAAGAGCTAATATATGACAAGAACGTAAGGCCATTTGTAGGGCTGCTTCAGTACTACAGGGAAGAGATGTTGGTGGCTTGGACTGAAGAATGAAGTATGATTGAAAAATACTGTGAATGTTTAATTTAAAAATAATGCATTACAGTCACAGACCCAGTACCATGCCACCTTTCCCAAATACATGCTTATCCGAACATTCTCACCATTTTCCGAAGCCATTCTGGAAGTTGTGTCATGGCCACCTCAGTGATCTGAATTCAACTTGTTTGCTTTTCATGGTCCTTTAGACTGTGGACGTGAGCCAGAAGTCTCACAATACTGTATGTGGTGAATAAAGTGCTTGAGGACACATTGTAATATTTTACCTAGCCTGCAGTTATATCGGACAACATGTGGCAGCAGTATTCACCATATTTGTTATCACATTGGGTAAAGACACTCATGAATGAGGACTTCCAGAACAGCTTCAGAAAGTGACAAGAATGATAGGATAAGTGTGTTCAGGGCACAAGAGAGTACTGTACAGAGTGAATGGCAATATGTCTTTGAGTGCAATAATTTCTTAAGAGAATTTAAAATTCACTGTATATGTTGATCACTTCTTGTACCTGTGGTAGAGTTGGGAGGACAAGGTTAATTTTAGATCTATGTTAAAGGTAGAGTCCGTAGGATTTCTGACAGGGAAGATAGATCTAAGATGCTAGAAAAACAAGCGAAGCATGAAGGAGAGCTCTAGGCTGTTTGGCCTGAGGAACTAGATGAATGGTGATTTTATTATTGAAATGGGAAGAATCCGGGAGGATCATGGCTTGGTGGGGGTGAGAATCTAGAATGGGTTTTGGACGTACTGAGTTTAAGGGGTATAAGAGATGAGAGTGTTAATCAGAGGCCACATCCTGGGGCTCTGGGATTCACAGTATTTACTACCTGTTACTCACTTCTTTGAAATGCTAATTAGTGGTTGTTGCCAGCTTGCCAAGTGCTTTCATCCTTAAATCTTTAAAGGATTTTTACTAAATTGGGCAACCACCATTTCCCACGGAGCTGCAAACTATTTTCTACCCTCAGGTCATATAAGCAGTGTGAGTTTAGGTAAAGTCCAGCTAAAGACCTTATCTGACCACCCTTCCCATTCTCCCAGTGGTAAGGGTTTAGATTGCTATTAAATGCAAAGCCCCTGGAAGGAGAAACACTGGCAGTGTCAGGTCTCAGGAATCCCAGGGTAGGATTACTCGACCTTTTCCAAGGTCAGATATGAATGGGAATGAGGTCATGTTTGCACCAGGTCTGGAAAGAACCTCACATGCTTCTTTCCTTATGCACCCCCACTCCTAAGAAGGGGTCATTGCAAACTGCCAACAGGCACACAATGCTGCATTTTTACAGATTGCACGACCCTTTGCTTGACCACTGGGCCTCAAGGGAATTGGAGCATGATCTGTGTCCTTATGAATAAAGCAGAGCTCTTCTGAGGTTTGTCGGACACCAAGGGGTTTCCTTCTGCCATTTTCAAACAGGACTGATGAACTGCATTAAACTGGATTTTGAACTTCAGTACCGTCTAGCAGCCCCAGCTCAATATTGCCTGAGTAGTTTCAAGTCTTGCTGGCATCTGTCTCTTTGCAAGTTGTTAGCTTGAAACAGTGTGTCGTATTTGTCCCTCCCTCAGTCAAAAACACTTTCCTGATCTTCAGCGTTGAAATGAATTTTCCACTCCCCACACTCCCATAGCATTTCGCTTGTATATTATGCCAGTGTTTTCTGGTGCTATCCTTATTAGTGTTATTTATGTGCACTTCTGTCTCCTTTGCCAGATCATGAGCCCCTGGAAGGCTCAAACTGTGGTTTATTCGTCTTTGTCCCCCAAGGCCTGCACACGGCACACCGCACATCATAAGCACTCAATAACTTCTTGTTGAATTGAATTATTACTCGCAGTCTCCAGCATTGTGATTGGCATTCACTCATTTAGCCCATTTGCCTTTTAAGAATCTCCTACCAAGACGCAAAAGTAAAGATGCACTAGTACAAAGATCTACATTTTTAACAGTTGATGGTTTGGGATTGTTTTATTGAAAATGGGCCCAATGGAAAGAAATATTTCATTAGGTCTTTCCAGCCAGACGGAAAAGGTTATCAGCAGATTAAGAGGAGTGTTCTCAAACAGCATCAAGTGTCTTTTGGTGTGCCCTATGGGCGGGGAGCCTTGTGTGGCTGTAAAAGCTGGCTCAAAGGCTACTTGGATTCACTCTGACATATGTCATATTTTCAAGAGAGGTGTTGAAAGCAGAGTCCAACAACCAGCCCGTCAAAGTGCCGCTCAGCGCACTGGAATTGGCCTTGCTTAAAAGCTTTAGTGAGCAAGGTTACCCCCAGGTCTTCCCCAGGAGCTACTTGAAAAGTTGAGAAGTGCATGGGGGTTCTCGTCACACAGCCACATTCCCCCCATTCCACGCCGTGTAGCTGGCCTCAAAGACACTTTGTAGTGACTACATTCTGTCAGGTTACATTTATCTTCAACCCGTCGATGCTATCAGTTGAACAGAACGCGTCATTGCCGGCTGACACATTTAGGAAACTCCACAGTACATACTGTGCAAATTGCCATTGTGCAGCTGAGAGAAGTCAGCATTTAAAGATTGTCTGCAGTACTCAAAGTGAGGGCCAAGGAGCCAGAGAGGGGGCGCCCAGCCCTGTGCGTGGGAGAAGCAAGACAGATGCTATCAGCCAGGCTAGAAGGTGGGGTACTGAGGGGTTGAGGTGAAGGGAGAAGTGGAGGTGGGGAAGGGCCGGAAGAGAGACTGGCATTTTAAACGGAAGTGCAGAAATTATGAACACCTTCCCTTACAGTAAGAGCTCTGATAGGAATGCTAAGAGAGCAGGGAGGAGCAAATCCGGACCTGATGGGCAGGCAGTGTGAAGGAAGGTCCTGGGGAGGGAATCCTTCTGCTGTTGTTTTTGTGATGGGGGACACTGAGAATCGAACTTATAGTCTCACAGATGCATCTGTGCAGCAAGCGCTTTTCCATTGAAGCTCAACAACAACCAGAGGGTGCCTTTAACAAAAGTTGCACCCCCAACCCTTTTTATTTTTATTTTATTTTATTTATTTATTTATTTATTTTTTGGTGGAACCAAGGATTGAACTCAGACCCTTGCGCTTTTCAGGGAAGAGCTTATTCCACTGAGCCATCTCCCCGGCCCCCATTTTATCTTATTTTACTATATTTTAGGGAAGGGTCTATAGGGTGTTCAGGGTCTCACCACTAGATCTGATTCTTAGAGATTCTCCTGTTTACAGCCTCCTGAGTGCTGGAATTACAGGCGCGCCACCACGCCCAGTCTCAAACCTTCTCAGCATGCCCCTGGGGTGGGCCGGAAGGGCAGGCCCAGGGATCAAAACCCTCGCCCCTGAGCCTGCTTGAAGGTGCTTTAATCTGCTGAGCTATTTGGCGGGCCCTTTTATTTTTGAAACACAGTCTCACAAAGTTGCCTAGGCTGAAGGTGAATTTGTAATCCTCCTGCCTCAGCCTTCAGGAGTGCTGGGGTTATAGACAGGCCCCTCCCCCAGTGGGGAATGCCTTTTCCACAAGATCCAAGTCTAAGTAGGAATTACTGGGGTAAGATGCACAGTGCACTCTAGAGGAAGCAGCTTCTAGGGGCCAATGACAGCATTCCCAGCGGTACTGTGGCAGCCAGCACTGTGACACCTCGGGAGGTGGGGGCGGGCAGTGTGCTGGCAGCATGTGAAATGGAAAGCGCTGGAGTTGTGGGAGAGGAGTCTGGATCAGGGAGCTGGCCTGGGTTGTATAGGACTCACAGGGGAAGGTTTCTGTTTTGAGAAGGTGGGGAGGAGAAATTGCCTGTGGAGAGGGGTGCTGAGCAGGCTGTACCTGCAGAACTACAACTGGGGCACGTGATGGTGTGAGTGGTTGGTGGCCCCAAGGAGAGCTGTAGTTTTTGTAGCTAGAACAGAAAGTGCCCATGACTAGCTGCTGGAGGTTACTAGAGCCCAGCAAACACCTCTGCTTTCCAGAAAGTACACTTTCAAAACGTTGCATCCTAGCCAGAGAGCCGAAGGAAGAGGGGCCATGGAAAAGTGAGGTGCTGTCTGCCCATCCAGATGTTAGGAGGGCAGTGCCATCATTTATGAGCCCCTCCTCCCCGCAGCCTCCTCGAAGGGCAGCATCCATCTGCTACATCTCAATAGCTTTCATGGTAATAGTGCCCTAATTGGGGACTGCCAGCGAAATCGGGGAAATCTGTGGCTCATTCACTGGAAACAGTGGCTTTCCTATAATGCAGACAAGAGACAAAAATCAAAACTGATTCCGTGCTCCTCTCAAGGGAGCAGTTTGTAATAGTCTAAAGCAATCAAGCAGCAAAATGAATTGCCTCTCCCACCCTACAGTCCTTAGGGAAAGTGCTCTGAAAAGCCACCAAATTGTTATATTTGTATAATTAAATCTAGTGCTTTGATCAGTTTGGTAAGGACAGTGTTCTTGGTTGCCTTTGTGACGGGTTGCCTCTCCTGTGCCTGTGCTGATGCTAGTAGATGTTTGCTCAGAACACTAGAAACTTGCCCATATTTTATTTTCCTACCAAGGCAGCTGTGTCCAGAAATCAGCAAATGACAAGAATGGAATTGAAGTAAGTCAGAGCAGGGAAATAACCTCCAAGAGTGAGTTTCTGAAGAGCAGGCCCCTCTATAACTGTTTTGCTGTTGGGAAGGGGCTTGCCATGTGATCTTTGAAGAAACTGATGTTGAGTTGGACAAGTAGACCCTCTGTACCCCTAAGGTCTCCTTGCTGTAAGCTGGCAGTGGTGGACACAGATAAAGACACAGTTGGCTAGAACCACCACCTGGTGCCCGCGGAAGTGTGCACAGTCTCTGTGCTGCCAGCACAGTGCTCTGTGGAACTCAGACTGCCAATTTCGAAGTGGCCCTCCTCTCTGTGTCCTGTCAAACACAGACCTATACTTCTGTGTTTACTGTCCCCTCCTCCTTCTTGGCTTGCTTCTGACCATCAGAAGAAACCAAAAGAAAAGACAGCCCTGATTGTCCCCTGAACATAACCCTAAAAATTAGAGGCAAAGTAGAAGTTAAAGCACTTGCTGGTGAGATGAACTTGGGCAAGTTACTAGACCTGTGAAAAATTTATTATTTCATTCGTAAAATGAGGATAAGAGCAACAACCTAACAACATTATTGTGAGACTAAAAGTACTTTGAAATCCTTAAAGGATTTCATGCACTACCTTGGGCTAGGGATGTAGCTCAATGGTAGATCACTTGCCTAGCATGCAAGTATGATTCCTCAGCACTGAAAAAGCAAAAAAAAAAAAAAAAAAAAAAAAAACCACATTGTGAATACCACCGTAAGGCATACTTGTATCCCCATGCAAGCAGCCACTGAACTGAATACATAGTTTATACAGACAGTGATGAGGGGCATATGGTCCATGACAGGGAGTGTATATGAGTGTATGAAATGCGCCACGGTACAGAGGAAAGAATATGGATTTAAATCACTGCTCTGCCTCCTAGTAGCTGTGTGACCTGAGGCAGATTACCTGAACACTCTGATTTGGCTTCTCCATTGGCAGCAAGGGGTGATAATGATTTACACAGCTCTGGTGATGATTAAAAGCTGGAATGCATGCAAGAGATCCACAGTCTAGTGGGGATAACCCTGTGGCCTAGTACATGAGGGATGAATTAATGAGAGGCTCATTTTCAATTCCTCATTAGGCATGGGGCAACCACAAATAAGCTTCAGTCTAATTGGTGGAATAGCTAATATTCTAGATATTTGGAAGCGTGCTGAACCAATATCCTGTGTTAAGTGCATAATAAAGAGTTCATGTGGTAGATAGGAGAAAAAAATTATACAATAAATTCCAAAAATGGATTTTAAATTTTGCAAAAGTCCAGGTAATTCTATCACTTGAAATCTGTTGTTTCACATCTTTCTGCCACATGTTTCTCATCTGGATGATGGCGAATTCTACAATCTACTGCACTGGGTAGGTAGAGGGACAGTGAAATAAAGTAGGGACTATTGCTTCACCCAGTGTCCTCCATGTAGCAGGTACTCAACAATGACAGCTGGCATTCAGCGAAGAAAAGCAGAATAAGGTGCAAGTGCCTGTGCTTTCTGGCCCTGTGGCTGCCCTTGTCTCACATGAACTCCCTTTCATGTTCAGAAGTAAAACTGGGTTGCTTTGAAGCATATTACTAGTCCTCTGGACTCAGAATGTGGAAGAACAACCATGCCCTCCTCCAGATAAAGCTCATAGTCAGGGAAAAGACAACTTCAAAGCCACCTATACTTGCAATAATAATGTCCTTCCATCTGCCATAGAAAAAGACTCCTATTCCCCATTTTACAGATGGAAATACTCAGGCAAAGGGATGCCCCTGAAAAGAAATGACAGGCAAGGAATTATGACTACCAGTTCTTGTCTCCTTTGATCAGATCTTTTTATCTCTCATGAATCAAAGTAAAAAGTGGATTCTTATTGGGTAATTTACAAAAACTCCTGGACAAGTATTTTCTGTTCCTGCCCTGTACCAGAGGCAGTCAATTTACTTAAATAATTTTCATTTTTGTGTTGATCTTTACTTGCCTTAACTTTATTGGAAGCTCTGGGGAGCATCCATTTTTCCCACTGATTCTCCCATTGACAGGGATATTGGATGATGAGATTCTGGAGGGACCTGCTAGTGCTAGCGTTGCTTATTTCTAGGGATTTTGCAGGAATTCTCAAGAATGTAAGCACTGAAGTTGTCTTAGAAAAGGCTCCTGTAAAACAAGGTTAGGTCCACCTGTCCTTGGCTGATCCCATCGGTTACTTGGAGAAATCACTAAGGATAATTAACATGTTCTGGATGACGCGTGCTTAATTGGGCTGCAACACAGAGTTGGTTAGCAAGCTGGCTGAGTGCCAGGTAGCAGGTGTCTGCATAGAGTCAGCCCAGATTCTTTTTTCAAAGAACCAAGGAAGGTCTATGCCTGTTTTGTTTTGGAGAAAGTTTGCCTAGATTCTGCCTCACTCCCACACTCATTTGAAGATGCTAAGGGAGAAAAGTTTATCAACCCTAAAATAAAGATGATTGCTTTTTTTTTTCCACTTGTGGATCTCTTTTCACCATTTTTTGTTTGAATTTTAAGAGATTACTGCATATTTTTCTTTATTGAATTTTGTTTGGATCAGAAGCTTGTACCAGGATTATTTAAGAAATTTACTTTGAGGCCATTTGGATTGAGGCCTTTTTACCTGGAAAGGACATTTCTTATATATTTCCAATTGTTTAAGATTTTTGCATTTCTAAATCAGTGTTATTCTTACCTTTGGAATAACTTGGAGCTTAGTTCTTCAAACTACCTTATGCTTACTTATCTCTATCCAAATGTATCAAAAATTTTTCTGTTCATCAGAATCTCCCTAAGCAAAGGGTAAGGATGTTCAGTAATGGGTATAGGGATATTTCAGCAGGATTTCTACACCCTGAGTTTTTAAGGAACAACATTCTCTACATACCACTGATAAACAAGCATCCCTGAATCCGCATCTGAATCCCTGCCCCGGGGTCATTTGGATAAACACATGCTTCAGTCTTAAGCAGGGAGGGTTTCCTTGGCCTGAGCAAATTGGCCTAGAGAAACTTTCCCATGAGTTTCCGGAATGTTGCTGCAAATAATAGCATCCCACTAGCTAGCGTTGTAAGGCCTGTAGGACTGTCTTAGGACTTGAGGGCAGGAAGCAGAAAGGCCCAAGCAGCAAAGCAGCTTTTCCACATTGCCCTGCACAGTTCCTTCCATCTGCACTGGCAGCAAGGCTTTTTCAGCATTCTTTCTTGGATGACTGAGCAGAGGTTGCTGGGCTATTTTGTCATTGATGTAATTTTAGAAAGGATATTGGTGGCTTAGACCTTTTTTTTTCTATTGCAGTACTGGTGATTGAATCAAGGGCCTCATACACACTAGGTTCTTGCCTAGTATATTCTACCACTGAGCTATACCCTGGTCCATAGACCGTCTTTATAGTAAGAAATCACATGATGGCTTTCCATATATGTATCTACCTTTGATTCCTTAGGGTCCTGCACAGATCTGAACTGCTCATAGAAAACATTCTAGCTACAAGGTACCATTTTCCCTCATATGTAGAATTGTCTCAATATATTTGATATATGGGATTACAATGGGCACTACTGGTGAATGAATTGGAAAATTTGTGACAAATGGCAAACACTGAAACTCAGCTCTGTCCTTTGGTACCCTGGCAGATTTTCCATGGCCATGACCTTCCCCTGCTGCTCTCCAGAGTCCACCTCAAAATCCTTCCCAAAACCAGTGACTAAAATGAATAAAATATTGATGAATAAAATATTGTCTACCCATATGATAGAATACTAGTCACCCATAAAAATGAGTGGCATATCAACACGTGCTACAGTATGGAGGAGCCTTGCAAGCATCATGCAAAGGGAAGAAAATGGTCGCCAAAGGTTAGCTGTTTTCTTGCTATCTATTTGAAGTGTCTGGAACTGGCAAATCTTTGTTAACAGTACTGAGTATTGAACTCAGGCCCTTGTACATGCTAGACAAGATCTATTGCCAGGCTGCACAGCCAGCTTGCAAAACTAGGTAAAGAGACTGAAAGGTTATTAGTGGCCACCAGGGAGTAGGGACACGGGAGAATGCCAAGTGTTTTCTTGATACCCCAGAGGGTTTTTTTGAGTGTGATAAAAATGTTCTGGAATTAGACTGTGTTATATATGCATACCTCTGTGACTATACCAGTCATCCAATGATATACTTTAGAAGGATAACTTTTTTGGTGTGTAAATTGTATCTCAATAAAAACAAAAGAGGAGGAAAGCACCCTTCCTAGCACACAGGCCAGGAAACCACTACTACTGGATATAGCATTGAAGCCAAGGCCTTTGCACTGAGCTATATCTTTATCCCATTTATATTTTTTTTATTTTAAGGCAAGGCCTTGCTAAGTTGTCCAGGCTAGGGTTTAACTCGATATCTCCCTGCCTCAGCCTCCCAGAGTGCTGGGATTACAGGAGTAATCACCACCATGCCCAGCTTCTTCAGCTTCTGATGTCTACCTATGAGTGGCTGGTGATGCCCTCCAGCTATGTACCACACAATTACAGGTCTTTGGGCCTTTGCTTCTACTAGAATGCACCATCTTTTCTCCTCCAAACCTGTTGAAGTCCTGTTCCCTCAGGACAAATGGAACATCCTTGGTGACACTTCCATGTCTATCCTCACGCCAGAACTAGAGTCTCCCTTGTCCATACCCCAGCGGTATGTTATATATTCCCCTAGCACATTCTCTATCAGATTGAATTTTGCTATATAGTTACCTCTCAGAGGTTCCTTCTTGACTGCTTTCCCTAGATCTGTACCTGCTGCCCCTCTGCACAGCCTAGTCCAGAAAAGTCTTCCTCAGAAAATTGAAAATGTAAGGCTCTCAGCATTACTGCATTATTAGGAAGAGGCAGATACCCAATAAACTACAAAAACATGTGCCCAGTATTAGACACTCAGGTAGGTGGGGCCTATACAATAAATATGGAAAAGCTATGTATGTGTAGTATTGGAAGTGACTTTTAACATTCTAGACAGAGGAGATGACATGCACTGGAACAGGCATGGCAAAGTGCATAGCATGTCCCAGCACTCCAAAAATAGGCTGGTTATGGCTGTCAACTGGAGAGAGAGGTCAGGGGTAGAGCATGATAAGCTTTTCTCACTATACAAAAGAGTTTAGACCTCTTTCTGTGACCCTTGAACAATCCTCTAAGTTTTTTTTAATCAAATGACATAATCAAATGGAAAGCTTAGCTTGAGTGAAGGAAACTAAGGGTCCAAAGAGGAGACCAAATAGGTCACTATGTCAATAGCCTGAAGGAAAGGTGACTAAAAAATTGAAAGAAATATAAGGTGCTAAGGAATAGATTACATATTGTGGGTAGCCTTTAAGAGCTGAGCACCTCAGCACTACAACAATGAAAACCTAAATTACTTTATTTTTATTTTTTTAAAATTCTTTCTATACAGTATCTTGCTATGTAGCTCAGACTCATAGTAATTGTCCTGTCTTGGCCTTCCCAATGCTGGGATTACAGGTTTGAGCCACCATACCTGATTTTGGGGTTCTCCCAGCATACCCAGGATTTCAGGACCAGGACAACATGTGATACCAGGGATCAACCTTGGGATCTTGCACTTGCGAGGCAGGCACTTGCACCACTGAGCTGTCTTCCTAGCCTTAAAAACCTAAATTCCACAGCACCTTTAAAGTTTGGAGGAAAATCTCAAATTCCAGATGAGAATATAGCTGTTGAAACAGCTTACATCCTTATGAGACTTTGAAAAGTGAACCCAGCTATCCCATGCCACACTTTAACTTACAGTACTCTGAGCTAATAAAAGTTTATCATTTGAAGCCACTGAGGTGTAGTGATTTGTTACCCATAAAACTAATACAGGAATATTAACCACTCATGGAAAATGCAGTACTTACCATTTGTGATAAGATATTTCAAGAAGTTATAGAAATGTGTGGGTTTTTTCCTATCATATTTCCTGACTTTTCTCCTTTCTCACTCTTTGTTGTTTAATCCTTAAGTTTTTGCTTTCCATTTAACTGTGTTATACCTTTCAATTTTTATTTCTTCTTTTGAATTCTTACAATATACAATACTTGCTAGGCAGGCACTTACACCACTGAGCTGTCTTCCTAGCCTTGAAAACCTAAATTACACACAATACTTATACATGTGTATCTGGTTTATTTCACTCATGAGTATATTTTTAGTGGCATCCACTTATATATGAAGGCTTTGAGTTTATTATTCTTTATAGCTGTGTAATACTCCATTGTATAAAACGTCACATCTTTTCATCCATTCCTCAGGTGATGGGCATTTTGGTTGTTTCCAAGATTTAGGTACCACAAATTGTGCTGCTGTAAACATAGGCACATATATATCACTATGATATGATGTTTTCAGTTCTTTTGGGAAAATTCCCAGAAGGCGGATAGCTGGATTGAATGGAATTTCCAGTCCTAGTTTTTTGAGGAGTCTCCACACTGATTTCCATAATGGTTGCACCAGTCTACATTCCCACCAGCAGTGGAGAAGGGTTGCTTACCCCCACAGCCTCTCTAACAGTTGTTGTTGGTTGATTTCTTTTTATTTTAATGAGGAAAAAAATAAAATAGCAATAAAAATTTTAAAATAGGTTAGTAGGACAGTTACAATAATTAATACAATGCAAATTGTTGTTTTTGTAGTAATTCAGAGGACAAGATGTAGGTACAATATCTTGTCTAAACAATATTAGTACTAACCTTTCTTCTCAATGAACTAAGAGAAAGTAGCTGTATATCTATCCTAACTATCTTGTGTATGTATATATTTTTTCACAATAAAAGGGTATTTTATTTATACTTTTTCAAAGTAACATATCACAAGAGGTTAACTAGTGACTAATACCTAATTTTAACCAGACAGAATGTTTATCTCAGGACTGAGGTGGCTTGTTTGCTTTAGTCACTGAGGTCTAGTTCTGCCTACACAAATTTGATCAATTTCCTAGCTTCTATGGCTCCCAACATATCCAACATTTTTTGTTTTGTTTGTCAGAAATGTGTGTTCCATTGTAGCTAGAGAAGCTGTATTTGGAGAAGTCTTTAAAGAACCTTTTCATATTTGATGCCATTCCAAAGATCGTAGGTACTTGAATTCAGCAAAATAACCCAATATAGTCCAATAGACCATAATAGTAGTGGGTTATCAGCACATCTGGAAATTGTCAGAAGTTGTTGACTTGAGCCTTTTACAGCTCAGCATATTAATGTAGCTTTATTTTTTATACCTATGAGACCACAGAGGAACGTGATTGCCAATGTGCCATGCACCTAAGGAGAGTCACCTAGAAAGAAAAAATTCTCTCAGACTTTCACAGAGAGCAAATTGGTCAAGCAATGGCTGTGGCTCATCCACATGACTGACACTGACAAAAGATCTACAAGGTGTTGTACATGGTTCCAGGGTAAATCCTGAGGGGAATTCGACTGACCTTATCAGATAGCAAAAGTTACATTTTTAGTTATATAGGTCTTGCTTTAACTTGATCTTAACCACCCAGCAGAAAAGTGTTGATTGATTTCTTTATGATAGCCATTATTTCTGGGATGAGATGGTATTTCAATGTTGTTTTAATTTGCATTTCTCGAATGGCTAGTGATGTGGATCATTTTTTTCATGTATTTATGTGCTTCTATAATTTCATCTTCTGAGAAGTGTGTGTTCTTCTTGGATACAGAGGATTTCAGAAAATGGAAAGATATTGCTTGCTCCTGGATAGGATGAACCAACAGTGTGAACATGGCCATACTCCCAAAATTGTTATAGAGATTTAGTGCAGTATCTATCAAAGTACCACCAACATACCTCACAGACCTAGCGAAAACATTCCGAAAATTTATTTGGAACCAGAAAAGACCTAGAATAGCAAAGGCAATCCTGGGCAACAAAGACAAGGCAGGAAGCATTACAATTCCTGACTTGAAATTATACTACAAAGCTACTGTGATAAAATCATCATGATATTGGGAAATAAAATTAGACTGGAGGATGAATGGAATAGATTACATGATGTAGATACAACTACAAACACACACAGCCATCTTATCTTCAACAAAGGAGTGAAATTGGAAGAAAGACAGCCTCTAACAAATGGTGCTGGAAAAACTGGCTCTCTACATGCCAAAAACTAAAACCTGACCTGGGTCTATCACCATGCACTAAAGTAAAAATGGACTAAAGGTCTAAACATTAAAACAGAAACACTAAATCTCCTGGAAGAGAAAATAGGAGGAGCTCTTGAAGACATAGGCGTAGGCAAAGACTTCATGAACAAAAATCAATCTGCAGAGGAAATACTTGAAAGAATCAACAACTAGGACCTCCTCTTATTGAGAAGTTTCTGCACATCAAAAGAAATCACTAACAGAGTGAAAAGAAACCCCACAAATTTGGAAAAATTTTAACTTATAATCACTCAGACAAAGGTCTTCTATCTTTAATTTATAAATAACTAAAAAACATTAAGGCCCCACAATTTATGGAGGTTAAGTATAGAAAGAAACTTCTTGAATCTAACAAAAGGCTTCTACACAAAATCTTAACAGTGAATGGATATTTTGTGCTGATAAATTATTATGTCATTTTTTTAACAATGGGGGAAACCATGAATATGTGTTATCACTTCTAGTCTACACTGTACATGAATTTCTAGGGAGTACAGTAAGGCAATAAAGTTAGTAAAAAACCTATGAATTGAAAATGAAAAAATAAAACTTTTTATTTGCATAGCTTGATTGTGATTGTAAAAACTCCTAAGGAGTTTCCAAAATAGGTATCAGAACGAATAAATAAAATTCATAAGTGTGTAGGATGCAAGTTGAATAAGCAGCAATCTATTATATTTTTATATATCAACAACAAATAATTTGAAAACAATTTTGAAGTGTTATCATATGCCACAGCACCAAAACACGAAATAGCTTAAAGAATAAATTTACCAAAGAATGACTGAATGTCTAACAGTGAATTACATATTAATGGAAGAATAATTTTTTAATTGAAATGAAATAAAACTCCTGAAAAGGATCCATATTGCTATCCCTGCAAGGATGCCGTGAGAAGGCACCTCAGTGAATCAGGTAGAAGGTTCTTAACAGCCATCAAAGCTGCAGGAGGCTTGAGCTTGGACTTGCCAGTCCTCAGAGCTAACCTTGTTACTCCCTCATTCGAAGTCTAGATCTTGAGCAAAATGGAAGGGGAAGACAGACTAGACTTTGTTCTGATACACATAAAATATAAATTAGCCAGATGTCCATGAAAGAAAAATAATCCAGGGAGGCCTCAAGTGATCCTGAAGGCATCTATGGGAACATAATGGAACAAAAATGTGGAGAATAATCACACAGAAAAGATCATTACATAGGCATGTCCAAGGAAGAAGACTGGTCAGCCTAGCACTATCTGTTATGCAATCACTGCCAGTGCAGACAGTTCCCAGTAGCCTACCCTGCAGGTTTTGCCTTTAGGGTCTTCATAACCCCTTTAGCATCATAGACTCTCCAGTCGAGGTGCCCTTAGTTTTCTCAGTGTGGACTCCAGTTGACTATTCCATGACCATCCTGTCTCAAGAAAGAATTGTTGCTGCATTGCCTAGAACCATGGCTTCCACCCCCAACTATACACATGCATCCAGACCTAGAAACCATAGACACCCTGTGGCCTATCTCAGATGCTGGAGCCTTAGCCACTGTAAGGCATTCAGCATCCAGAAGCCTAGAGCCCACGTCACTGTATGGGTAACCGCAATGCATGGGCACATCTATTTCCAAGTTTTGGAGCACACACTTGAACTCTAGACCTGTCTCTATGGCTACTCTGCAAGCTTCCACACTCTGAACACTGCAGCCAGGAGTGACAACTACACAGTCCCTAAGGCAATATATGTTCTGTGCACACCTATACTCTTGACCTTGCCCCCTCTGGGACTTCACAAGCATCTTTGCTTCATATGCATTAACAATGCTGCAGTGGGAACACCTATGCCCAGGCACTGCTGCCACCACCACAAGTTCCAAAGAAGTGGTCCCTCTACATCTGCCCATGCTCAAGACTGGCTCTGTGGCTACTATACTGGTGTTACACTTCATACACCAGTATCACTATCTCTGACTTCTCTGTGAGTCCCCAGATGCCTTTACCACTGAAACCCCCAACGACCCTAGATGCTTCTATAGATAGCCATAATCTTGACCATTAAGCCCATCTGTGTTCTTCACTGGCAGTGACCTTAGGTAATAGAGCTATAATAGAGACCAGTGCTGCTGTTTCCTCATTGGAGCCAGAATAGTTGCAACCCCAACTGGTCCCTCACACTGTCTAAACATGTTTCTCCAACAAAACTAGTCTAAAGAGTCTGGCAAAGGTGACTGTTCCATCAAGCCCACAAATATCAGTGCAAAGCCACGAGAAACACACAAAAAAATCAAGAGAATATGACACTCTCAAAGGAACTCAGTAACTTTTTTGGTAGCTGACAGCAAAGAAATAGATATCTACGCGTTCTCTGACAAAAGAATGAAAACAATTTTCTTAGGGAAGCTCAATAGGTACCTCCTTACTTACTCACAAAAGAGCCCTGATAGCCAGCCCAGTGAAATCAGGAAAATAATACATGAACAAAATGAGATGAACAAAGAGATAAAAATAATTTTAGAAAGGACTGAAAAAGAAAAATGGGGAGCTTCAGAATACAATGAATAAAATGACAAATGCCATAGCAAATGTCAATAAGAGGTTTGATTACACAGAATGTAGAATCTATTAACTCAAAGATAGGTCTTCTGAAATTATACTTGTTAGGGAAATGAAAAGTATGATAAAAAGTGAACAGAGCCTAGTGAATTTAGAGAACACTATCAGAAGTTGGGTACAGAAGATGTATACCTCATTATAATAAAGGCTACATGTGACCAGCCCACAATTAAGATCACATTCAATTGCAAAAAGTATAAAGCTTTTCATTTAAGATCAGCCTCAAGACAAAGATGTCTACTCTTGCCATTTCTAGTCAACATTGTACTAGCTCTCCTAGCCAGAGCAATTAGACAAGAAAACAAAATGAAAGGCCTTCAGATCTATAAGGAAGACTAAATTTTCTCTGACTCAGATGAAATGCTCTTATGTATAGAGAACCCTAAGGCTCCACTAAGACACTGTTGAAACTAACGAGTTCAGGAAAGTTGTATTTTTTGTTTGGGATAGGGTGTTCAGGGTGCACAGCATCTCACTGCATAAATCAGACTCGTAGTGATCCTCCTGTTTACAGCCTCCCAAGAGCTGGGATTACAGGCATGTGCTACCATGCTGAGTCTCAGTCACCATCTCAGTGTGTGCCCTGGGGGCGGGGCTGGCAGAGCAGGCCTGGGGATCAAACCCTCTGCCCTTGCGTCTGCCTAAGCAGACCCTTTAATCCGCTGAGCTATTTGGCCAGCCCAGGAAAGTTGTAAGGATACAAAAATGGACATATAAGTATCAATTGCATTTCTATATACTATCAATGAGATATCAAAAAAGAATTGTGAGAAATCCTGTTTACAGTAGCGTACAAATTAAAGTAGGAAGAAATTTAAACAAAGAATAGAGAGATCTGTGGTGTTACGAGAATGAATATTGTTAAAATGATGTAGTACCCAAAGTGATCTACAGATTCAAAACCATTTCTATTAAAATCCTGATGACACTTTTCACAGAAATATTTTAAAATACAAAAAATTGTATGGAACCAGAAAAGAACTTACACAGCCAAAGCAATCCTGAGAATGAATAATAAATCTAGATACATCAGACACTCTCACTTCACACTATATTACAAAATGATAATCACACAACATGGTATTCTCATAAAAATGTACAGACCAATGAAACAGCCACACATGTCTGATGAACTAATTTTTTACAAAGTTACCAAGAATACACAATGGAGGAAAAAAGTAGTCCTTTCAATAAGTGGTGTTGAAAAGACAAAATACCTATATAAAAATGAAATTGAATCTTTATATCATGCTAGCCTCCCCAAGTCAACTCAAAATGGACTAAAGACCTAGACTTAAGGCTCAAATTCATGAAACTTTTAGAAGAAAACATAGAAAGTAAAGCTCCTTAACATTAATTCTGGCAATTTTTTGGACTTGACAGACAACTAAAAAAAGTGGGACCACATGAGACTAAAATTGTTCTACACTGCAAAGACAAAAAAAAGCAACAAAAAAGGTGAGCTGTGGAATGACAGATAATATTTCATATCATAATCAGATGAGTTAATTTATAAAATGTGTAAGAATAAGAAACTCTTACAACTACTAACAAATTAACTCAATTTAAAATGGGCAAAGGCTCTGAATAGACATTTTTCCAATAATGACATACAAATGAACACAGGTATATGAAAAGATATCAACATTACTGATCATCAATGGGGGCCAATCAAAACCACAAGGATACATTACTTCATACCTGTTAGGATACTTATTATCAGAAGAGTCAAACAAATGCTGAGGATATAGAGAAAGGGAGCCCTTCAACACTGTTAATTGAAATGTAAATTGCTATAGCCCTTATAGAAAGTAGTATCGAGTTTTCTTCAAAAAGTAAAACAGAACTACCATATGATCCAGCAAGCCCACTTCTGGGAATGTATCCAAAAGAAATGATATCCATATATCAAAAAAGATATTTGTAAGTCAGTATATGAAAATCATATCTATACTCCCATGTATAGTTCAGCATTATTCACAGTAACTAAACTGTAGTAACTTCCTAAGTGTCATCAAATAAATGAATAAGGAAAACATTGTATACATGCACACAGACACACACAGACACACACACACACACACACACACGTACACATCTACTGGAATATTATTAAGCCTTTTAAAAGAAGCAAATATTACTATTTCAAACAACATATATAAACCTGAATGATATTCAGTTAAGTGAAGTAATTCTGACACAAAAAAACACACTACGTGTTCTCACTTATATATGGAAATTTTTTAATTTAAAAAAAATCTTTATATTTTCTTTATTTATTTGGTACAGGGTTGCATTGCACAGCTCAGACTCATAGTGATGTCCTGTCTCAGTGTCCCCATTGCTGGAATTACAGGTGTGCACCACCACACCCAGTTTTGGTAGCCAACATTGCTTGCCAAGGGTTCTGGTATTCCAGGGCCGGCACTGCATGCGGTGCCGGGGGTCCAACCCGGGTCTTTATGCTTGCCAGGCAGGTGCTTAAGCCACTGAGCTATCTCCATAGCCCATATTTGAACTTTTGAAAAGTCAAATAGAATAGTCTATTTTATTAGAATAGAAGAGTAGTTGTCAGAGGCTCAGAAGTGAGAGAAAAGAAGAGCTGTTGGCCAGTGGCTACAAACTACCCATTATAACATGAATAAATTCTGGCAGGCAGGGAGGTGCACACCTGAAATCTTGACAATTTAGAGGATGAAGCAGTAAGATCACAATTTCGAGCCCAGCCTGAACAATTTAGCAACTTATCAAGACCCTGTCTGACAATAGAATACCCATCTCTGACAAAACTGCACAAAAAAAGGGGATACAAATGAACGACCATTTTGTATCTGTATATTCAAAATAGGATAGATATACAGCTACTCTCTCTTAATTCAATGAATAGAAATATTTGTTCTAATAATGTTTGTAGTGCAAGGACCTGAGTTAAATCCCCAGTTCCACAGGGGGGAAAAAAAAAGACCCTGTCTGAAAAAAAAATTTTTAAAAGGCCTGACTGGGGATGTAGCTCAGTACCTAGACCCTGGATACAATTCCCAATACCACACACAATAAAGAATGAATTCTGGAGAAATAATGTATTATATACTTTAAAATTTGATAAGAGAATAGATACCAAGTATTTCTTACCACAAGCGCCTGAAATGGAACTGAGCGAAGTGATGGATATGTTAATTAGCTTGTGGCCAACATTTCACATGTAGACATTTATTAAAACATAGATGCATGTTAAATTTGTAGAATTTTTATTTGTCAATCATATATCAACATTTCTTGCAAAAAAATCTGAATAAATGGTGAGATAGGCCCCAATGTTTAACTGGAACACTCAGCATTGTTATCACTTACTCAAAATTCAGTGCAATCCCATTTAAAACTACCATAGTTATTCTTTTATTATTGAGACATATTTGTACATCTGTATGGGACATGTTATGGTAATGTAATAGAGGTTTTCCATGCATAATAATTAACTCAGGATAATAACCACTTTTACCTCTTCAAACATTTTTCTTGGTAAAAATTGGTAAGCTGACTCAAAAATTTACTAACAATGCAAAGGGATGTAGAGTAGCCAAGAGCAATTGTATTTTGCTTTATTTTATTTTATTTTATTTTTGATGCTAGGAAGCAAACTCTGTGCCTTGTGCTTGCCAGGTAGGCGCTTATACCACTGAGCTATATCCCCAGCCCTCAGCAATTGTTAAAAAAATAAATAAATAATTTAGCAGGCTTCCATTACTTAATTTCAAGACTTATTACAAAGGTGTAATCAAGACCAAGAGTGGTGGATCCTCAATGACGTGGATTAACAACTAGTAGAAGAAAGTAAAGTTCAAAAACCAAACCATAGACATAGAGTCAATTGAAAACTCCATTGCAATTCAGTGGGAAAGGCAAGCCTTTGAAGTGAATGGTGCTAGAGCAGCTGAACAAACTTCTAGCAAAGATGAACCTTGACTCCTGCTTTTCAGCACACACAATTATCAGTAAGACTGATCATAGGAGTCAGGCATGGTGGTACCCTCCTGTAATCCCAGCATTGAGGAGGCTGAAGCAAGAGGATCGCTGGGAGTTCCAGGCTAGGCTGGCCTAAATAGTGAAACCTTGTCTCAAGAAAACAAGACAACAAGAATGAGACTATGTATAGGCTGAAAAGTATAAGTGAAAGCTAAAATAATCTACAAGAAAAACAAGGCAGAATCTTTGAAAACTTAAGGTAGACAAAGACTTCTAGGCGAGCATAGAGGAAGAATTAACCATAAAAGGAAAAATTGGCATCATGCATCATTTTAAAAAGTCAATTTTTTGCTAGGGGGGATTGAACCCGGAGCATTTGCACTAAGCTACATTCTCCCAGCCTTGTGTTTTTGTTTAGGGGGGTTGTTTGTTTAGGGAGTTTTTGTGTGCTTTTTGTTTTTATTGTTTTGGACAGAATCTCACTACATTGCCCACCCTGGGCTCAAACTTGTAATCCTGCCTCAGCTTACCAAAGTGCTGGGATTACAGGAATGTACCACCATACCAGATACAACCAAAGTCTTTTATTCATTTAAAGGCATGATGAAGAGAATGAAAAGCCATATACTGGGGAAAATATTCTCAATACTTGTCTTGAAAGGATTCATTGCAAAAGTATATAATACATTACTAACTGGTCATAATGGTAACACAGGGCCACTGTGGTAGCCTTTGCCCATTTGCCAGCTGCCCAGGAGGCTGACGCAGGAGGATTGCTTGAGCCCAGGAATTTAAGGCCAGCCTAGGTGACATAGAAAGGCTGGAAACTAATATAATTGAATTTTTTTTTTTTTTTTTTGCAAAACCGGGGATTGAACTCAGGCCCTTGCACTTGCCAGGCAAGTGCTTATTCTACTGAGCCATCTCCCCAGCCCCAATATAACTGAATTTCAAAAGAGATTAAACAACCCAATTAAAAAGGGGGAAAGGCTTGGTCAGTGACTTTACAAAGGAAGATAAAGGAAAGGACAGTAAGCAGACACAAAAAACCCAGTGCTCAATAGTATTAATCAACAGGCAACCTGATGCATTTGAACATGCATCTAGCTGTTACTCTATGCCATGTATGTGCATGGTACACTCTGTATCCCATGGAGCGAGTATGCAGGCAGCCAGTGGGTCTCATGGCCAACCTCAGATCACACAGAAGTGACAGGACCCTTAGAGCTTAAGGCAAGCTGGAATTTTATGAGTCTGTCGTGAGGCTTTATCCACAACATTACAGACAGGGTCTGACCTCTACCATCTCTTATCTGGATTTCTATGATGCTGTCCTATCTGGTATCTTGCTTTTATTCTTGCTTCCATATAATTGATTTTCAGCACAGTTACCAAAAGGGTTTTTCTAAATTCTAAGTCAGATCGTGTCTTCCCTCTGCCCCAAACGTTGTAATTGCTCCTATCCCATTCAGAGTATAAAGTCTAAATATATATGCCCTGGGAAGCCCCACGTAGTTAGTACCCCCTTCCATTCACACCTGTCTGATGTCACTTCCTACTTCTCCTGCCCTTGACTGCTTAATCCTTCCCCCACATCATTGTCCTAATTTGTCACTTGCATTCATGTCTCAGAGCCTTTGCATCTGTTCTCACTGTGGTTTAATATTTTCTTTCCCTGAATGAGCCATGAGTTATTTCTTTTCCTTCACATCTCTCTGCTCAGATGTGACTTTCTTGGTGAGGTATTGCCTGAACACCTAAATTAAAATTCCAACTCCTTCCTCTTTGTTTGAACTCCCCATCCCTTCCTCCTGTTTTGTGTTTTCTTTATAGAATTTATTGTTTTGTCTTGGATTTATCAGTTGCCCATCTCCTCCCAACTAAATCAGGAGATCTGTGAGGAGGGTGGAAGTTCTCTGGGTGGTCATTGTTTTAGCTTGGTACCTAACATGGTGTTGGCATATAGTAAGCGCCAATGAATATGTATTTAGTGCATGAGTGAATTGCATGCAGTGAATGAAATGAACAAAAACTTTCTGAGTGTTTACTACTCACCTGAAGCAGAGTTTGGCACTATTTGCAAGAGATGTAGGGTAGGAAGCCTTCCCTCAAACAAAGAATAATTAAGTG
>NW_004524686.1:5466727-5468814 GCF_000260255.1 Octodon degus | reverse complement strand
AGAGAGAGACCAAAGAACAAGTAACATTTGAACAAAAAGAGTAATTATGTATTATTTATGTAACTACATTTTGTGTGAAAATGGCTACAAAGTAGTGCCCGCAAAGTGAGGCTGCTGCTGCTGCAATTGTGTAGTCAGCAAAGCAGGGGTGACTCCCTCCCTTCGCATTCAATGTCTAAGGCCTCAGGTTGGCACAAATCATATGTTAAATGTAATAAAAGTCTAAAGAGCATTAATAATGGTAGGTTGTGAACATTAACATTTGCTTAGGATATACACAATTTCAAAGGCGTATTTACCGCAGTATGCGCTGAGATGCAAGGCCAGGGGAAGATCCTTTAGCAAGTATCTCTCGGCTAATTCAGGATTGTGACTTGAAGAACTGTAAATATGAATGGATATTAAGACTGGGCTACTTAAGGAATCACACAGTGCCGGAAACCTTGTAGATGCTTTAGAAATTGACTACAATTTAACAGGGACATATGGTGCCATGAGGCCAATTTTCAATGCCAGAGGCGTTATTCAACAAAAGATTGCAGAGGGCTCCAAGATTCATTTATTCAGTGTACAGTGGTTCAATTTACAGTTATTTATTGAGAGCTACTATGTGTCAGGCAGCGTTTTAGGCATTGGGAAATATAATAAAGAAAAAAATCCCATAAATATCCTTACCCTCCCGGGGCTTACATTCCAGTGGAAATAGATAATAAACAAATACAGATTGATTATTCCTAACCCAAAGTGCATGAGACAAAATTTGCTTCAGACCTTTTTCCAGTTTGGAACATTTGCATATATATGATGTGGTATCTTGAGCTAGGGGCCAAGTCTAAGCATGAAATTTATACGTGTTTCATATGCAATATATGCACAACACCTAAAGGCAATTTTCTACAATACTTTTAGCATGCAGCATTTTGAATTGTAACCCCGCGCATGAAGTTAGGTGTGGAGTTGCCCATTCTTGGTGTCATACTGGCACTCTGAAAGTTTCAGATTTCAGAGCATTTTGGAATGCGAATTTCTACATTCGAAATGTTCATCCTATAAATCAAATATATAACACAGTTAGTCACTTGACAGTTATGACAAATTTTTTTTGAGACAAGTTCTCATTGTGTAGTTCAGGCTAGTCTGGAGTTCACTATATGTAGCCCAGGCAGGCTTCAAATGCAGTTATCCTCCTGTCTCAGTCTCTAGAGTGCTAGGATTATAGGTACTTGCCATCATGACTAGAAGTTATAACAAAATGAGCTAAAATTGTTCAGCTTTCCATTGGTTCAAAAGTAATATGCATCCAGTAAAAACCTTACCTCAAGTTTAGAATATCGTTCCTTTTCTGGGCTACTTATGTGCACTACTGTCCTCTTGTGATAGCTGGTGGTGGCGGCAGCAGCAAGCAACACTGCAGCTCCCAGTTAGCTCTGCGTTTACAAGAGTGAACCAAGCAGTACTTCACAGGATATTGCTTCACTAGCATTTGGGCATAATGTAGTATAAGGTTTTTCACAGATGACATCTGCAAAATGCCCACCTGCATATACACATGAGATACTCAACACCATTATAAGTAGGCTTCATGTTAGATTTTTTGCACCCTGTAAGTGTCTATGCACACTGACTTTTGGCTAAGCTAAGCTGTGTTTGATAGTTTAGGGGTATTTAGAACATTTTGCTTGCAATGCAAGGTGTGATCAAAACTATCATGAACATTTAGATTTTTAAAATTCATCACTGTAAAACACATACTGCCTTGAAACCAGTCTAAAGATTGTAGCTACTTGAATTCAGCAAAATGATCAAAGTTTGTACTAATATTGTTTAGACAAGATATCATGTCTGCATCTTGTCCTCTGAATTACTACTATGAACACAATATGCAATGTATTAATTATTGTAAACATCCTATTAACCTGTATTGAAACTGTTTCATCGCTAAAAAGAAAGAAACTACTTCATCGCTATTCTTTTTTTCCTCATTAAAGTGAATAAAAATTAAATACATACTGTCATGAATCCTCCTCACAATAATTCCCCTTACTTTGCATACACTTTCTTTTCTTCAAAAAAATTTTAAAGGGGGC
>NW_004524686.1:5458909-5466561 GCF_000260255.1 Octodon degus | reverse complement strand
GGATAGGAGAGGAGAGGAGAGGAAACATCTGTTGTATATATGCCCCCAGTTTATGGCGTTATAAATTTCAGGCCCAACAGCCTGAGGCAGTAGCTATCCTGAAATATCAATCCAGAAGCAGTTTTTGTAGATTGTTAAAAAAAAGTCTTTAACATTTGTGGCCATTTTTTTCTTTTCCTTCTTACCATCCCATAAAGACAATATAAATAATGTTTTGATGATGTTTTGAAATTACAAAGATTTCCAGAGAGTATATTTCTGGTTTAATGAGAGGTGGTTCTCCTCCCTTGCCTTGAAAAATTCAGCTGTACTTGGGGAAAGCCTATCAGTCCAAAGGCTTCTGGCAATGCCTCTGGCATAACCAGGAACTTTCTGCAAAGAGAGTCCTGGGAGTTTGATACCTAGAAGGGATTAAGAGAATAAAACAACTTTAATTGAAATATAAAACTTTATTGAAATGCTCTGTAAATGTTTTTGCAAGTTCATTTTCATTATTTCATCCTAAATTTCTTTTCTTAAAAAGAAATGATCATCAAAAAAAAAAGAAAAGAAATGATCATCAAAGTACTTTAAGAAATCACTAGCTCTTGAGAAAGTTGCCAAGAGGGTTTCATATGCTTACGATCCCTCAGCCTCCACAATGTGATTTTTAAGATGGGGCTGGTAAATGAGGAATACAACAGCAACTTCATTTGGAATTTGTGGAGGGTTTGGGGTTACATTGGACCCTTGCCTTTGGGCCCCTGTTTAGTCTGGAGACAACCCGTTGGCATCATTTTCCTCTTAAAAATGCCCTGCAGCCTGCATGGTGGAGGGGCCTGTTGCTGTCTGCTTTGTCTTATTCAGAAGCTCTGCTCACCTGGTGCGGCTGAGACTTCGCTGTTCTCCAAGCATTGTGCATCCTCTGGGGATGGCCCACTGGACCCCAGTAACAATGCAGTCCGTGCAGTGGCTAAAGTAACAGTGCAATCAGTGAGCACTGCCCCTCGCAGCACATGCACCTGTACTCCTACACACGCAGCAACTGTCTATCATTTCAGAGAAAATTTTGATCTCTAGCAGTTTCTGAAGCATTCATAGGGCAAGTGGGCCATCTGAGTCTCTGCTAAGCAGCTCTCCAGCTCAGACCACTGTCTGGGACCCTAATCTAGTCCTGTAGTGCCTTGACAGCTCTTATTCTTGGTATCTGAAGAATGTCAGACTAGTGATCCTTTGAGCCATGCATTCTAACCTCTAATCTAAGTTCAAGAGCACAATCGATGAATCCCATGCTCTAAATTGACCTGAAACTGAAATAAACCAAATTATGATAAATGGTTCAAAATAAAAGTTCACAGTTCTGTTGGGCCTTTTTGATCTGAGACTGCAGTCTTCAGCTGTCAGGTGCATGGAGGATTTGGAAATACTCTGTTGGTGGGTCACTCTGCTCTCCTTTCTTTAGTGCCCAGGCCTCTTACTGTGTTCTCCTTGGGAGTCCCCTGGACACTCCTAGTGAACACACATGCTGCACTCATCTCCAAAGGAACCTGCAAGCAGATCTCTAGAAAAAGCAAACAGAGCTGAGAAGAGCAGAGATTCAGACATGAGGGAGTGAAGCAGCACGGCCTCCCCGCAGACCTGCAGTAACTCCAGAGCACTAGGGCAGCTGAAGTGAGAGCTGCTTCCAGACCAGCCTTAGTGCACATACTTGTAATCCCAGCACTTACGAGGCTGAGGCAGGAGGATCACAAGTTGGAGTTTGTCTAGCCAACTGAATGAAACCCTTTGTGTAAATAATAATAAAGACAATCATTATTGTTATTAGTAGTAGGATTATTAAAAGAGCTTGGAGATTGGAATTAGAGCTCAATCCATATAAGACAGCAGGAAGGGGAGCCCTGGGAAGAACGAGTTGCATCAAAAGTGAGGAAAGTGAGTTATGGCTGTTGAGTTTATCTTGAGAAATGAAGCTAGCCTACAGGTTGCACCAGACTGTTGGCGGAAGATGGGTTTTGTTTGAGGTCTGAGCATCACACTGGCTCAGCACTCCATGTGATATTCCCTTGGGCTGACTCTGCTCCTTTCTGACAGACCGTATTTGTCTTACACAATGCTAGAGGGCCCTTGTTGGATGCCAAGCATGAGCTGTCCATGTTTGCCAAATTTTCTTCCAGTGCCTCATCTCTTCCTGCTGCTCCTTGGCCCTGCTGGCTCTGTGGCTACTCCTCAGCTCAAATATGTCAGGATTGCCTGATCTTGACAACGTACGTGGTTGTGCCTATTTGGCTCTGTTGTGATTTGTATCTAGTTGTCACCCCAAAGCCTCATGTAACTCGTGGGGTGCACTCCACTCAAGGAGCAGCAGTTGGCTCAAGGGGCAGGGCCAGAGAGGTGTGAACCATTAAACTGGCAGCATGAGCTCCCCCAGGTCAGCAGCCTCTCTTGGAGGTGTGGAGTGGGTCATCCTGGATATGTGGTACCCCAGCTTTTTCTCTAGACCTGGGAGCAGTGTCTCTGATTGAGGCCACCTCAGGAAGAGATCAGATGTTTGGAGGAGACAGAGGCATTTCCCCTCTCTCCTGAACAAATAAGGCACCGAGTTCCTGCTATGTAATTCAGGCTGTCTTAAACTATGAAGCCTCCAGTAACTATGAGCTAAATTAACCTTTCCTTCTTTAATTTTGAGTGTCAGGTATTTGTCTCAGCAGTGAGGGAAAGTAAGTAAGACAGGCTCTCTCACAGTCTCTGGCGTTACCTCCAGTGTGACATGGTTCTTCACCTCTACCTTCCCCTCCTTGTTCACTACTTGGCCAACACCTAACCTATGGATCACCTCTGAGGTTGGAATCTGGAGCCATTGGCTCTCTTATGTTTCTAGCCAGCCTTCTTTTCTTCCTTCCACGTTCTCATTCATCCTCTAAACACATTCAATCTCACTGTTTATAAGATTCTGTACTAGCAGCAATGGAAGAGGCCAAGAGGAGGCAGTACCTCTGCCTTAATAGGATTAAAAGCTATAAAGATACTATGTACACTGAAAACTATAATGCATATTAGATCTTTCTATGTGCTGCACTCAGTGCTTGCAAATTCTATGTTGAGATGCATCTCTTCTGGATGGCAGGAATTAGAAAAGAAGCTTCCATTTATTGTTCATTCATGAATTACTTTGTTCAGCAATCATTCATGGATTAATTTCTTTAGTACTAAGAAAACTTAAAGGTGGATTCACACTGACAGTGTAGGGGAGACCACATGAGACTGTGCTACGTGGCTGAAGAGAAGGAGAGAGTAAAAATATCCCCAATGGGATTGCAGTGGTCAGTGTCAAAGTGGGAACAGGATGGTGGCAGGAGGATTAGTGAGGATGGGTTTATTGCACTTGAATACTGGGTAGAAAGCCCAAGTGCAGTGTCCAGGAGGGAATTGGAATTGTAGAAGTACAGCTCAGAGGAGACATCTGACTCACAGGTTGAAAATAGAGTATGTCCTCTGCCACAGTGACTGGTCGAAGTTGTGTCAATTGAAATTGACAGGAGAGAGGAGAGAGAAGAAAGGTGAGACTCTTGAGAAAATACAGTAAGAGGGTTGTAAGGATGATCTCCAAGACGAGACAGGGATTTGAGAATATGTTCTTGCTATGCTGGGGGTGGGGGAGGAAGGCAGATTGAAGGTGCATGCTGGAGAGGATCATGAATCAACACCCATATCCCAAGCTCTTGGAAAGTGTTTGCTATGAAGGAGAGGACAGGCCGGCTTTTTGAAGATGTCTCAGGTTGCTGCACAAAATGGAGCATCTTGACTGGAGAGAACAGCCCTCCAGCCAGCACTTCCCATGCAGTGTGGGGCAGTGTGACACCCAGGCACTTTGAAGATTCAGGAAACAGGGAGAATAATGAAGGCCAGAGAATCACAGAGTGGAGGAAGCCAGTAACCAACCTCCTACCTAACCCAAGCCATGTCACTAAAAGCCATGGAGATGAGGTAAACTGTGTCAGACTCAATGAAAATCCTCTTCCTCTACTTGCTGCCTCTATGTCTGAAACCCCACCAGCCAGCAGGTCCCTAATGCCTGCACCCCTCAGTAATGGGGGAGTGTCATCTTTCTATGACAAGGGCAGACAGAATACTGTTAGCAACTCAAGCAATATCTATTAAATTATTTGCATCTGGAAAATACTGAGTAATGGGTGTTCCATTGCTACTAGAGAAGTTGCATTTGGAGAAGTCTTTAAAAGACCTTTTCATAGTTGATGCCAGTTCAAATATTGTAGATACTTGAACAAAAGAGGAGGATACAATTGAAGGACCATTTTATAGTGAAAAAATATATATCTGTATATACAAAATAGTTAGGATAGATATACATCTACTTTCTCTTAGTTCAATGTGAAGATTTGTACTAATAGTGTTTGGACAAGATATCATGTCTGCATCTCATACGCTGAATAACAACTACAAAGACAGCAATATGCAATATATTAATTATTGTAACTGTCCTGCTAACCTGTTTTAAAACTGTCTCATTGCTATTAGTTTCTCATTAGAATTAATAAAACATTTAAAAAATAGTAAATACTGAGAGAGTAACTCAAAACTTTAAAAATTCTAAATAAATAAAGTTTCCTGTTATTGGAAACAACTAGTAGGAGAATTGTAACAACTTCTAATATACTGAACAGAGAACAAGTGGACTAGGAAGACAGGGATGCTAACTCCTGTGCTGTGTGATTTAGGAAAGTTACTCTAAAGTTTCTCTGAAGACAACTTCCCTTTACTTTTCAAACAAGGAATTTTATTAAATAAAAATGTGTGTGTCCACATTGGAAAATCATAGACTGTAGAGCCAAGCCTGAGTTTGAATATCAGCTCTGCCACTTAATAAGTATGTGCTCATGGGCTGAGAGATAGCTTGATGGTCTAAGTGCCTGCCTGGCAAGTGCCAGGACCTGGTTTCAATCCCCAGTACCACATGCTGTGCCAGCCCCAAAACCCCAGGCATGCTGTCCAGCCATGAAACTGAGAGTGGTGGCACATGCCTGTAATCCCAGCACTAGGAAGGCTGAGACAGGAGGATCACTGTAAGTCTGAGGTGCATAGCAAGACCCTGTACCAAATAAAAAATAAATAAGTATGTGACCTTGGAAAGTGAAGCTTTTCTGAGTGTCACATCATCTATAAAATGTGGAAGATAATAGTGCCTGTTATACAAGGCTGGCCTGAGATATTTTTGGATGTAAATCCATGAGCTCAGTATTGAACACAGCGTAGATACACTGTAAGGGCAACTATGGCGTGCCACTTTCTGAAGCAGTTCTGGAAAGTCCTCTTGTGAGTCTTTAGTTGCATTGTCATGACTGCCTCAATGACCTGATTAATTCAAAGTGTTTATCTTACGTAGTCATTTTGATTTTGGGGAAAATTGGAGGTTTCAAGGTGCCAAATCCTGTGAATAGGTGGACAAAGACACTCTGTGATGTTCTTAAGAGGCTGCCGTTCCTTTGGATGGCACTGGGTAGCAGCATTCACTGTATTATTTTATTTCATCAAAACTGGTAAAGACACTGAGGAAAGTGGACTTCTAGAACTGCCCCAGGAAGTAGCAAGAATGATAGGATAAGTGTGTTCTGTCATTGAAAATGCTCCTATGATGGGGATCACTTTTAGGAAAATTAATAATAAAGTGTATTTTATTGGAATACATTTTAAAGTTTAAATATTCAGAATATATTTTGATCATCCCTGTACATTTTGCAATCAGGATTTAAGGGGAGCAAAGCTTCAGGGTGTCACACACCTGTAATCCCAGCAATCAGGAGGCTCAGGCAGGAGGATACTTGCAAGTTTGGGACAGGCTAGGCTACAAAATGAGCTCAAGGACAGTGTGAACTGCATAGTGAGACCCTGTTTCAAAAGTTTTAATGGGGCAGGAGAGATGGCTCAGTGGAATAAGCACTTTCCTGGCAAGTGCAAGGGCCTGAGTTCAATCCCTGGTTCCACAGAAAAAAAAAGACACATTTGCCCATGCTTTAAAGGGGCCGGGGACATGGCTTAGTGGAATAAGTGCTTCCCTGGCAAGTACAAGGACCTGAGTTCAATACCAGGTTCCACCAAAAAAAATTAAAATCTCTCTCTCTCTCTCTCTCTCTCTCTCTCTCTCTCTCTCTCAGAGTAACATAGAGCATTTACTGAGGTCATAAGCTTTGAAGCCTGACAAAATGGAGTCTGATGGTTTATTCTTGAAATTCACTAGATGTGAACTTTATTAGGTTACTTAGCCTGCCGATTTTCTCATCCCAAAGGGGGATAATAGGAGTACTTCTTTCATGAAGTGTTTGTATGGATTAAATGAGATCATGTATGGGTATCTTGGCAAAACATGAGCATACAATAGAATATAGCAATTCTAGGTCAGCAATTTTACTTTTTTTGTGTGTGTGACACCTGGGATTGAACTCAGGACCTTGTGCTTGCCAGCCAAGTGCTTACTCTACTGAGCTATCTCCCCAGCCCAGCAATTTTACTTTGTAAATGATGAGATAGTAAATATACCAGGCTTTCTAGGCCGTATGATCTCTTGCAACTACTGGATGCTAACAAAGTTGCATGAAAGTAACAATAGAAAATGCATACGTGAATAGGCATCACTTTTCATAACAAACATTTAATTCACAACATCAAGAACAGGTAGGTGTCCTTGTTCAATAGAAACAGGTAATGTAAACTACAAATACAGTTAGAACTTTTCTAGTAGATTCTTCTTTTTGCCTAACTTGTGAGAATGAATCACATCTCATTTGGTTTATAGTTTCCTGACTTTGAAAGTGGTTGGTTATGTGTGTTTGTATAAGCTTTGTGTATATAAGACAGACAGATGGATATAAAGACAGACAGACAGACAGCAGACAGACAGCAGACAGACACATCCTTTCTACCTTGATAGACCTCAAAAGCCTTCAAACTAATTTTAAAATATTAAGTTAAATTTTTCTAATCTGTTCAGCAGATTTTTTTGTACAACAGTCTGCTTCTACCACAAAGAGAAATCAGGTTACATTTACTTTTTAATGTTCACATTATTATTTGTTATGATTTGGATCTAAAATGTACCCCAAGGCCATGTACTAGAGGCATGGTTGCCAGCTAATGGGTTTTTGGTTGTGGCTATAACATGAGAGCTTTAAATTCAGTGGTGAATCAATTCATTGATGGATTTATAATTTGAGGGTGTTATTGGAAGGTGATAGAAACTTGCAATCTAGTTGAAGAAAGTAGGTTAAGGGAGTGTGATGTTGGGGACTATGTTTTGTACCTAGCTCCTCCTCTCTGGCTTTCTCTCTCTGACTCATTGCTTACATAAGGTGAGCACCTTTCCTTGACAATACCCTTCTGCCATGATGTTTCTTCCTCACTAAAAGACTAGAAGCAATGGAACTAACTGAACATGGAATGAAACCTCTGAAATCCTGAAGCAAAATAAACCTTTCCTTTTATTAGGGATATGGGGATTGTTTGTGATACTGGAAGTAAAGTGGAGAGCCTATGCATTGAGGTATATCCCCAAGCCTCTTTTTATTTTTAATTTTAAGACAAGGTCTCACTAAGCCACCAAAATTGACCAGGCAGGGCTTGAACTTGTGACCCTCCTGCCTCAACCTCTCAGAGTGCTAGGA
>NW_004524686.1:5457014-5458809 GCF_000260255.1 Octodon degus | reverse complement strand
CCCTATACTCCTCAAACTCTTCCATGAAATTGAAAAGGAAGCAATCCTCCCAAAATCATAACTGGTGGCAAGTATTATACTGATACCAAGACCAGGGAAAGATGCAACTAAGAAAGAGAACTACAGGCCTATATCCCTCATGAACATAGATGCCAAAATCCTCAATAAAATCCTAGCAAATAGAATACAGCAAATCATCACGAAGATCATACACCATGACGAGATGTGATTCATCCCAGGGATGCAACGATGGTTCAATATTTGCAAATCTATAAATGTAATACACTACATCAATAGAGCGAAAACTAAAAACCATATGATCATCTCCATTGATGCATAAAAGCCTTTTGACAAAGTGCAACACTCACTCATGTTCAAAGTCCTACAGAAAATTGGAATAGATGGCCTCTAATTCAATCTCATAAAAGTCGTTTATGAAAACCCAACAGCTAACATAGTCCTAAATGGGGAAAAACTGAAATCTCTTACTCTTACATCTGGTACAATACAAGGATATCCTGTATCACCACTCCTATTCAATACAGGGCTGAAATAATTAGCTACAGCCATTTGAAAAGAGAAAGAAATAAAAGGAATAAGAATAGGCAAAGAAGCAGTTAAATTATCTTTATTTGCAGATGACATGATACTTTACTTGCAAGACCCAAAAATCTCCACCAAGAAGCTGCTAAAATTAATACAGAAATTCAGAAGCATAGCAGGTCATAAAGTCAATACCCAAAAGTCAATAGAATTCCTCTACACAGACAACAAACACACTGAGAGGGAAATTATAGAAACAATACCTTTTATAATAGCACCAATAAAAATGAAATACTTTGGAATTTATCTAGATAAAGAAGTCAAAGATCTTTTCAAGGAAAATTATAGTACTCTGAAAAAAGAAATCGTAGAGGATTTCAGAAAATGGAAAGATATTCCATGCTTCTGGATAGGAAGAACCAACATTGTGAAGATGGCCATACTCCCAAAATTGCTGTACAGACTTAATGCAATCACTATCAGACTACCACTGACATACCTTACAGGCCTAGAGAAATCATTCTTAAACTTTACTGGATCCAGAAAAGACCTAGATTAGCAAAGGCAATTCTGGGCAATGAAGACAAGGCAGGAGGCATTACTATTCCTGACTTGAAATTATGCTACAAGGCCACTGTCATAAAATCATCATGGTACTGGCAAAAAATAGACCTGAGGATCAATGGAATAGATTAGAAGATGCTGAAACCACTACAAACACACTCAGTCACCTTATCTTTGAGAAAGGGGCCAAACATACTCACTGGAAGATAGATAGCCTCTTTAACAAATGGTCCTGGGAAAACTGGCTCTCTACATGCCGAAATCTCAAACTTGACCCCAGGTCTATCACCATGCACTAAACTAATGTCAAAATAGACTAAAGATCTGAACATTACAGCAGAGACACTAAATCTCCTGGAGGAGAAAGTAGGAGGAACTCTTGAAGACATAGGGGTAGGCAAAGAGTTTACGGACAGAAATCAAATCGCATGGGAAACAGTTGAAAGAATTAACAACTGGTACCTGCTCTTACTGAGAAGTTTTTTCACGTCAAAAGAAATTATCATCAAAATGAAAAGGCAACCCACAAATTTGGAAAAAATCATGACAAATAAGTACTCAGACCAAGTTCTGCTCTCTAGAATTTATAAAGAACTAAAAAACACTAGGGGCCCAATATTTAAAGACCCAATCCAGAAATGGGCATCGGAGGTAAATACACACTTCTCAGAGGAAGAAATTAAAGAAT
>NW_004524686.1:5455908-5456914 GCF_000260255.1 Octodon degus | reverse complement strand
GAAGTAAAGCCATGCTGTTAGGTTGAGCTGTAGGGGACTCAGGTCAGTAATTTCTGATATTGCCAGTCAAGCGGAAGACCCAATACTGTTATGGGCTACTGGACTCTTTTATAATATTTTGCTGAGTTTACACAGCTATAATATTCCAATAATGGAACTTAACAAAAAAAAGGGGATACAAATGAATGTCCATTTTGTATCTATGTATTCAAAGTGGTTAGGACAGATATATAGTTACATTCTCTTAATACGTAGAGGGATTTGTTCATATGATGTTTGTAAATAGGATACCTTGTCCACATCTTGTACAGTAATTAACCACTAGGTTAATGTGTTAATATTTGTTAATAATGTGTTAATTATTGAAACTGTCCTACCAATTTGATTTGAAACTGTCTCATTGCTATTTGTTTCTCAATAAAATTATGAAAAACAAAAACTGAAACTACCAGTTGCTAGGAGCTAAGGTAGGATATGAGATCCAAAAGTAGAGTGTAATGAAGAAAATCTTTGAAGTGATGCATATGTTCTACACATTAAGTGCTTATTGTAGTGATTACATAACTATGCATGTTTCACACTCATCACCTTTTTAAAGAATAATTCCCATTATGTAAATTATACTTCAATACATGTAATTGAGAAAGTCCCAAATACTAACTTCACATGGATATCAATTTTGATTGATGAATTCTTTCTTTCTTGACCTTTTAAACTTTATTATTTTAAAAATTTTTTATTTATTTTTTGGTGGAACCGGGGATTGAACTTGAGGCTTTCGCTTGCCAGGGATAAAAATTATTTTAAGGAGAGTAAAATAATAATAACTGATAAGACATTAGAAATGGTACATATTAAGAAGAACAAGAGGAGAGGTATTCTTTTTTTCAATAATTTTATTGAGAAACAAATAGCAATGAGGGGCCACGGAGACGGCTTAGTGGAATAAGTGCTTCCCTAGCAAGCTCAAGGGCCTGAGTTCAATCCCTAGTTCTGAAAAAAAAAA
>NW_004524686.1:5449609-5454811 GCF_000260255.1 Octodon degus | reverse complement strand
AGCTAAGTAATACTCCTTTGCATAAAAATACCACATCTTTTTTATCCATTCCTCAGGTGATGAGAATTTTGGTTGTTCCCAAGATTTGGCTATAACAAGTTGTGCTGAAATAAACATGGGTGCACATGTGTCGCTGTGGTATGATGTTTTCAGTTCTTTTCAGAAAATACCCAGAAGGGGAATAGCTGCATTGAATGGGACCTTTAATCCTAGTTTCTGGAGGAGTCTCTATGCTGATTTCCACAGTGGTTGTAGTAGTCTACATTCCCACCAATGGTGGGGAAGGGTTCCTTTTCCTCCTCAGCCTCTCCAACATTTGATATTAATTAATTTCTTTATGCAAGCCATTCTTTCTGGTGTGAGATGGTATCTAAACGTTGTTTTAATTTGAATTTCTCAGATAACCAATGATGTGGGACATTTTTTACTTAATTCTTTGCCATTTGTATTTTTTCCTTTGAGAAGTGTATATTAATTTTAGATGCCCATTTTTGGATTGAGTCTTTGAAGTTTGGGCATTTGATTTTTTTAGTTCTATGTATTCTAGATAGAAATCCTTTTGTCTGAGTGATTTGTTGGTTAGGATGTTTTCCAAATTAATGGGTTATCTTTTCACTCTGCTCATGATTTCTTTTGATGTGGAGAAAGTTCTCAGTAAGATGAGATCCCAGGTGTTGTTAATGTTTAGATCCGTAATCTATTTTAACTTAAGTTTAGTGCGTGGTTATATACCTAGGTCTTGTTTGAGTTTTTGGTATATAGAGAGCCAGTGTTTCTAGCAACATTTGTTAAAGAGGCTATCTTTCTTCCAGTGAGTATGTTTGGCCCCTTTGTCAAAGATAAGGTAGCTGATGTATCTGTAGTTCTATCTGCACCTTCTGATCTATTCCATTGATCCTCGGCTCCGTCTTTGTGAAAGCACCATGCTGATTTTATCACAGTATCTTTGTAGTATAATTTCAAGTCAGGGATTGGAATGCTTCCTGCTTTGCCTTTGTTGCCCTGGATTACCTTTGATCTCCAAGTCTTTTCTGGTTCCAAATAAATTTTAGGAACATTTTCTCTACATCTGTGAAGTGTTTGATGCTTTTTTGATATGGATTGTATTAAATATGTATAACAATTTTGGGAGTATTGCCATCTTCACAATGTTGATTCTTCCTCTCTAGGACTAAAGAATATCTTTCCATTTTCTCAAATCCTCTTCAATCTCTTTTTCCAGAGTATTGTAATTTTCATTGTACAGACCTTTTACTTTCTTTGTTAGAGTAATTCCTAAGTATTTCATTTTTTTCAATGCCATTGTGAAGGGTATTGTTTCTCTAATTCCTCTTTGTTAGTTTCTTATCTGTATAGAGGAATACTATGGATTTTTGGGTGCTGGTTTTGTATCCTGCTCTGATACTGAATTCATTCATTAATTCTAGGAGCTTCCTGGTGGAGATTTTTGAGTCGTCTATGTAGAGTGTCATGTCATCTGTTATTAATGATTGTTTAACTTCTTCCTTACCTATTCTTACTCCTTTTATTTCTCTCTCTTGTCTAAAGGCTCTGGCTAATGTTTCTAGAATTATATTGAATAGGAGTGGTGATAGAGGACATCCTTGTCTTGTACTTGATTTAAGAATAAAAGCTTTCTGATTTTCTCTGTTTAGAATGATGGTGGCTGACATGGTTGACACTGACAAAGGATCTACAATCTGAGATACAGGGTCTCAGGATAAATCCTGAGGGTATTTGACTGACCTTTTCAGATCCAAAAGCTACAATTCTTGTTACACATGTCTTGCTTTATTTCGGTCTTAACCATCCAGCGAAAAGTATAAGAAGTAAAGCCATGTTGTTATGTTGAGTTGTAGGGGACTCAGGTCAACAACTTCTGACATTGCCAGTCAAGCAGAAGACCCAATACTATAATGGACTACTGGACTATTTTGGAATATTTTCCTGAGTTCACACACCTATAATATTTAAATGACAGAGATAAACAAAATAGGGGGATACAGATGAATGGCCATTTTGCATCTGTGTGTTCAAAATGGTTAGGATAGATATATAACTACATTCTCTTAATTCAATGAATAGAGAGATTTGTTCTAATAGTGTTTGTAAATAGGATATCACGTCTGCGTCTTGTACAACAAATAACCACTAGGAAGAGAGTATGCAATGTGTTAATTATTGGAACTATCCTACCAGTTTGATTTGAAACTGTCTCATTGTTATTTATTTCTCAATAAAATTATGGAAAAAATAGAATTATGGTGGCTGTTGATTTCTCATAGATGGCTTTCATCAGGTTGATGTATAAAGCCATTTATTCCAATTTTCTGTATGGCTTTGATCATGAATGAGTGTTGGACTTAGTCAAAAGCTTTTTACACATCTATTGAGATGATCATGTGGATTTGTTTTTGGGTCTATTGATATAGTATATTACATTTATATATTTGCATCTGTTGAACCATCCTTGTATCCCTGGGATGAATACTACCTGGTCGTGGTGTATGATCTTCCTGATGATTTGGTGTATTCTATTTGCTAGGATTTTATTGAGGATTTTTGCATCTATGTTCATGGGGGAGCTTGGCCTGTAATTTTCTTTTTTCTTTGAGTCTTTCTCCACTTTTGCTATTAGTGTAATACTTCTCTCCAGGAATGATTTTGTGAGTACTGCTTCCTTTTCAATTTCATTGAAGAATTTAAGGAGTATTGGTATTAAATCTCTAAATTTCTTATAGAATTCAGCTACAAATCCATCAGGACCTGGGCTTTTCTTTGTTGGTAAGTTTTATGTTACATTCTCAATTTCATTGGCTGATATTGGGTTATTCAGAGATTTTTTTTATTGACTCAGTTTTTGTAATTTGTACCTGTCTAAGAGTCTGTCCATTTCTTCTGTGTATTTGATTTTGTGAGAGTAAAAATTTTCAAAATAGCTATCGATGATATTATGAATATTCTCAGGATCTGTAGTAATTTTGCTCTTTCCATTACTTATTGCTTGAATTTGAGTTTGTTCTATCCTCTTTTTGATGAGGTTGGTTAGGTGTTTATCAATTTTATTTAATATTTCAAGGAACCAGTTCTTTGTTTCATTGAGTCTTTGTATTGCTTTCTTTGTCTCAATTGCATTTATTTCTGCTCTAATATTTATAATTTCCTGCCTTCTTTTGGCTTTGACCTTTGTTTGCTCTTCTTTTTCTAGAAGCCTGAGTGCAGCATTAAGGTATTTATTTGTTGTCTTTCTACTTTCCTAATATATGAGTTCACCGCTATAGATTTCTCTCTGAGAACTGCTTTCATTGCATCCCACAAATTCTGGTTAGTTGTTTTTAAAATTTTGTTGGATTGTAGATGTTGTTTAACTTCATCTGTAACCAATTGGTTGCTGAGGAGGGCGCTATTTAATTTCCATAATTTTCTAGTGCTTTTGTGCCTTGTTTTGTCATTAACTTCCAGTTTCATTGCACTGTGGTCAGATAATATGCATGAGACAATTTCTGTTTTCTTGCATATCCTTAAGCATAATCCATGGACTAGTATGTAGTCTTTTTTAGAGAACATCCCATGTACAGCTGAAAAGAATGTGTATTCTGATTTTTGGGGTTAAACACTCTGTAAATAACCATTCAGTCCATTTCCTCAAAGGTTTAATTCAGTTCTGCTACCTCTTTGCTGCTAATTTTTGTCTACTTGACCTATCTTTTTGCGATAAGAGAGTGCTAAGGACCCCTGTTAAGATTTTGTTATTGGTTATTAGATTTTTTATGTCCATTAAAATTTGTCTTATATAGTTCAATTTTCCAATATTTGGTGCATATGTATTTATGACGGTTATCTCTTCCTCTTGAAGTTTTCCCCTAATAAGTATGTAGTAATCTTTTCTATCTCAACTGATCATTCTTAATTTGAAGTTCAGATAGTCTGCAAACACAATAGCTACACCTGCTTTTCTCTGAGTTCCTGGATCATGTAGTATTGTTTTCCATACTTTGACTTTCAGCCTATGAATTTCTTTTTGGGTTAAATGTCTTTCCTCTATATAACATATTGTTGGATTTTGGTTCTTAATCCACTCTGCCAATCTATTTCTTTTAATTGGTGAATTGAGTCCATTTATATTGTTGGTTATAATTGACATGTGTTGGCTTATGTTTGTCATGTTATTTTCCTGCTTTTCATTCCCTACTTTTCCTGATTCTTATTGTTTGCTCTATGTGGTGCAATCTTTCTGTTCTTCTTGAAGTTGTTGTCACTTTGATCCCTTTCTAGAATATCTTTTAGTACTCTGTGTAGCATTGGTTTGTTCATCATGAATTTTTTTAATTGTTCATTTTCATGGAAGTATTTCACTTTTATTTGAAAATAGTTTTGCATGGTATGTTAGTCTGGGTCAGAATTTGTTTTCTTGTAGGACTTGGAATACATTGTTCCATGCTCTGCTTGATTTGATGGTTTGTGATGATAAATCTGCGGTTATTTTGATGGGTTTTCCTTTAAATGTGATCTGTTTCTTTCTGTAGTGGCTCTTACTGAGTGGTTCTTGTGCTGATTTTCTGAAATTTTAAATCCCCTGGTTATAAGTCTGGGTGCACATTTAATTGGGTTGATATTATGTCGAGTACTGTATGCCTCAGTTATCTAAATGTCAGATTATTTCCCCATATTTTAGAAGTTTTCTACTATGATTTTTTAAGATGTATTTAATACAGTGTCTGCAGGGTCTCATCTGTATAGATAGGACTCATAGTGATCCCCCTATTTTCAGCTTCGCAAGTGCTGTGAATATAGGTGCGTGCCACCACATCCAGTTTCAATTGCCATCTCAGCATGCCCTGGAGGTGAGGGCAAGGCCAGCAGAGCATACCAGGGAATCAAATCCCCAGCCCCTGCATCTGTCTAAGCAGGTGCTATAATCTGCTGAGCAAACGGGCTGGACCTCTTCTGACCATATTCTTTTTAATGTCATTTGTGTTGGCTCCTTCTTTCTCTTTGATGTCTATTGCTCTTATGTTGTTCATCTTTGCATCGTCTTGCAGCTGTGGAATTATTATTTCCTGGGTCCTTCTTGTTTTTAAGAGGTCTTTCCTTACCTGTTTGTTAGCTACAATGGTGACTTCAAGGTCTGAAAGTCTATCTTCACTTGTATTCAACTGGTTGTTCCAATGAAAAAAATTCCAGCCCAGACTACTATAGCCT
>NW_004524686.1:5436045-5443954 GCF_000260255.1 Octodon degus | reverse complement strand
TACAGATGAATGTCCATTTTGTATCTGTGTATTCAAAGTGGTTAGGATAGATATATAGTTGCATTCTCTTAATGAATAGAGGGATTTGTTCTAATCGTGTTTGTAAATAGGATCTCAAGTTTGCATCTTGTACAGTAATTAACCACTAAGAAGAATATATGCAATGTGTTATTTGTTGAAACTGTACTTCCGATTTGATTTGAAACTGTCTCATTGCTATGTTTATCAATAACATTTTGAAAAGAAAAAATGTTTGTTTCAACTTTTTTATATAGATATTTATTTTGTTAATATAAATCCATATTAATTATAAAAAGTAACATCAAAAGTCAAAATGGAAAATTCAATCACACATTCACAGCTATGATCACATTTCTGTTTTGTCTATTATCAGATTATACCTGTATTTTTTTAAATGTATTTAGTACAGGGTCTATAGGGTCTCACTATGTAGATCAGACTCGTGGTGATCCTCCTCTTGCCAGCCTTCCAAACGCTGGGATTACAGGTGTGCCACCAGGGCCAGACTCCAGTCTCGAGCTCAGTGTGCCCCGGGGGCGCGGGCTGCAGTCTGTGGTGCCAGGGAATCCAGTCCCAGCCCCTGTACTCTGCCTCAGCAGTCACTTTAGTCTGCTGAGCTATCTGGCCTGTCCATGCCTGTCTTTTTTTATTCTGATTTTTCTCACTTGTAAGATTTCCATTTCTTTATAGAAATGTCCTCATAGGGTTCAAAATCTCCCAAATTAGCTTCTACTGCTATGTAACAAGTAATTGCAGAGGCTTAAAAACAACTACTGTTCATAGGTCCACACAGCAATCCAGGCGGGATGGACTCTTCTCCACTTAGGGTCTACTCTCTCAAGATTAAAATCAAGCGGGGCTCTGGTCTGGCGAAGAATCTGATTCTGGGCTCTTTCTGGCTGTTGACAGAATACAGTCCCTGCTGCTGTAGGATTGAAAACCTGTTTCCTCACTGGTCATCAGCAGGAGCTCGGAGCTGCTGAAGGCTACCACAGGGGCCGTCCACCACTGGCCGGCCCTCAGTCTCTGATGGTGCGCTTGTTAGAGGGCTCCTGTGTTAAGAAGGGGTGCCCCAGAGCTCACGGTCCACTGGCTAGGGCCCTCACTACATGTGTGCACTGTGTGCACCTCTCATCAGAGCGTCATCATGGGGTACTGGTGCATTTTCTCATCACGTTCAAAGTCCTGGAGGTTGGGGTAGAAATTCTGCCTGCCACGCCTCACGCTGGCGGAGATGGCGGTGGAGGACACAGGCCCGGGCGCCTCCTGCCTCCTCAGACAGGACTTGAGGCTCTTCATGGCTGGCGCTCAGCAGCCCCGCTCCTGGAGAGCGGGAGGACACCCCAGGCCCGCACACGAACCTCCCTGGCTGCGGGCTGTGAGCGCGGCCGCGACGCCCGGGGAGTAGACCAAGGAGTGCCTGTTCCAACTTTTGATGGAGTTTTTAATTTTCTGTATATCTCTGAATCTGCTTCATGCATTCTATTTCTTTCCTATTGCTGATTCAAGTTTTCCATCATTTTTCTAGTCTCCTCTATTTTTTTTTATCAGTATCTTCCTTAGGAACTCTTAGTAATTCTTTCATTATAGTTACCATTTCTTATTTTACGTGGGAGATTATTTCTGACACGATTTCCTCTATACCCTTCTGCAGTTGTGTCTTTACTTCAGTTACTATTATTTCAGAGATTTCAGGCATGTAACTTCCAATTTCTTCTATGGTGATGTCTCCTGGGCTTGTTTTGGGTTGGCTTGGAGCCTGAGATTGCCTTTTTTCCATCTTTTTGTCATTTTCTATTTGTGAGAGAACTCTTTATTTTGATTTCTGTGCTAGTTTTTGTGAAAATTTGGTAGTAGATAGCTGTATCACTGGAATCAGAACCTCTCTGTAAAGGGTCTGTTCTTTAGGTCTCCCTCCTATTTGAGAGATTCTTGTTTCATGTATGTCCCAAGATTTAGACTTCTCTATTGATTGAGAGTGAGCTATTCGTTTCCATTTGGCACTGTTCTCCATCCTTTGGCATAGGGCTTTGGTGAGGTTATTACCCATTCACCTCTCCATATTATTAACCAAGGAAGAACATATGGTTAAGGCAGATTTGGTATGCTATTTACAATAGTACAATTAGCAATACTGATAACAGCTAGTGAAATTTAGAAATTGACAATCTTTTGTAACTAATTGTTTGTACTTTAGACCACAGAAGCAAACTTTATAGCTGTATAACAAAGCAGATTGTAAATTGGGATATTGTATTTAAGTTAGTTCCTAAGAGTTCTGTCTGGGCACCTCCCCTTCAGGTACCTAGAGTTTTTGAGGCACACTAGTTCATCCACGTTAAGTCCTGCCACTTCTGTGCTGCAAGGATTCTCCCTGTAGGTCTAGGCCTCAGTCTGGGCCTCCTTGGGCTAAACAGTATGCCTTTGCTCACTAGGTTGAGTTATACTGAACTTGAACTTGAGTTCGACCACCTGTGCCTGGCTGCTGGGCTCAGGTCCTTCTGGCTGTACCCCACTGGGCTGGCCTGCCTGGGCCTGTCTCTGACTTCTCAAATTAGACATCTTTTTGTATCCTAAAGCTAAAATAAACTAGTATGCTTTCTCCTTACTCTGCCAGGGACAACATTTCCCCTAATCTACCATTTGAAGTACACATATCTTCTAGAAGATCACAACTGATGTTGAAAGTTTCCTTGCATTTTTATTCATGCATGTTTGTCATACATAATAAATATATCTTTGTAAGTAGTTCATATGTGTACATGACATATCTTGGTTCTTTTTATGTCATCTTCTCTTCCCCCAAACCAACAGTTCTATTTCATTTGCAACAGTTCTGTTTTCTATTGTCTATCATTTATTTTGCTCATTAATTTATTTATACTTTGTGTTTATCCTGTAAGATGTGATATCCTTAAATGTGGTATTTAAGCTTATATGTCTGATTTATTTCAATTGAAACTATGGTCTTATGGTGCATTCATTTTCCTACAAAAGATTCAAGTGTATCCTTCTGAATAGTATAGTAGTATTCCATTGTGTACAAATTCATTCTCTATATCCATTCATTTGTTGATGAGTATGTAAGCTGCTTTCAACATTTAGCTATAATGAATTGTGTTGCTTTAAATATGGATGGAATGCATGTATCATAATAATTGTGATACTCTTAACTCTTTGGGGATGGTACCTAAAAAGGGAAGAGCTGGACCAAATGTATGTTAGATTTTTATTGTTTTGGAGAATCTTTATACTGATTTCCATAGTGATTGTATGAATATACATTCTCACCAATAATATGGAAGAATTTCTTTGTCCCTGCAGCTTCACCAGCATTTTTTACAATAATCATTCCTTCTGGATAAACATGAAATCTCATATTGTTTTATTTGTATCTTTAATGGCCAGAAATTTAGAAAAATTTTCAAATATTTCATTGATCATTTGTACTTCTTTGAGGAGTGTCTAAATTCACTTGCCCATTTCATTGTCAGATATTTTATTCTGGAGTGCTTAAATTTTTTGAGTGCTTTATATATTTTAACATAAACAATCTATCCAAGCTTTACCTGGCAAAGTTTTTTCCCTTTCTGTAGATGATCCCTTCATACTATAGGTTGTTTCCTTTATTGTGCAGAAATTTTAATTTGATAAAAATCCCATTTGTTGATACTTGATGTTGATTCTTATACAACTGGTCTTGTGTTTAAAAAGTCCTTGCCTTTGCCTGACAACTTAAGAGTTTAATCTACTTTATCTTCCAGAAGGTTATTTCTTTTTCATATTTAGATGTATGAACCATTTTAATTTTAGTTTAATATATGGTAAGAGATATGGGTCTAGCTTCATTCTTCTGCATGTGGTTAGCCAGATGTACCAGAGCCATTTGTTAAAGATGTTAAATTTCTTCTAGCATATGTTCTTGGCCACTCTATCAGAGATCAGGCAGCTGAATATTTCTGGGGTTGTTTCTTTGTCTCCTCTCACTTCCAGTAGTCCACATCTCTGTTTCTATGCCAGTATCATGCTGTTTTTATAACTGTAGCTTTTAATGTAACTTGCAATCTGGGATTGTGATGCTCTATGCATTGCTCTTGTTACCCAGGACTGCTTTTGCTATTCTGGGTCTCTTCTGGTCCCATGTGAATTTTAGCAGTGTTTTATCCATTATTCAAAGAGGAATGTCTGTTGCCTATTGTATTTTAGACAATTCACTAAGCATATTCTGCAAATAAACATAATAAACAAAATAAGGATTCATGAAAAGATAAATGTCTTCAAAATATTTTTTTTATTTTTACAATGTCTGATACTGAGGGAAAATAAGCTAAAATTTTTGGATATTTTTGAGGCAAAGAGACAACCTTATATGAGTGGTGTTCCTATGAGTAGATTATTAAATGAATTATTTGCTAAATGAGGAATTCTATATAATATGTATATTACAATATTCAGATCAAAGAAATAGTCAAAGGAAATTCCAACTTGATGATTTTGCTTTTATTTCTCTAACTTCAGTGCTATAATGTGTAACAGAAAATAAAATTATAGTACTGTTCTCTACAATACAATTGACAAAAATAACAGTACAATATAAAGAAGATGTACTGTACTAAAAAAGGCATTGAATCTCTATAAATAAGATTCACAGAGCTGTACATAAAAGACATGATAACATTTTAGTCATGAAATCCTTCAAAGTTCTTATAAGAGTTATCATTAGAATTATGATTAGATGTAGCTGGGTTGCATAAAAGAGATGATGAAGTAAAAATAGAAGAACTATGGCCCTAGCTTTCATCAAAAAAGTTTGACTACTATGGTCTGTATTGTTGTTTTCTTTTTTCTTCATAACCTTTATAATAGTGTCATGAAAGTTCACTGATTTGCCATTCTACTTTCATGAGCCATTCAACATTTTTTCCATCATCTCTAGTTATTTTTTATTTTTTCTGTATTTTACGGAAGGGTCTCACTACTAGATCAGACTCCTAGTGATTCTCCTGTTTACAGCCTCCCAAAAGCTGGGATTACAGGTGCATGGGATTACAGGCACGTGCCACCACACCCAGTTTCAATCACCATCTCAGTGTGCCCTGGGGGCGGAGCCAGCACGGCAGGCCAGGTGATCAAACCCCTAACCCCTGCGCCTGATTGCAGGTGCTTTAATCCGCTGAACTATTTGGCTGGCCCAATCTTCTCTAGTTCTAACATAGCTGCATTAACATTTGAAAACATACTGTAGACAGAGATCAAGAGATCTGTGGAATTTGTACACATAGAATCAAATACAGAGTTAAAAGAAGCAAGTATAAGACTATATGTCTATTCAAATTCCAGCATTGTAAGTCTGAATTCAGGTTGTAAGTCTGAGCAGTGGATTGTAAGCCCAAATATTGTGTCATTTGTTAAACTTGAGTAGTATTTTAAAAGGTTGGTTGTTAAACCATGAATATCTGTTAAATAGAACTTGTAGTAGTGGACGTATTTGTGTTATTCCTAATTTTGCCAGAAAGCTTTCAATATTTCCCCATTTAATATGATATTTATTTTCTTGTAGGTCTTCATCATGAATGGAAGTTGGATTTTGTCAAAGCATTTTTATGTATCTATTGAGGTGATCATATAATTTTTATCTTTATTATTGTTTATGTGGTGTAATATATTTATTGATTTGTGCATGTTGAACCATCCCTGTATCCCTGGAAGGAAGATCTTTTCAAAGATTTACTGCATTTTATCTTCCAGTATCTTGTTGAGGATTTTTCATGTATGATAAATAAACATATTTGCCGCCAGTCCTAGCCCAGGTCTGGGTGAGTGTGTGGGAGAGGATCCTCCTACCCTGCACCGGTGGGACCTACTACTGGTCCCAGCCCAGGTGCAGCATGGGTGAGACCCTCTTCCACCTCTTTGGGATACCCCACACCACTCCACAGCACCTCCCCTTCCCCACATGCCGAGTAGGAATTTCTGCTATGTTCCGGGAACCGCCAGAACCAGGCCTATCCCAGACCTGGTGAGTGTGTGGGAGAGCTGCCTCTTCCGCCTACTCAACCTTGTCCCCTCCAGGCTCAGCTCAGGCCTGGCATACAGGCCTGGGGTATAACCCTGCAGCTGCGATCCCTGCAGAGAGTGTAGAAGATAGACCCACACAGCTAGTCCGGGAGCAGAAAATCTTGTCAAAGGGGAACAAGAGGTTCACCCTCAAGGGCAGCAGCAGGAAGGAGCTGAGCACAACAGCCAGACCCAGGCCAGGCACAGCTGGATAAATCCAAACTTTGTAGATCTGCACCTGAACTTCATTACATGCTATTGGTATAACTACAACAAAGATCTACAACAAAGGTCAGAAGACAGTGCTACATAAAATGTTGAGAAGGAACAAAATGCAACCTTGGAACACAAGCCCACCCATAACAAATGCAGAGGACACGAACACAGAAAAAACTGGGAATCACGCAGCTGAAAGCAATGAATCAATGGATTCTGAAATAAAGAAACAGCTGCAGAAAGATATAAAGGAACTCAGATTGGAAATTAAAAACAAATCCCTGAATTAATAACATCTGCAGTAAAGAATCAAATGCAGAAACATATGGATGAAAACCAATTCACACCCAGAATGAGTGCAGAGGACACTAGCTCAGCTCAAATGCATGAATTAACAGTGTCGATAGTAAATTAGCAACAGCAGAAAGTTATAGAGGAACTCAGAGCACAATTCTTTTCTGAAATAAAAAAAGAATTGTCAGAACTCATAGCATATGAAGTAAAGAAGAAAATACAGAAATATAGGGAGGAAACCCAATCAGAAAAAATCACTGCAGTAAAAGACTTTATAACTGCTTCTAAAGAAGAAATTGACATTGATAAAAAAATTAGAGGAGATTAGAAAAATGATGGATTCCTTGAGTGAGCAATGCAGGAAAGAAATAGATCGCATGAAGCAGAGTCAAAGAGATATAGAGGAAATGAAAATCTCAATCACAAGCTTGCAAAACCGTTGAAGTGAAAGTGAAGACAGAGTTTCAGATCTTGAAGACGCTGGGGCAGCTAGTGAAAAGGTAAGAAAGGATCTCTTAAAAACAACGAGGATGAAGGAAAGAATAATCCATCACCTGCAAGATGATGCAAAGATAAACAGCGTGAGACTAATAGGCATCAATGAGAAAGAAGGAGTCAATACAAATGACATTAAAAAAATATGGGCAGAAGTAATAGCAGAAAACTTCCCAAATATGAGGAAACAATCTGACGTTCACGTAACTGAAGCATACAGAACGCCATGTAACCTCAACGCAATTAAAAACACACCGAGACACATAATAGTCAAAATCCCAGAAATTCAGCACAAGAATAATCTACTGAAAGCTGCTAGAGAAAAGAAGCAGAACACATTCAAAGGAAAACCCATCAAAATTATGGCCGACATCTCTTCACAAACCATGAAGACAAGAAGAGCATGGAGCAGAGTACTTCAAGTCCTCTATGAAAACAAATTCCAGCCCGGATTACTATACCCTGCAAAACTCTCTTTCAAGTTTGATGGAGAAGTGAAATACTTCCATGACAAAGAACAGCTCAAGAATTTCATGATGACAAAGCCAACCCTACACAGGCTACTGAAAGAAGTTCTAGAGAGGGAACAAAATGATCAGAAATCCACGAATGAGATCAGAAGCAACCAACTAAATAGGGCAAGCAATTAAACACAGGAGAAAAAGGAGTAAACACCAACAGGTAAATAACATGTCAACTGTAAGTCAATATATCTCAATTCTAACCATCAATGTAAGTGGACTCAATTCACCAATTAAGAGAAATAGACAGGCACAGTGGATTAAGAAACAAAATCCAACAATATGCTGTACACAAGAAACACATT
>NW_004524686.1:5421870-5431375 GCF_000260255.1 Octodon degus | reverse complement strand
CACATGGAGAGAATACATTCTCTCAGGCTTTCACAGAGAGCACATTGGCCAAGCCATCGCCGTGACTCATCCACATGGGTGACACTGACAAAGGTTCTACAGTCTGAGATATAGGATCTCAGGATAAATCCTGAGGTTATTTCACTGACCTTCTCAGACCAAAAAGCTACAACTCCTGTTGCATAGGTCCTGCTTTACCTTGGTCTTATCCATCCATCAGAAAAGTATAAAAACAAAATATAAGAAGTAAAGCCATGGTGTTATGTTGAGCTATCGGGGACTAAGGTCAACAATTTCTGACATTGCCAGTGAAATGGAAGACCCAATACTATTATGGGCTACTGGACTCTTTTAGAATGTTTTGCTAAGTTTATACACCTATAATATTCAAATAACGGAACTACCAAGTTACATTAAGTTACAGTACCTAGATTGTTATATTTTTTTATACTGGGAATGAAACTCAGGATCTTACTCTTGTCAGGCAGGCACTGTGCTACTGAGCTATATCTCCAGTCTTGTCTAGATTATTCTTAAGCATATTATGGATTAATGTTTTGGTGTTCATGTATCTCTTTAGATGTTTTCATGGAATGCTCTTATTTTTTCCATGAATTTTGGAAGAAAGTTTTGTTTTCTGAGTTGGAATTTGTTTTGTGGCTTGAAACACTTGACTCCAAGCCCTCTTGGCCTTTACAGTTTGTGTTGAAGAGTCTAGTGTAAATCTCATGAGTCTACTTTTATCAGTGATTTATTCTTCCCTGACAGTATCTTAAATTCAGTGTTTTGTTGGTATTCTGGAATTTTGACTATAATATGTTTTAGGGAGCTTCTTTTTTCATTACCATTATTTGCTGTTCTGTATGCATCAACTCCGTATATTTTAAGTACTTCCATAATACTTGGAAAGTTTCTTGGTATGATTTCTGTAAATATATTTTTATTCCAGAGGTGCTATCTTCTAATTTCCCTCTAACTAGTAGCAAGCTTTTGTTAACTTCTTTGTATTATCTTGTAGTTGTCAGATGAATATTTGTCTTGTTCTGTCATTAATTAAAGACTTCTCTGAGTCATTCATCGTGCATTTCCATTTTGTCTATCAGTTCTGAAACCCAGCCTTCACAATACTTATTTCTATTGTTTATGAGTTCTATAAAATTCTTTATCTGCATGATTTCTGTTTGGCACCCTTTTGTGGAATGTATGTCTTTGGTAAGTTTCTAGTAGAATTCTTTTTTTTGTACTGGGAATCAAACTTAGGACTTGCGCTTACCAGGCAAGAACATGTGCTTCTGAGCTATATTTCTAGGTCTCTAGTAGACATTTTTAAAGCAAATGAAAAGAAATATGAAATTTGTTTTAATAATATATCTTAGGGGGCTAGGGAAATAGCTCAGCAGTCTATAAGCATCTGCCTGGCAAGCACAAGGACCTGGGTTCAATCCTCAGTACTGCATGCCTTGTTGGCCATGGAACCCCAGGGAGAACAGTGCTTGCTGCTGAAACTGGGTGTGGTGATGCAGGCCTGTAATCCCAAAGCTGGGGAGGCTAAGACAGAAGGATCACTACAAGTCTCAGTTTTGTAGTTAGATCCTGTGCCAAATAAATAAAGATTATATAGATAGATATAAATATAATTTAACACAGTATATGCAAAACAGCATCATCTAATATGTAATTCATTACAAAAATTATCATTCCTAGTTTTCATTCTTTTATGTATCAGTAGACCAATATGTATTTTTATGCTTACAACAAAATCTCAGTTCAGAGTAGCCCCATTTCAAGCTCTCAAGAGTGACATGTGACCCAGGCTTCCGTGCTTGCCCTGAGGAACAGTACAGGAGTGTTATGGTTTTTGTCTAGTTGTCCCCTCAAAGCCTCATACTGTCATGGGGTGGTCTTCCAGACTTTGTGATTTATTCATGATCAGTGCTGGAATTATGGGTGTGAGTGCTGCTGGAAGCCTGGGGCAGAGACCCTGAATACACCATAAGGGAGACAGATGTGCTGTCCATTGCCATTGTTGCCGCTACTTCTCCTATTTGCTTTCTGCTGTTTCCTGGTGACATGAATGGATGCACTTTGCCATGTGCCACTCTTCCTTGGAGCCAATGAGTATGGACTGAAACCTCCAGGAACTGTGAGCTAAATAAATATTTCTTTCCTTCATTTTGAGTTTTGAGTATTTGTCCCAGCAACGAGAGAAGCGTAACTGAGATAAGGAGCAAGGTGTTAGCTTCCAAGGGCTCTGCTTATACCTGGCATCTGCAGTTGCCTACCATACACTCATTAAAGCGAGTACAAGGATAAACAATGGAGAGTGCCCCATACCTCCCTCCCACATACCATGCAGCTAGGAGATGACTCCCTATGTAGAGGAAAAACCAGGATAGTGGAGGCTATGCCATCCATCTGTGCCACACCATCCTCCCAGGGAATTGGTGCAAATTATGAAATGTTAAATGCTAACATTTATTGAAGCATTACTTTGTATCAAGCTTTGTTCTAAAACTGGCAATGCAGATATAGATATAGATAGATATAGATATAGATATAGATATAGATATAGATATAGATATATGCCATGAAAAAAGTTCTAGATCACATAAATTAGGGAAAAGTGGAGTTACATAACAACAACTACACTGCTTCCCTACTTATTTTCCACTGAAGCATTTTGTTGCTTTGTGTTATTTTTCTTTATTTCCCACCAACCCAGCCATATCTATTAAAATCCACATAGAACATTCTTTCTCTTTCTTTCTTTCTCTCAGTACTGGGGATTGAACTCAGGTCCAACACATTGAGCTATACCCTGTCCCATTTATTTACTTACTTACGTACTTACTTACTTACTTACTTACTTACTTACTTACTTACTTTATTTTGAGGCAAGATCTTGCCAAGTCTGTATGATTCCCAAGGCTAAGCTCAAACTTGTGATCCTTGTGCCTCAGCCTTTTGTAGTGCTAAGATTACAGGCATGTGTTGCTGGAACATTCTTATTTAGTCATCGACTGACACTTTGAGAGAGGAAGAATTATTGCCTTTATTTGACAGAGATGAAAATAGAGGATGAGAAAGGCTGGATGAATTGCCCAAGTTCACATAATGAGTAGAAAGCAGAGACATGATTCTCACCTGCTCACTGGCTCCTGAGCCTTTGACCTGCTGCTGCTTTAATCATCATAGCAACTAAGAAGTGTACCCCAGTTGATATGTGGCAAGTACCATGCAGAGTGTTTTCCATGCATCAACTTATTCACTCGACCTCCAACTGGGAGGTGCGAGCTCCTTATCACTCTGCCAGGATAAGGCTGACTAGCTAGCTGCGTTCTAGTCTGCTTGAGCAACTACATCAAAGTACTGTGTACTGTGCAGTGGCTGATAAACACCAAGAGTTTATTTCTCATGGTGTTCCAGGTCAAGGCTGGAAGTTCCAGGTCAGAATGCCTGGAATCTCAGCACCGTAGGAGGCTGAGACAGGACAGTTGCAAGTTTGGCTCAGCCAGGGGATGTAGCTCAGGTGAAAGGCCCTGGGTTAAATCTTCAGTACTAAAAACAAAAGTCTATTTCATGTCTCTTTAAGAATTTTCCAGCTGTACCTTGTACATTAAAATCTTGTCTATTGTAAGAAGCTGCTTTAACATCTGCACCAAAAACAGCCCAGGCCCTACTCACAGGCAGCACAGGTTCAGTGGTAACAGGCCATATTTCCGGTGGCCAGTGTTGCACCAGAGGTCAGTAGGGTCACCCAGCAGGGGTACACAGTTGGGGAGCGGGAGTGTGGGTAGAAACAATTTAGCCAATGACCTAGAAGAGGCAGAAACATCAAGTAATGTTGGCTATGCTGGCCAGACATGGGGCAGAGGGCAGAGACATGGGGCAGAGGGAAGCACAGTCTGTGCAAAGGCCCTGGGGCTAGCAAGAGCCAGGGACACAGATACTCCCTAATTCACCATGCCTTCCCCCACATGGATCAAAGTATAGAGAGACAGCTCGGGTCCACACCTGTGAGGAAAGGGGTAGCTGTCCAGCATCACCACTTTACCACCAACCCACTTCCTCCTCCACGGTCCACCAGCCACCTCCACTTCCCTTTAAAAATATTTTTAAACTTTATTTTCACTTTTCAGCTCTTGTATTTCCATTCATTTTAAGTTGTTTTGACAGAAAAATGTATAATGCTTATCAGTTAGTGTAAGCTTAAAAAATTAAAGGGTGTCCCTGTCCCAGGCCCATGTTTCTTTCTCCATCTCTACTACTGTTTGCCAAATTCAAGTTGCCACCTAAGTTTCTTTGTTTACCTCAGAGTCTTCCCTCTTCTCCTGCTTCCCTCCAGTCGAGTCTACACAGCTCCAACCAATGATCTTCCTTTAGTGACTGTCTACTTGTGTCTTCTGCCTAAATGCAATAAACATGACTTTTTGGTTTCCCAATGCACATAAAAATTAGATTTGCATACCTGCATTTTAAAATCCTTTTTCAGTTAAACAAAAAAGCTACCAGTCATCTAAACCTTCAGCAAATAAGTATCTTTTTTGTTGGCAGAGGGTTGTTCCTTCATGTTGCTGATTGACCAGGGTGGGGGTTACTGGAGGTTGGGTGGCTGCAGTAATTTCTCTAAATAAGACAACAATAAAGCTTGTCACACTGATTGACTCTTCCTTTTGTGAAAGATTTCTCTGTTGTATGCTATGCTGTTTGACAGTTTTACTCACAGTGCTTCTTTCAATTTGGAGCCAGCCCTCTCAAACCCTGCTGCTGCTTTAGCAACTGAGTTTATGTAATACTGTAAATAGCTTGTCATTTCCACAGTGTTTACAGCATCTTCACTGGGAGTAGGTCTCATCTCAAGAACCACTTCCTTTTTTCATAAGAGGCAACTCCTCGTCCATTCACGTTTTATCATGAAATTGCAGCAATTCAGTCACATCTTCTGACTCCACTTCTAATTACAGTTCACTTGCTATTTGCACCACAGCTACAGTTACTTTTTCCACCAACTCCTGAACCTTTCAAAGTCCTCCAAGAGAGTTGGAATGAACTTTTCCCAAGCTTCTGTTAACATTGATGTTCTTTATCTCCTTCCATGAATCACAAATATCCCTAATGGCATCTAGCCAGAAAGGTTTCAATTTGCTTTGCCCACATCCTTCAGAGAAGTCACTGTATATGACCTTACAAAATGTATTTCTTAGATAATAGAACTCGAAAGTCAAAATGCTTCTTTGATCCTGTTCTGTGGAATGGATGTTATGCTATGCTGCATGCATAAAAGGAACATGAATTTCATTGTATAGCTCCAGTAGTGCTCTTAGGTGACCAGGTGTATTGTCACTGAGCAGTAGTATTTTGAAATGAACATTTGTGTGTTTGTATACATGTGTGTGTGTATGTGCACAGTGGTTCTCAACATTAGGCTTAAAATATTCAGTAAGCCATGTTGTATACCAATGTGCTGTTGTGTACTTAGAAAACACAGGCGGAGCAGCTATAGTATAATTCTTTAGGGCCCCAGGATTTTTGGCATGGTGAATAAGTTACCAATTGCCTTAGTCACTAACCAGACTCTGCTTGTCCTTCGAAACTTTGAAGCCCGCTGCTGACTTCTCTCAGGCAATGGAAGTCTTAGGTGATGTCTACTCCTCAGAGCAGGCAGTTTATTCTACCCCGAGAATATGTCACTGAGTGTAGCTATCACCATCAAGATCTTAGCTCCTTCACCTGGACAACATAGTAGCTTTTCCACCAGCCCTGGCTGCTTGCCCCTTTATGTTGTAGAGACGGCTTCAGTCCACAGATCTCACTATGACTTAAGCCTTCCTTTGCAGTGTGCTCTGTCCCTCAGCCTCCACATAATTGAAGGGAGTGAGGGCACTAGTCTGGTTTTGGCTTTCACTTAGGAATGTTGTGGTTGGTTTGATCTTCTATCCAGCTCACTAAAATTTTCTCCAGATCAGTGATAAGGCTTGCTTTCTTACCATTGTGTGTCATCTAGAATCTAGCGTACTTTTAATTTCTTTCAGAAGCATTTCCTTTGCATTCGCACCTTGCCTAATTGGCAGAAGAAATGCAGATTTCAGTCTGCTTTAGATTTGGGCCCACCTTCCTCACTAAGCTTCATTATTTCCAACTTCAGATCTAAAATAAGAGCTGTTCAACTCTTCCCTTACCAGAACACTTCAGGGCTATGGTAGGGCTATTAATAGGTTTCCTTTTAATATTGTTTTGTCTCTGAGGAGAGGGAGTGAGATGCGGGAGATGTCTGGGGAGCAGCCAGAACACACATGATTATCAGCTAGGTTCACCATCTGGTATGGGTTGAGTTTGTGGTACCCCAACATAATTACAAGAGTGACATCAAAGATCAGTGGTCCCAGATCACCACAACAGATATGATAATCACAAAAACATTTGGAATACTGGGGGAACAGCAAATCATGACACAGAGAAGGTGAGCGCATGCTGTTGGGAGATTGGTGCCAATCAACTTGTTCCGCACAGGGTGGCCACACACAATTATGTAGGAGACACAATAGCTGTGAAGCATAAGACAATGAAGTATAGTCAAAAGGAAGTCCACTTCAGTTTCCTAGTACAGAGATACCTCAGTTCAAGAACTTATTTCCTTCCAGAATTCCAGTCACAAGTTGAATCAGATGAGAATCTGATCAATTGTGTTTTATGTAGAGTGGAATTCAAGTCTTCTATCTGCAGGATATTCTAGCCCCTCATTTCACCTCATCTTGGGTCACTGCCTTTCCTTGTTTTTCACATTCCAACAGTGTTGGCATTTCTCTGTTCCTCAAACATACAAAGATCTTTTAAGCCTCAGGGCCATTGCACACACTGTTTCCTTGGTCTGGAATGTTTTGGCCCCACTCTTACTTCCTGTGGCTGGCCTGACAGCCTGTCACTGCTTTAGAAAGGCCGAAAGAAGATGCTACTATCATTCTCTGTCTCAACCTGTTTTGTTTGTAGATTACATCACAACTTGCAATGGTGTGTTCACTTGCTTTTTTCTCTGTTTACTCAATTAGAGGTGAAAGAAGGGTGGGGTGATTTGTTCTCCCAACTAGAATGTCAACTTCCTGGAGGCTAACACCTCTGCCAATTGTACTTAGGAGTTAAAATACATACAAATTAATTGGGGACAATAAGTCATTTCCACCAGAATTATCATATTTATCAAATAATTATCAGGGCTTCTCTAACAAGCTCTTGTTCAACCCTAAAAGAGTTTGAGCATAAAATGCTTGATTCATTCCTAATTTTTCTGAAATTCTTCTATCTTGACATAAATAATTTTATGTGTATTTTTACCTTATTTAATTTGAAATAAGTAAGTGTGGGCAGGGTGTTGGTGCATACATATAATCTCAGAACTCAGGAGGCTGAGGCAGAAGAATTGCCCTGAGTGCAAGGCCAGTCTGGATTACAAAGAGAGTGTCTCAAACCAAAGCCAAGAAAGCAATAAGTGCAAAAATTAGAACAAATTAGAATGATGTGAAAGCTGAAAGGAATGCTCCCTTTCCCCTTCTTGTTGATCACAAAGGAGACAATGTGGCAAAACAGAAAGCACTGATTGGCTTTGCAGGCAAAGAAAAGAAGTGACTCTTAGCGCTGGCTCTTCCATGCATGAGCTGTGTGACCTTGAAGAAGTTGCTTGACTTCTCCAAGGCCTCATTCTCTACATGAAACTAATAATGCATACAATATGATGATAGTTATTTTAAAAACTCAATGAGATGAGGGTCATGTAAGAGTTTCTGGCACATGGTGGGAGCACAATACGCATTCTGTATTCCCTTAAGTGGAAACATTAAGAAAAGTGCTGCTTCCTCATTATTCTGTTTCTATATGCTGTTTCCTGGGATACCTGCTTGCTATTTGTCTTCAGATAACTTACACCTTTTTTTTTTTCCTAAAATGAATTTTTTTCTTCAAAGATATACTACTGAAGATAGTCTTTTCCGGGCAGTACTAAGAATTGAAACCAGGAGTGCTCTACTACTGATATACATTCCTAGTTCCTTTTTGAAGACAATACAGAGAAGGTCTCACTAAGTTGCTCAGCCTAAGTTGTACAAATGTATGATTCTCCTCCCTCAGCCTCCAGAGTAGCATGGATTATAGGTGTGTGATCCAGTTTATTGAAGATATTCTTGAGAACAGAGTATAGAATGTAATGGTTTCCAAAGTATTTTCAACAGTGGCAGCATCATTGAGATTAACTGGCCAGCTTGCCATGAGCTGTCCGGCTTCACATGCATTTGTTTAAATAGCAGCAGCAGCAGCCCATGGGTTCATTGCTTGCAATCTTTTTTATTTTAATTTTTAAAAAAAATTAAGTGATTTTTTTGAGAAACAAATAGCAATGAGACAGTTTCAAACCAAACTGGTAGGACAGTTTCAATAATTAACACATTGCTTTTTTTCAGTCCCGAGGATTGAGCTGAGGACCCTGAGCTTGCCAGGCAGGCACTTAATGGGTTCATTATTTGCACACATATCTTTATTTTTTTATTAATTTTATTGGGGCCAGGGAGATGGCTCAGTGAAATAAGCGCTTCCCTGGCAAGTGCAACGGCCTGAGTTCAATCTCCGGTTCCCCCCTCAAAAAAATGAAATATATACTGCACACAAATCTTTAAAGATGAGACTAACATTGTAGAATAAATCAGCCCTACCTCATGCACTGAAGAAGCTTCTAGAACATGACCATCTTTGTGGTGAATATTGGAAGAGCAAAGTCCCTACACTGACTGTTTCCTGGTGAATCCTTTGGCCTGTTTATAGGACTGCTTCCCATGTTGGAACCATCTTGAACTCACAAGTTGCTTTGAGGTTCAAAGCCCAGAGCAGATTTTAGAGTTCATGAATGAATTCACGCTGGAAGGAACTCCCACTGATTCCTTTCCCATTCCCAGTCCCTGATTCCCAGAGGCCTCCAGTCACAAATGACAAATGGCTGATCATCCAAGCGAAGTGACCTGCCATTCAAGGAACCATATCTCAGCCAGTGTGGAAGGCAGCTCATTTTTCTCCCAAGAGACCTATTCTCCCTTCATCAGTATGAATATCCCAAATGGGCTTCGTTGAGGCTCTTACCCCTGCCAAGGGAAGACAAACTCTGCTATCCTGCATGCAGGATCTTTTTGCCCTGTAGAAAAAAAGACGTGGGACAGGTTCTAAAGATTTTATTGCTTCAAGTTAGGCTTGGCCAAATTACTCACAAGTGCTGAATCCTCTTTGGGGTGTCAGCCAGAGAGAAGACCTATTCAGATCGGGGCCTGCATTGAGGCTGCCAACAAAGACCAATTAGTCTTGATTGTGCCGGCTGCCTTTGGAAGGTGACTGTCTTCAGACCACCAACTCGTGCCACCAAAGTGCTCATCCCACCCAGGAGTCAGTCATCAGTCTGGTTTCACATGACCTCTGGGTCAAATCTCTCTCTCTCTCTCTCTCTCTCTCTCTCTCTCTCTCTCTCTCTCTCTCT
>NW_004524686.1:5416678-5421770 GCF_000260255.1 Octodon degus | reverse complement strand
TCTCTCTCTCTGTCCCTGTCTCTCCCTTTCTGTCTCTCCTCTGGGGTTGTTTATAGTATGCTGCATTCTTGTCCTTCTCTGTCTGAAAAGTGATCATGCTTATATGCTTGTTGTGAGCTAAAACAAACCAACCCTCCCTGTAAAACAATCCACATGACATCACTTTTGATGTATTTTGCCTTATGGTAGCTGCATTTGGAGAAGCTGATGATCATTTAGATTACAGCCACTTATACAGGACTGTATTTCTGTGGCTGGAGATGAATTTAAGCACTGGAACAATGTATTTCATCCATTCAAAGGTATTTATTGAGCACTCATGAAATACAAGTCACTACGAGGAGTTGGCCATTAAAGCACCACCTCTACCTCTCCCACAGCCCACTGTCAGTGAGAGGTCAAAGCCAAGTACGCCAATGATCATGATGATAATGGCCTACTTTCCTTCAGCTTGTACTCTGTACCAGCCCCTTGCTAAGTGTTATATCTCTTTCCACTAACCCCTACAGGTCCATGATCCTTTTAGACACAATTTCAAATACAAAGATTTAGGGGGCTGGGGATATAGCTCAGCAGTGTAAGCGCCTACCTGGCAAGTGCAAGGTCCTGAGTTTGATCCCTGTTACCGCCAAAAAAAAAAAAAAAAAAAAAAAGAAAAAAGAAAAAAGAAAAGAAAAAGTAAAAGAAAAAAAAAAGGTTTAAAGCCCAAAGTTGATTCATGTGAGTTTTTTTCAGAACTAATTTGGCAGCAAAACTGACCTACACTGAGACTCTGTGTCACCTTATCCCTCCTTGTATGACTAGCTCTTTGTTTTGCTGTAGACATAAAAGGTTTTTTTCAAGGTGGTAACCCAGGCCCTCTGGGGAGGGAGCCTTTGTAATTCACAAAATTTGTACTATACCTTTTAAAATCTAAAAGTTGGCCAAGTGTGGTGATACACACCTGTAATCTTAGTACTTTAGGAAGCTGAGACAGGAGGATCACCAGTTTGGACCCAAATGCCTTATGGTAGCTGCATTACCCTAAGTCTCGGTAACTCAGCAACTTAGTGAGACCCTATCTCCAAATAAAAAATAAATAAATAAAAAAGGGCCAAGGATGTAACTCAGTGTGAAGGTCCTGGGTTCAATCCCCAGTGCCACAATCAATCAATCAATGTAAACATTTTTGAACTCTTAAACTTTCATGGACTCAGGATTTGGGAATAAAGACACAAAAGTTTATTCTACAAATGTTGAGCTTGAGGCTCAGAGAAGTGAACAGTCTCTGCCACTATTGTAGTCACATTCCCAAGATCTGAAAACCCCAGGTTTGAACATCAGTTTTGTCTGGCTCTGGAGTTTAAGCTCTTAACCACTACCCTTTACCAGCTGTCATCAGAAACAAGGTCATGCTTTCACCAAAGGGAGTCAGCCTCACTGTGTGGGCTCCAGGGAACCTGAGAAGCAAAAGGGAACTCTCAAGAGGGATTTCCTTAGTGTTCTGGGAAAGGAGGGTATATGTGGACCTATAGCTTGAAGACAGTCTGGACTGTGGAAAGGGAAAGCGCTGTAGCCAAGGGATATTTGGATAAACAGCAGAGAGCTCACATCAGAGAGGGGAGGAGCTGCAAAGGTAGATGAAAGACAGAGTAGGAGGGCAGGAGGACCTGGATAAAAAGTTTGGAATGAGAAGTATTTATGCTTCTGTGTGGATCCCAGAGCACATACTGAACATCCCATCAGCCTGTTCCTGTTCCACCTTGGATGAGGAAAATACAGATAACCTCTAGTTTTGGTCTGAATTTATTTTATTATTTTATTAAGCAGATTAGCAGGCTATGTTGAGAAGGCAGGGACAGGTCATAAATGTCTATAGCAGAAGTGGCCATGCCGGGCTTTGTGGCTTCTTTGTAAGCAGAGAGTTAAAATTTAACCAAGGCACTCAGGCCTCACTGCAGCTGGCAGGGCTTCAGTGGGAACCATGCTGGCACCTGTGATCCTCACAGTCCCCTGCCTTCTGCCCTGAAACAACTATTTGCTTCCATTTGGAATCCTAGTACAGGTCTTTGGGGGATGCATCCATTAGCAGGAATTTAAGCCTAGAATCTAAATATATTCTCTTTTGTCACGAATAATCAAAGTCCTAAATTGATATTTTAGAAATCAGGTCCAGTTCATGAGTAGTGAATTGAGTGTGCTAATTACATTTTATAGTCATTTAACAGCTGTTAATAATGTAATTTTGTGTTATGCCCAATTTGCACTGAATTAGTTTAATGGCACACATTGTATTTATTTTCCTTTTGGTGAAACAGTAATCAAACACTAGGGAATCGACTTGGACACAGAAAGAAATAATTTATTATTTTTATAAGCTTGAAGAAAAGGGACTGTTTCAAAATAAAGGAATAAATCATATCATAAAACTAAAGGTAGTTGAACATACATGAATGCATGTATTTTCTCAGGCATTTCATTTTATAAAAAATAATTTAATAAGCACAGTACATTTGTTTCCCATCCAAGTATGTATTGTTTGATGTGAATCAAGTGTTTGCAAATACACATTCGACTGACAAACTAATAAGATTCCTCCCCCTGCAAAAAAATTATCCTTCTGGAAAGAAAAGCCAGATTTCTAAGTTTCTGCAGTATAAGTTAAAGAGATACAGCATTTATTTAAATCAACTCTTCAGTGGAAAATTCCATTTCCAAGGTGAGGTCTGAGGAGAAAAACAATATCAAGATAAGAGGGAACACATCTATGAAACAAGAAAAACACAAAGAACGCAGACCTGTATTTCTCCCACAATTTAGATGAAAAATTTTATGTAGGAAATTTGTTAGGATAAAAAGATGAGTCAATATTGGGTCAAAAATTAAGATAATTGGAATGGTGCTTTACTAAAAGACTATGCCATATTTTTCCATTCACTTTTAAGCACTTGAAGACCCAAGTACTTGATATTGTGCCCATATGTAAGTGCTTTCTGGAGCCCACATGGATCAATGTCATTTCTATTTGAAGTAAGCTGTGATCGTAGAACAGAAAGGAGTTCTCTGTCTGGGGATGCTGGCTGCCATCACTCCAGCCAAGGCTCAACCTGCCTTTGCCCACTTACCTCCCAGGACCTACAAATAGATGGGCCTTCAGTCCAGGAGAGTTAAAGCTATGTTGCGGTTTGTTAAGAATAGGAGGCTACTTTCATTCCTATTAGTTCTTGGGGACCCCCCAGCTTGGGGCCATGGTCCTCCAAGGGGGGAGGGCTGTTGGGTGAGGCCTTCCAGGTGCAGGCAATAAGGAGGGGAGGGGGACATTGCCTGTGGAGAATTCAAAAACCATAATAAAACTGACTAAAAGTCGGTCTGCTTTTCATGCTTATCATGTGCTGCCCCTTCCAAACAATGTCAGTGATAAAATGCCCCTTCCTGCAAGGCTGCCTGTTCCCACTACTATCTCCCCCAATTGGGTCTTCCACATAGGCGGAGGGTGGGGGCCTCACAAAATGAGAGAGTTATGGGGCCACGACCTCGCCAGTCTGTACCCTTTTGTTGTGAAGGTGGGCATTATTTTATTATTCTGCAGCCAAGTCTCTTTTCTGTCATCTTCTTGCTGGCTCTGATTATCAGCTGACACCTTTGTGCCCCTTCAAGCTCACAGAGCTCATAGCACCACTGTGTGGGTGGTTTCTCTTCCTACCAAGGGTTTCAACTCTTTGTTAGCTTTCTAAGGGGGTGTTGTGGCCCCTTCAGTTGACACAATCTTTTGTTGAGGAATTTGGGACAAGTTGGCAAGCACTGGCTTGAGGGCACATAAGTGACACCACCCAATATCTTCTGCCAACAATCAGCTACTACTGTCCACAGCCAAAGGACATGGTCTTTGGATCTTTCCCACTTCAGTGTAAATTCTCACCTTGACCACTGGAACTTGGTGGAGAGATGGATACACTTGAGGCTTAACCCTAGAGTTCTAAAAACTAACTCCAAACACTAACTTCTCTTTTCCATATGTTAGGGTTCTCTAGAGGAACACAATCATAAGAAAATATATGTGCAATTATACAAAATGATTTATTAAATAGGTTTATGAATCCAAAGCAGAAGGATCCACAGTGACTATCTATCTGTGTGCTAGACAGACGGACAACCCAGGCCCTGCTCAGCCCTAGGACATAGAAGTTGTAGAGGCACAGGGATCAAGAAAGTAGCAGCAGTCATAGGTTGAAGACCTAGAAGTTCTCTAAGACCCAGGTGTGAGCCTGTGTTAGAAAGCAGAAGAAGGGCCAAGGAGATGGCTCAGTGGAATAAGCACTTCCCTGGCAAATGCAAGGCCCTGAGTTCAATCCCTGGTTCCACAAAAAAAAAAAAAGAAAAGAAAGCAGAAGAAGCTGGAAACCAGTATCCAAAGAGGGTAGTAAAGCATGGTGCTCCTCTGAAACAGGAATATTTTTTCTTCTTTGTTTTATTTTACCCAGGCTACAAGTCTATTACAGATGCAGGGTGGGTCTTCCACCTTTGGCTCGCTGAACTATCAGGCATCCATACGCACACACAACTGTGTTTTCTTAGTCAGCTAGGTTGTCTTTAGTCCATTCAAGTTGACTGATCATGATTATTTTTTGCTTTATTCAATTTGTTTATTTATTTTTATATTAATTTTATTGAGAAGGAAGTAGCAATGAGAGAGTTTCAAAACAGGTTAGTGGGACACTTACAATAATTAATACATTGTATATTGTTGTCTTCATAGTAGTTATTCATAGTACAACATGCAGACATGATATCCTGTCCAAACACTATTAGTAAACATTTTTCTTCTCATTAAAAGAAAGTAGCTGTATATCTATCCTAACTATTTGGTATATACAGATACAAAATGGTCCTTCATTTGTATCCCCTTTTTTGTTTAGTTTTGTCAGAGATGGGAATTCCATTGCCATTCATATATTGTAGGTGCGTGAATTCAGAAAAATAATCCAATATAGTCCAGTAGTCCATAATAGTAGTGGGTTATCCATAGGCCTGGCAATTGTCAGAAGTTGTTGACTTGAGCCTTTTACAGCTCAGCATATTAACATGGCTTTACTTTCTATACCTCATTTTTATA
>NW_004524686.1:5398994-5407370 GCF_000260255.1 Octodon degus | reverse complement strand
ACCGGACCTGGGCTAGGACTGGGTCTGGGGGCTCCCGGAACTCGGCAGAAAATCCTACTCCGGGGGCGGGGTGGGGGAGGCACTGCAGAGTTGTGAGGGGCGGCCCGAGGGGCTGGGAGAGGGTCTGGCCCATGCTGCGCCTGGGCTGGGACTGGTCCCGCTGGTGCAGGGTAGCAGGAAACTCTCCGCACACTCACCGGACCTGGGCTAGGACTCCAAAAAAGACATTATATAGATAGATCTAAGAGAAAATTTATGTCCCTGAAAGATTTATAAATAAATTTCTATTAGATATATACAAATACATAAAAATTAAAACAGCTTAAATACACTAGCCAGGGAGGCACTTATGGCATTGAGCTATCTCCTCTCCCCTGATATATGAATTAAATGGGTAATTCTCATAAAACATATGATAAATAAAAGAGAGAAAAAAGTAGAAGTGTTATAGTTCCATTTATATGGCCGGCAAAAAAGGTAAGCATTTGCGGGTGAATGGCAAGTTCCAGCCTAGCCCAGGCAACTTAGCAAGAGTCTTTCAAAATTTTTTTTCTAAAATACGGTCAGGGTGGCCAGGGAGATGGTTCAGTAGAACAAGTGCTTGCCTGGCAAGCGTAAGGGTTTGAGCTCAATCCCTGGTTCCAAAAATAAATAAGTAAATAAATAAATAAATAAATAAAAGAAAATAATAAAGGGTCGGGGTTATAGCTCATTGAGGAGACCCAGAGTGTGATCCTCAGCACCACAAAAACAAAAATAAAGGCAAAACTATTCTATTCTATGATGAGAGAAATCAGTAATGGTTGGCTTTGAAAAAGGGTATTCTTTACTGGATAGGGTATGAGGAATCATTGGGCACTAATGAAATTGTGTTAACTCTAAACTCAATGGTAATGACCCAGCTGTGTATATTTGTCAAATCTCATCCAACTGCACTATTCTTGCATTAATCCTCCATTAAAGCTCATGTGAATGGTGTTGCCTACCTTGACCCCACCCCACCTTATTTTCTATGTGCGGTTCCCAATGATTTTTAGTTGTTGGGAAAAATCAATCAGTTTATAAATCAGTCAATCAATCGGGCAGCACAGAGCTCCTTCTTCTGTGACTCTTGGTGAGAGTTTTCTCTGGGCTCCAAGGCAGGCCAGAGCCACACTTCCAGATGTGGCCCAGCTGCTGCTCCTGCAGCCATCTTCTCCTCCAGGGCCTGCCTGCCTGCTTAAAGCATCTTTCCTTGTTTCTTCCCTAAGATACAGGCCCTGCTCCCTGGGATCAAGAATCAGAGGAGAAATTGGGGGCTACTTACCTGTCTTCAGTTGGCTTAGAACAGAAGTGGAATTGGGCCTGGAATTTTTGTGTTAGGAGGATCAGCGTGCTCACTGGGTAATCACTGTCCTTTGCTTGGCTTTCTCTTACTTTCTCTTTTTTAGCTTTCAGATGCCTTGTACTTACTTTCTCTCTTTACAGGAAAATTGTGTCCCCTAAACCTTGGGTCTCTAAATGACTGGCTTCTAATTCTCTGTTTCATGATACTACTTAATAATCTTATGGACATGAGTCACCATTTGTACATCTGCTTTTTATGTTAGTATTTGTTTCAAATCTGTCCCTACCACTAAATTATAGTTTCATGAGGGCAAGGATTCTACTTTCTCATGTTTAGTTGTTGGAGTTTTCTTTCCTGTCTCTCATACCTAACATGGTACCTGACAAATATCAGTTCAATGAGGGATCTGTTATTCCAAATGTAATGCACGTCTGTGTTCTAGACCATATTCTTTGACCACTTTTTTGGGACCCTTAGCTCTCAAATTACATTCTTATTTCATGATAGTTTTGGTCTTTTGTAAATCACAAATTTCTGCATTTGCACCTTCAGAAATAATCTCAAACCTCTTATCTTTTTTTTTTTTTTTTTCAGAACCAGGGATTGAACTCAGGCCCTTGCGCTTATCAGGGAAGCCCTTTATTCTACTGAGCCATCTCCCTGGCCTCCACAAATCTCTTATCTTAAAAAGTAGATGGACTGGGCCAGCCAAATAGCTGAGTGGATTAAAGTACCTGCAAGCAGGTGCAGGGGCTGGGGGTTTGATCCCCTGGCCTGCCCTGCGCTGAGGCGTGCTGGTGCCTGCCTGTAATCTCAGCCCTTGGGAGGCTGTAAACAGGCAGGTCTCTGCGAGTCCGATCTAGTAGTGAGACACTGAACACCCTGTAGACAACTTTCCCCCAACCGCACCCCCCAAAAAAAGTAGATGGACTGAGAGGAAAGTGGAAAGAAACACAAAAAATTAAGGTGTGGCACTGGCCAAATAGTTCAACGGATTACAGCACCTCCTTAGGCAGAGTGCAACAGCCAGGGTTCAATCCCTGGCGTGTTGTGCTGGCCCCACCCCTGGGGCACACTAAGATCATGAATGATGGAGACTGGGCATGGTGGCGCACGCCTGTAATCCCAGCACTTGAGAGGCTGTAAACAGGAGAATCACTATAATCTAGTAGTGAAACCCTGAACACTCTTAGACCCTTCCCTAAAATACAGAAAAATAAATTAAGATGTGTTATGTACTTGCACCATCAGCTCCCCATGACAAATGTAATCATTATGTATTGCAAACATGTGCTAATAAAAATAGAAAACTTTTGAAAGTAGAGAGACTTTTGTAGGACTTGGCTTTCTCTTTTCATCTCAATTTGTCCTATAACTGTCAAGCTCTATGAACTCTGTGTTTATCAGCTGTCTCTTCTGCCTAACCATCCCTGGGAATCTTCTAGAACCTGGGAACCACTTGTTCCTTGATATGGCTCACTAACCAGAGGCCTCAAGACTGACCCAGTTCATAGCTTGTTCTTATTCTTGCCTCTTTCCACATCTCTGTATCAACTGTAAATAATTACTGCTCACTCCTTAAAATTCAGCCCTCTGACTTTTGTCTCTGTTTCTCTTTCTCTTTGTGCCTCTTTAATCATTCCTTGTAATGGTCTCTTTCACAGACTTGAACTTGCTTTTGCTACACATAAATATCACCTTGGGGATCTGTCTAGGTCTGTTTCTCTTTTCTTTTTCACTGTTTTCTCTGTGTATGTATCTTTCTCTCTGTGTCTGTGTCTCTCTGTCTCTCTCTGTCTCTCTCTCTCTCTCTCTCTCTCTCTCTCTCTCTCTCTCTCTCTCTCTCTCAACTATATTTATCCTTGCAGGTCCTTCTCAAAATTTCCTTCCTCCATGAGACAATCTCTAACTAAATAGTCAATCCATTTTTGTTCTTCCATTCACTAAAAGTGTCTGTATTACTGATTTCTTATTTGTTAGTAATGGCATAACTGCTAAACATGCCAGTTCAATCAAACAGGTGAAGTAGAAATCTCTTACTAAAATTAAATACCCATTCTTCAGATTTTTCACTTATTACTCTATCATCATTTTCATGTGAGCCCTTAAGGCAGCCTTAAGTAGCCAAAAAAATAAATAAATAAAATAAAAAACCTTCTCATGTGGGAGGTTTTTTTTCTTATAAAACTTCAGTGGCAATTAAACAAAACTTCAGTCTTAATTCACACTGTTTCAAAGTAATTAATTAATTAAGTTTTGTTAGTAATTTTTGCAGTACATAATGTTTCCTTTCCTTGTGTGTAGTCACTGCATGTACAGAGCACCTCTTCATTCCTTTTTCCATTCTTTTTCCAACCATCCCTCACCCTCTCCATCTCTTGATCCCCTTCCCCTGTGAGAAAGATCTGTCTCCCACTTCTTATTATCCATCTTTTATTTTATTATTTATTTATATTATACATTTCTTATGTAAGAGAAATCTTAACTACTTTTATAGTAAAGACTTAAACTAAAATGATATATGCTACTGCCAGTGTAAGCTTCTGAAGGACTATATTGGGCATCTGAAACAATGATATATTGAATTAGGGGAGCACTGAAGTCATCAAAATAACAAATACACTAGAATTAATATATTAAAAGTATGGAGGGAAGCTGAAGCTTTTCAAGTTTGGTGTAGCTGGAATTGGTTGAAGAGACTGGACATGCAGGTAAAAGTTGTCCTGAGCATACTTATGTGGATTCTCAAATGCACAGAGCTCTCTGGTAGAATTAAAACATCTACGGAATACTGGTCTCACGTGCTGCCACCTTTAATAGTTCACTAAGATTAATGAAGAGACTGTCCCTATTTCATTAATGGCATCAATAATTTAATTTGTGACATAAATAGGCTGGACTTGGTCATATTTTCAAACCCCAAGCTATAAATAAGTAGCCTCTGACTACCTAGAGCAACCTCACAGACCACAATGATAGAGACCCACCAGTCCTATGGTGTCACTGATATCTACTCTGACCCTGTATCTTCAAGCCAGTCCACTCTATCTGTGTCATAGCCAAACAATGACACATAAATGGAAGTGTCTAGATCATCCAGTTCTCCTCACTTAATTCCCTGGTTACCTGCTGTTCTGCTCAAGTTGCTCAAGTTTTATGATTCACTTTTGGTGTCTTCCTGTTATTTAATTCCTGAGATCTGTAGTCCTCTTCTGTCACTGGCTTTCACAAAAAGGGTACTTTCCTAAATTGGGGGATTCAAAGTTGTAGTGGTGGAATCTGAACCTAGCACTAGTTCACTTGTTTTAGACCCTGTGATAGATAGAGGTCCTGTTAATATATTAGAAATACTGTAGTGCTCCAGTAAAAATTTTCATTTGGTGGTTTCTACTATAGGCTGGAATCCAAATGATTATATCTGGATCAGTGAATTAGAGAAGATTTGAGATAATATTATGAAGAGACAGAATGCAGTGGAATCTAGTAGTCTGTTCAAAATGGGAGAAAATAGAGACTTTTCACTTTCTCTTGAAACATTGGGCTTCACAATAATGCGCCACTAATAATGAGATGGGGAGGGAGCCATTGTCATGAAATGTCTATAGTTGACTAATGGCCATTTGAAGCTGCTGATGACCATAATAGGGAAATATCTCCTACTTATTATATATTTCATCTAACCCTTACCCCAATTGGGAATCTCAGAATGACAGTTATATATTACTGTGTTATTATAGGGAATAGCCTTAATTATGACTCCTGGACTCATTCTTTACAAAGCAGATTCCCAAATCAAAGGCTTTCTCAAACCAAGGTCAAGCCTTACCAAATTGTTATGTTAGAACTTTTATCATTGGAAATTGAAGCAAGTGAAAGGCTTCCAATCTTTTGGCTAGATGGAAGGAAGGAAGAAAGGAAAGAAGGTAGGACAGACTGAAGGAAGGGAGAAAAGGAGAGAAGAAAGGGAAGGAAAAGAAAGGAAAGGAAAGGAAAGGAAAGGAAAGGAAAGGAAAGGAAAGGAAAGGAAAGGAAAGGAGCAACTCCTGAACCATGAAATACCACAATCTTAGACAATGATAAGTACTGTCTTTTAAATGTGGTCACATGTGAGTTGTCCAGATCCAGAGTCAGCATTGCTATGCTGAGTGAAACCAGACTTCCTGTTGAAGGGCAAGCCCTGAGAAGGATTCCAGCTGCAGTTGTCCTTGTAGAGGTCTCTACCCTCTAGCATGAAGGCTATCAGGTGTTGGCTTTACAATTGTACAATCTCTTGTCTCAAAACTCCCTAACTTGCTGAGAGGTATTAATGACCTTTTGGTGACCCCACACCTACAATTTAATCTTGAGCTCACTGCTTTGCCCTAGCATATGGTCTGGGAAGGATGAGAAAGAGAAATTGGAGCTAGACGAAAGTAATGGCCCCAGAAGGAAAGTCCTCTGGTCTCTTGGGAATACAGTTTGAAATATACCTGAATTTATTGTGAAAGTTTACAAACAACAGTTCATAATCACCACATCTTCCGTGTAATAAATTATATCTTATTACTTAGATAAATGTCAGTTGGGTGCCTATAAGTTTCTTATACTTTCCTCAGTTTCTCATGTTCATCAATGGAACCAATAGAATATTAAGGTCATGAAAACAATTTGAGGTGCTGAACGCTATCCTAATAAATACCTCATTTGTTCTAACCCCAAAGTACAGAAAATAGTCACCAATTTAGAAAAAAGTAAGGAAGAGTGAAAGAGGAAGAAGGTTGCCCTACTTGAATAAATAAAAGATCTACATTCCAGAATACTTTAAGTGATATTGAACATGTTATGTTGGATGAAAGAAAGTGAAAGAAAGATATTGTTTAGATACTTAACAGCATGGAGTCTAGAACCTGGGATCCTGGGTTGTAATCCTGGCTGTACCACTGGCTACTTTTGTGACCTTGGGCTAGCAACTTGCAATCTAATCATAAAACTCAGGGATGGAATTCTGTACTTTATACTTAGTTTTGCTTTGAAATTATGTGTTAGTAGGCTCTTTAGAGAACCAGAGCCTATGGAAGCTAGCTACCTAGTTACACAGATTTATTACCAGCAAATTGATCATAGGATTATGGAGAATGAGAAGCCCAGTAACTGTAATGCAAAGGCTTTGAGACCCAGAAAAGCTGATAGTATAAGTTCCTGTTCAGGGCCAAAGGCAGGAGAAGCCTGAAATCTTCTTAAAGACAGTTTCAAGACTGTCTAGTAGAGAGAGATGATTCTCCCTTTCTCTGCCTATCTGCATTATTTTTAAAGCTTTAAACAGATTGGATGGAAGGAAACTTTTTGATTTGGTCTGCTGATTCAAATGTTAATCTCACCCAAATATACCCATACAGACACACCCAAGAGTACAGCCTAACCAAATTTAGACTGGACAACCCATGGGCCACTCAACCTGGCACTATAAGTACCCACAACAAAATGTAAAACTGCTCTACATAATAATTATTACAAATAAATAATAAGCGCTTTTTAAGTCTGGTTTATCTATGGTACCTATTTGAAAGAATTAGGGAATCCATGTGTGTCCATTACTAAGTTGTCTCCTTAGCTTAAAACCCAGCCTATATTTTGCATTGTGGTGCTGGGACAGGGATACCATCAATTTATTTCTTTTCTACCACCTGGCTGTTCTTAGACTCTGCCAATGGGAACATAAGTGGAAGCCTGAAAGTCTGGAGTGGGGACAAGAAGGGACTCTCTATCACCATGTTCTTCCTGTTGGCTCCGTGTTCCTATAACTTTCACTCTAACATCACTTCTTCACTCCACTAGAGAAAAGTGTATTCTTTCCAGAGGCAGCAGTGGATCCAGAGCCTCACTTTTCCAGAATTTTCAGAACCAGCCTTCTCCCATGCCTCTCAGAGAGACAGCAGCAGCCTACACAGTGCCCCTTCGCCAGAGACTTGGCTTCACAGTCCACTCAGTCTCAGCCATGCCCTCTTCTCAGAGCTCAGATGTTCAGCTCTGTGGAGCTCACTAGCTGAGCTTCTAAGTTGTAGTAGTCATATCCCCTTCTTTTTGTTCCGCTGGGGATGGTAGCTGCATCTTGCAGTTGCTACTTCTGTAATGCTAGAGTTACCTTTTTACCTTTTTCCATGATCTAGGTAGACTTTAGGCCAAATGAACTAATAACTGTAATTGTTTTACTAAATATTCTGTTAAAATAATTGGTGTGGTTTATGACTGACATGTGATATTTATTGAGTGCCTACCTTCTGCTAGGGATTATCATAAGCATTTTAGATGTCTTAGCTAATTCAATGGAAATTTTATCCACTAGACTAAGGAACATGAAGTGAATGTCATAGTGCCTGGTCCACAGTATTATATCCTTGTTTAGTATTATAAGTCACTTTTAGTTGGGCTCTTCCAAAAACAGACCTTAGGTTGCAGGCAGTGTGGGGAGTAAGTAGCCTAAGGGACAAAAAGAGAAAAAGGAGTGAAACCAATAATATATACATTAATGAGCATGTGACTACTATGGTAAGTGGTACTTAATACACCTGGGGAAATCACTTTGAGAAGCCTGAGAAGAGTTCTCTTAAAATATGGGGGTGGGTGGGGCTAGGACATGTATCTACCCTCTATTATGCTCTGGGGGTATTAACCCGTGCATGTTTGAGTTAACCATGTAGATATGGGCAGCATATTAACAGCATCTGTTAAAGCTATTAATTTCCTTGTGAGTGTGGACTACAGTCCATCCAGATGGAGGGCATGAAAAATGTTTTCCTAATACAGATCACAAAAGTGAGATAAATCCTATAAATAGTACCTGGAATGCAATAAACATTCAGTACATGTTCAACTGAATTATTGAAGACAGGAATCTTCTGGGGATATATTGGCTAACAAGTGAACACCTGTAAAACTGCCTACCCAGGCAGGGTGAAGCATACATGTAATCTTAGCTCTTCTGGATGCTGATACAAGTGCAAGTTCAGCTTGGGGAATTTAGTTAGAGGTTGTTGAGAGAGAGAGAGAGAGAGAGAGAGAGAGAGAGAGAG
>NW_004524686.1:5391526-5396567 GCF_000260255.1 Octodon degus | reverse complement strand
GAGGCCTGCAGCCCTGGCTTGCCCTAGGCTTGGCCCTGGAGGTATTCCCAGGTAGCCGGGCCTCAAGGCGTTTTCAAGTGCTGGCTGTGGAGCTTGAAAAGGGCCCGCCGCTGGGTCGGGCGTTTTGTGTTTGCCAAACAAAGCATGAAGAGAGAGTGAGCAAAGGGGGCGGGCTGGGCACTGCACAAAGCCGGGGGGCGGGCCCGGGCTGGGGAAATACAGTTCAGTGGGCCTGAATTGATACGCTGAGCCCCTGAAGCCCCGGGCTGGGCGATCACAGGGCATGAAGGCCCAGCAAAGAGCGCTTGGCTGCATTGATCCGATCAGAACGCAGGCAAGCGGGTGAGAGGCTGCAGGAAGGGAGGGGCCAAGGACCTGAGGGCAGCACCGGGCATCTGCACGGCCGCGGGCCGCAGATTAGGCACTTTTCTTAGAAATGAAGGGATCTTGGGCCAGAGTGAGGGCCCTGCAGATGGAGCATGCACTCGAACCCAAGGGGCTGGGGTAGGAATGTCTCCCTGTTTCTGGGGGGAGCAAGCACAGCACTGGGGCACCTGGTACAAAGATGATGGAGGGTAGGGTGGGTTGGTGTTCTCTGGGGCCCTTTCCCACCCCAACCCCTGCGTTCTGATAGTCTGAGGATGGACACATGACTGGGGTCCTGCACATGGCTCGCTCCTCGCAGACTCTGCACCCACATGGTATCAGATGGCGCTGATAATTGGTTGAAGCCACACACAGAATGGAAGGATATTGAGATGCCTAGATGTGTAATTCAACCATATGGTCTTCTGTCCTGAGTTCTAGTGGAACACTGACTCTTGGCTGTGTGACATTGTTTCATTTGAACATGATTGTGTGTGTGGGTGGGGTTCTTTTCTCTTTGTGTATTCTGGTGTTTTCCATAACACTGAATGTGGTCACATATTATGTAATTAGGAAAAGATATGGACACACCTTGCTCAAAATAGAAACAGAACAGACTGAAGGGAGAAGCGTTAAAGGTTGTAGCAATGTAATATAAGGGATACCGTAGACATCGCTAGCAATCAACTCTTCTCACAGGCACTGCTCACACATGTTGCTCATCACAATCATTCCGCACTTAACACAGCCCTGGCACAAGGGACTGAAGAACTAAATGGCTGCATCAGGGCCTGTATGGTGGCAGGCTGCTGGAATCCAGCAGCGCTGGACAGACGAAGTAGCTGAGGCTCCCAGAGGCTAAGCGTTGTGTAGCCAGGGCTGAACAGGCCAAATGCAAATCTGGGCCTCCTTCCCTAAAGCCCCATAGAATCCTGAAGGGCTTCTTCAAATACAGGCTATTTCGTTTGTTCATTTTTGAACTCTGGGGCCCCAGATTTCCTTTCTGGAGACAAGGTTTGTTTGTTTTTGTCGTAATGACACACTCAGCGTCATTAAGTATCCGTGAAGAGGAATCTTTTAGTTGCATTAGAAACGTGGTTTGTAACTACTGAGAGTCTTGGGAAACCAAGCTCTCCTCCCAGGAAGAAGCTGGCTGCTAATGAAACGGCTTGCTGGGGTGGGATTCCTGCATTCTCTTAGGGCCCACGTTAGCATTAGTGCCAAGGAAAAGCTTAGGCTGTGTCTGAAGGACATTGTGATTTGTGAGTATAAACAGTTCAGATTGGACCAAAGCAGTTCTTACTGAGAAAGTCTTTCCCATCCTTACTGTTTTCTGTGACTTGGAAAACATAGCTGATACAAAATTCTTTAAGCTCTGTCTAGATTTGATGTTTATTGAGTGAATCGAGCCAAGTAATTGACTAAGACTATACTTTTCAAAAGCTGTCAATATTGGTGAAACTATTTTATATAAAATCCTGGAAACACAGTTTGTACCATAGCTTATGCAACTTTTCTTAAAATTTTACATTGATGTCAATTTTCTTGCTTGAAAGTATTCTTTGACAATATTATGTTTCCAACTGAAACATTCATCATAGTAATGGATATCAACCCACTATTTTATTTTTTAAGTTCAGTTCTTACATGTGGTTTTGTGAATTTTAAATCTCACATGAAATGTTCTTGTTTTAAATGCACCATGCAAATCTACACTGATTTAGACCATTTGTTTTGCTCAAAATTTTCTTGGCTCTAGTAGGAAGGAGGACATGAATATTTCCTTGCAGTATTTCCCCTTCACTTAAAACCCATGAATGAAATAAGACCTCAGGATTGCATGAGGTAATTTGCATACTAATTAGGTAATAGAGAGAGAGAAAAGAAGCAGAAGAAAGAGAAGGAGGAGGAGGAGGAGAAGGAGGAGAAGGAGGAGGAGGAGGAGGAGAAGGAGAAGGGGAAGGAGAAGAAGGAGGAGAAAGAGAAGGAGAAGGAGGAGAAGGAGGAGAAGAAGAAGAAAGAAGAAGAAGAAGAAGAAGAAGAAGAAGAAGAAGGAGAAGGAGAAGGAGAAGGAGAAGGAGAAGGAGAAGGAGAAGGAGAAGGAGAAGGAGAAGGAGAAGGAGAGGGAGAGGGAGAGGGAGAGGGAGAAGGAGAAGGAGAAGGAGAAGGAGAAGGAGAAGGAGAAGGAGAAGGAGAAGAAGAGAAGGAGGAGGAGGAGGAGGAGGAGGGTCTATCTGGAGGTTAAAGGGACTTCATAGCAGTATGATTTTGAGCCATTTTTATCTTCTCAGTCTCAATTCACTCATCAGTCACTGAGAGCTATTAAGAGAAAAAAAATGAGAGCTGGCCAAATAGCTCAGCAGATTAAAGTGCCTGCAAGCAGGCGCAGGGCCAGAGGTTCCATCCCCAGACCTGCCGTGCCAGCCCTGTCCCTCCTGGAGTGCACTGAGACAGCAATTGAGACTGGGTGTGGTGGCTCATGTATGTAATCCCAGCTCTTGGGAGGCTGTAAACAGGTGAATCATTATGAGTCCCATCAGGTAGTGAGACCCTGAACACCCTGTAGACCCTTCCCTAAAATACAGAAAAAAATGAGATATGTTTAAAACGGGCTTAAAAAATAAATAAAACGGGCTTGAGCAAGTGCTGAAAAAATGTTCCTTTCTTGGGTTGGGGAGATAGCTCAGTGGCAAAAACCCCTGCCTGGCAAGCTCAAGATCCTGAGTTCAACCCCTGGTACCAAGAAAAAAAATGTGCATTCCTTTTTCCTCTACACAACAGCCTTCAACTTCCTTCACAAGGAAGATCAGTTTCCCCATCTATAAAATGGGGATAATGACATTTTTCAGTAAGGGTAGTATAAGCTGGGACATTGACAAAGAGCCTGTTAACTTTGACTGTCTAGGTTTTTTATGAGCAGAATATATTTATTGAGAGAAAGAAAGCTCCTGTCCAAGAGAGGGACAGGTGGAGGTCCCGAGTGGGTAGTTATCCTGTCCAGGTTTTAATCTCAGCCTCACTACTAGCTGTGCAACCTTAGGCAATTGAAGTAATTTCCTCAATTCCCACTGGGTTACTGTGCTGTAAAGAGGGGTGGGAAGGGTCTGATTGCAATGCTCAGGGTAGTTTTGAGTACTCAGGTAATTAATGCACCCAACAGAGATTCCTAGTTTTCATGTCCATGGCGTCCTTTTGCAGTGTGTGAAAACCCATCCACACCTTCTCCAAATAATAATTTAAATGGATAAATACAATACTTATGGATTACACCAGAGAAGCAAGTTGTAATGGGATTAAGTTGTTAAAACAAAATTTGTGGTATACGTGTTTCCTTACTAGCACATTACATAAATGGCAATCACCAGTCAGGATGGTACATACTTATAATCCCCACATTACTGGAGACTGAGGCAGGAGAATCTGTGGGATTCTAAGGCTATCTTGGACTATGTAGTAAGACCCTGTTTTAAAAAACAAGCAAACATGCAAGTCACTGAATAGCAAGATTTAACAGAATGTCTTATAGCTACCAATATTTCAAAGTAATGATGGACATAAATGGTATTGTGAGATAACTATAAATGTACTATGAAAGCATCTATGAATATTGATAATAAACTCACTAATATTGCAAATATGTCTGCAGTTCATTACCTACATTTCTCTTTCTTTCTTTCTTTCTTTCTTTCTTTCTTTCTTTCTTTCTTTCTTTCTTTCTTCTTTCTTTCTTTTTTTTGTGGTACTTGGGATTGAACTCATGAGCCTGTGATTGCCAGGCAAGCACTTATTCTACTGAGCTATCTTCCTGGGCCCTCATTGCCTACATTCCTAATTGAAGAAAGGCTTGTATTCCTTTAGAATTTAGTTGAAATTAATTTGTAATTTTTCCCACCCATTTTTACAAACACCTGATTAAGAATGAAACTCAAGGGGTTGGCCAGATAGCTCAGCAGACTAAAGCATCTGTTTAGGCAGAGCACAGTGGCCTGGGCTTGATCCCCAGCCTGCCGTGTGAGCCCCGCGTCTGGGGCACACTGAGACAGTGATTACGATTAGGTGTGGTGGCACATACATGTAATCCTAGCACTTGGGAGGCTGAAAACAGGAGGACCACTATGAGTCCAATCTACATAGTAAGACCATGTAGACCCTGTAATAAATACATAAAAAAGAATAAAACTCAGATTTGCACAATAAATTCCAGCTATTATTACATCTGAGAAGATGGGTGATTGTGTAAAGTAATGAATGTGATATCTGTGGCAAGCATCATGCACTAGACACATGGAAGCTGGCTCAGATTTGTGTACCTATCCATGGTTGTTATACATAAATGTAGTTGTACACAGTATGTAAATGAGAGAAGCAAGGCCATATTTTAATAAAACTCTTCATAAAATAGGTAGTTAGTAGCCAAGTTGTTGTTCATTGGCAACAGTTTGCCAAATACTGCATCAGAATATTGTTTGTTGAGGAATATGTATTCAACTTAAAATATTTTGACTTCTCACCTTGGCAAGTATTTAGCACAGGATCCTAATAAAGAGAACTTGTACTGTAACATCATGTACCTTGGTAGTGTCCCAAATTTTCTGATCAAGAAGATTACGGGGCCAAAGAGGAAAGTGATCGTTGATGTAGAGTGTGCCTAAGGAGAGTCACATGGGGAGAAGAT
>NW_004524686.1:5380423-5391426 GCF_000260255.1 Octodon degus | reverse complement strand
AGAAGAAGAAGAAGAAGAAGAAGAAGAAGAAGAGGAGGAGGAGGAGGAAGAGGAGGAGGAGGAGAAAGGAGGGAAAGAAGGAAGGAGCGAAAGAAGGAAGGAAGAAGAATGTAGCTTAGTGCTTCCTAAATTCAATCCCCAGTGCCAAAAATCTTTCTCGACACAGTACAGTCTTTATTGAGGAAATGGACTTAATTCTAGCCAAGGGACTATTAACTGGCAATGAGAATATGACAGAAACCTGGGAAGCTTATAGCCCTATTACCCTGAAACTCAATATAGGAAAGGAACCAAGTAGTCAGTCATACATATTCCCGGGATGATCTGTCTTCCTTGCAAAGGGCTATGTATCGATATATACATACTGCCCAAAACAACCAAACCATTAACTGGTGAATACACATACATTAAAATCCTAATATTTGTGAAAGTCTCTGAAAAAGAATTAGACTGAGAGAAAAGCATTAGTTTTTAAAATATGGATATAATTTTTTTTGTTGTTTAGGGGAGGTTGTGCAGGGTTTTCAGGGTCTCACTACTAGATCAGGCTCATAGTTATCCACCTGTTTACAGGCTCCCAAGAGCAGGGATTACAGGGGCACACCACTACGCCCAGTCTCAATTGCCCTCCTAGCGCACCCTGGGGACGGGGCTGGCATGGCAGGCCCAGGAATTGAACGCCTGGCCCCTGTGCCTGCTTGCAGGTGGTTTAATCCACTGAGCTAGTTGGTTGGCCCTTATAAAAATGTTTAATATAGGAAAGTCTTAAAAATAAATATTTTTCAGGAAAATGTCAAAGATACAAGAAAAGAGAAGGAATACTGTCATAGGGCAGTGAAGGAACATTGGGTAAAAGGGAAATTTTAGCTTTGAGGAGGAATAAGACATACTTCTTCCATGAGACAAAGGAATGAACGCAGTTGTCTGCATAAACACTGTACGCTGGCAAAGGGGGGGGTCAGAGACTTGGCAAAGTTTTACAGATTTCTCTCTAAAATTATAGTGAGTCAGTCTTCTGAGAATGAGCTTGAAAATCATGGGGCAATGGGCTTAAGGAAAATGCTGCCAGGTGGAAGGATCATTTGTGGGAAATGGATTTAGCGATGCGTAGAAGGATTGCTGGGCAATACCGAAGACCCACCTGAAGTTGGAGAACATGAATTTATAGCAGTTCCAACTGGCATGTGGTTAATGATTTTCTCTGAGAATATCAATGTAGAAACCAAAGAGTTAGATTCATACAGAAGCAGGTTGGAACAAAAGGATTTGATGAGTGAGATTGAGAAATGAAGGTTAAAGGTAGACAGTGGTCAAAGGCTGAATTCCTAAGGGAGGGAAGGGAAGACAGACCATGTGGAAAATGGAGGGGCAAGTGAGACTGAGGTTTTGCATGAGTCTAGTACTGCCAGAAACAATGAAATAAGGACATTGGAATGAACAGAAATTATGATCAGAGAATAGATCATGGAGTTCTGAACCCATGAGGCAAATTACTCCCCTAGGATGATAAAATGCAGAGCATGACAATGAGTGTGTGCCTCAAGTGGAGGGAGGAGAGGCCACTGGAGATGTTGTCAGGGGAATAAGAGGTGAGAGTGTTGGGTGGATTGTCACTATGGTGACTGACTACCCCTATCATAAGTGCAAAGTTTGAGGTGGCCAGGAAGCTGTACACTCTGAGACCACAGTCTTAACTGAGTGCTGGGCGAGATCAAGTACTTGATTGATGAGAGTAAAATGGCAGAGTAGAAGAGTAATGGTTTGGAAAGAGCAACTAACAGTTAGAGAAAAGATCCTACCCATGGACCCTGTGTGGAATAGGCTGGGAAAGCCACCCTCCTGAAGGGGCTGCAGAGAAAACAAAATCCTTGGGGCATCTATTGGAAGTCCTCGGGCCTACAAAGCAAAGTTCCAACTCCTTAGCCCAGAGCAAACAATGCCCCTCACAGTCTGGTCCTAAGTCTACTGTTTTGTTCTTCCTCTCCCCAGTGGATATCTCAGGGCATTTTTAATTGAGAGAATCAGAATTCAACAACAAAATGCCTAATCCAACTCTTGAATAGGGATATATTTACTGCAGCATGTATATATAGGATGATACTAAAGTGATTTGAACAGCAGTCATTGGGAACTACTGTCTTTGAAAGGTGGCATCAAAATCAACTATCTCCATTTACTAAATGAGGAAACTAAAACTCAAAGTGATTAAGCCAATTCTTCAATTTTACATCTGCTGATACAAGTTAAAAATCTTGTCTCTTGAGTTATGATACCTCAGGAGAGGTGGGCAAGAGGATGTAAAAATTATTAAAATGTGTTATGTGCATTGACCAACTTCCCATGATGAATGTAATTATTATGCACTGCAAACATGTACTAATAAAAATTTTTAAGGTCTTAATTTTTAGAAAAGTTATGACAACTCAAAAGCTGAGCCTGCTTTCAAATGAGCCCGCCTTACCACCCTGAATCCCTGCTGAAACTATAATTACTTGGCCTCAATCCAGCAGCAAACAAGTGCGTAAGCATTTCCTGAGGACCTCCTAAGGCTAGAGCATCGTGTCTAGGTGCTGTGACAGTACAGAAACATAAAGCATAATATGTCAGAGAGCTTTCAGGCTCTTTGGAGAGAGAAGATGCTTACCTGTAACAAACCAGAAGATACATAAGTCAGTGTCACAATTTAGGGTACAGGAGTTGATAGGAAAGAAAATTCATTAGACTAGGTCATGGTGGTGAACCTATGGCACAAGTGATGTTTTTGAAGACAAAAGATGTTAATGTATTAATTGTTGTTAATGGAAAACAACTCATTTTTCTAAACTAAACTAAAATATTCAGGTTTAATTGTTTTACTGATAAGTAACTTTGTGATAAATAAGTGGGTTTGCGGTCGCAGTTCAGGCATTCATCTCTAAAAGGGTCAATATCACTAGCTAGGTCATCCGGGAAAAGGATGGGGGTTCAAACCTGTAATCCCAGGTACTCAGGAAGAATGAAGTCAATCTAAGCAACTTAGCAAGGTCCTGTCTCAGAAAATAAAACAAAGGGCTGTGAGCATAACTCAGTCTTCTCTGGTGTCAGTATTGAAAAAAAAAGCCTCAAGGAGAATCTATAGAGCTATACTACATGTAATAAGATAGTCACCATGAAATCAGGCTAATAATGGTAATAATTGATACCATCTATGAAGTACTTTTAAGATAAAATTAATTTAATTTTTTTGATTGGCACACTGTACTCATTTATGAGGTACTGTAATGTGATGTTTTGTGACTTATATAGATTAAGTAATGATCAACTCAAGCTAATTTGTCTACTTATCCTTTTAAACTTTCATCATTTCTTTATGGTGAGCACACTCAAAATCCTTTCTTCTAAGAATTTTGATATACATGCATTGCAAATTATAAAATCCCACTTCCTGTAGCAACCAGAACGTCTTCCTGTGTGGCTGTCGCATTTTTACCCATGAATTGACCTCTCTGGAAGCTGGGAAGCCCCAGGATATGCAAGCTGGTGAACCAGGACAGCCAACAGTGTGGCTCAGTCCAATTCTTAAGGCATACAAACCAGGCCCCCAAACAGTGTAACTCAGTTCCAGATCAAAGGCCTGAGAATCTGGGATCTGCAGATGCAAGTCTCAGAGTTGGAAGCCTGGGGAACATAGAGTTCTGCTGTCCATGTTGCAAAAGAAAGGGAATGTACTTGTCTTTCTGCCTTTTTGTCCTATGTGGGCCCTCGGCCAATAGGTAGTGTCCACTCACACTGGGAGAAGGCACATCTTCTTTACTCCATCCACTGATCCGTGTGCCAATCCTTTTAGGAAATACACTCACAGACGTACTTAGAAATAATGCTTTTCCAGCTCTCCAGTATTCCTTAATTCAGGCCAGTTAGCACATAAAATTCATCATCACGTGGATCTTATTAGATTAGGCCACAGTGAACCCATGGCATGCACGTTAATGTATGTCTCATTTACTTTTTACTCACTTCTGGGATAAAATGTCCAATCCTCCAAATTAAGAAAGAAAAGGTTTATTTAGCTCACAGTTAGTGGAATTTTCAGTCTATGCTCAGGTGGCACATGGCAGAGGGCAGTAGTCATGGTGACAGAAAACAACAAAGCAAAGGGAGGAGACGCAGCTGCCGCATCTAGCAAGCCTCTCTCCTTTCCTTCCGTGCTTACTGTGACGATGAGAGGTCCTCTGAGGAAGTGGAACCAACCATCCTTCCTCAATCCCTGTTATATATCCTCTATGGGTACGGTCACTCTAGGGTGGGCCCTCTCCTCCCTAAGCCATGCCCCAGGGCATGGAATCACCCAGCTGACCCAGCCAAGTTGATACAATGTATCAACCACTACACTGTGCTTTTCTTTTAAGCCAAAAGTGTTAAAGTATGATTTTTTTTCTAAACTAAACTAAAACTTCAGCATTGCAGTGTTGGCACTCTGTGATAAATAACTGGGCTTGGGGTGGCAGTGTGGGCACTTGATTTCAAAAAGGTTCCTATTTCCAAAAAATGTCATATTTAAAGATACTGAAGGTTAGGAATTAGAGTTTCAGCATATGAATTTAGGATAATGACAATTAAAATGATTCCACTTTACAGATAACAAAAAAAGTTAGTTTGTCCAAGATCATACAGCTACTAAGTGCTATTCAAACCTAAATCAACCTTTCTCCAAAACATTTGTCCCTCCTCTTTATAAGCTTATCAATTATCTTCTCTGCTCAACATCTTGCTTCTAAGCTGAGGTCAGGCGCGACCTCAGTGTAGCTCTAGGTAAAGACTCAATGATTGGGTTGTACATGCTCTTCTGGAAAGTTCGTCCCTCCTCAGCCTCAGTAATAGCTGAGAGTCTGGCTTCTCCCAAAAGCACTTTCATTTCTTCATTAGATTAAAGTTTTAGTACTATTATCCTCCAGTGTACTAAGTACTATCACACACACACTGTACTGCCCATTGATAAATCAACCTGTTGATTTACTAGATGAAGAAACTAAAACTCAAAGTGGTTAAACCACTTGTTCAATTTTACATCAGTCTTAGATGGCATAGCTATGATATTTATTTATTTATTTATAGTTATGATTTGAACTCAGGCATTTCTGCTCTAAGCAAACCCAATTTTCCCTCAAGACAATACTTAATAATAATAATAATAATAATAATAATAATAATAATAATAATAATAATAGACAACACTCTGGGCCCTGGAGTTCTTGCCAAACTGGCCTAGTGTTCCTAGCATTAGAGAACATGTGCCCTGGTACTTGCTCTTGATTGTAGCCCAGAGCTGGGGGCCTTGCTTACTGTCATCCCGTTCAGATGTGCAAGCTTTACCCAATGGACTACCCCCTCACCTAGGTTTGAATTTGTTCCCTTTAGTGCTTCCTTCCCCACTCCAGAGAACAGGAGTATTTCCATACTTCTGTCCTCTCAGGCAGCCTCACTGCACTGCTACGAATTGGACCCTGATGGCCAGGGTCAGTATATGACACAGCTGAACCAACTCCTGACCACTACCCTGTCATGTGCATAGAGCTATAGCTGTTGCCCTTGCAGCTGGGCATCTCTCCACAGGCAGGAAGCTTACATATTGTAAGCCCAATATGCTGCCCAGAAAGATCCACCCCCCATCCCAGAAGTGCCCTGGGCCTGATCCAAATCAATAAAGGTGCTTTTGGGGACAGCATTCTGACACAAGTAGAGTGACAGCAGGAGGGAGACAAGACTAGAGAACTAGAAGAGGTGGTAGTGGGCCTCCTGGGTTGCTCAGCACTTTCCCCTAAGTGGGAGGAGAAAGAACGGAAGAGAGATTAAATGAAGAGCCCAGCATAAAGCTTTAAGAGATAAAGGGGAATGGAGAAAATGCTTGCAAGTTCTGCTGTGATTTGACTCTCAAATACTCTGCATTCTCCATGGAGTATTTGATCTCACAAGTGGGGGCAGATTTAGCTGAGAACAGGACCACCTGGGTCCCAGAACTGTGGCCACCCACAAGGATCCAAGTGTGTTCCTCATCCTCAGGTGGTCTGTGACTCCCCAAGCGCACTCTTCTCCAGCTGCAGCTTCCAGGTGCCAGCTTCCAACATCTGGTCTTTCTATAAGATACTGGGGCCATTGGTACATCAGGCACAGAATTTTTTCTGTGAAAACATCATGGGCCAGAAGAGCTAAGGATGCTGGGATCTGCCACTGGACATTCCCCTGGCATGGATTTCAGCAGGAAAGACTCAGACTGGGCAATAGTCCAGGGCAGACAGCGCTGGCTGGAGTCCCAGTTCTCTGACCTGGCCCACTGCCCTCCTTGGCTATCGGACAACATTCGCAGAGCCTGCAGACATCTGTGTGCCCATAGGAACAGCTAGGGAGCTGCAGGATCTGGAGACACAAAAGGGTCCCCTTTGTCTCCTTCTGTCCTCACTAATGGCCTGAGTCCCTTCCCAGGGCAGCAGCTGGGTGCTTGTGAGGGGATGGGGGCAGGGATTGGCCTCTGATCAGAGGAATACAAGGCTGCTCTTAAAGAGGTGGCCCAGCTGTTGTGAGTGAACACACAGGTGCACACGGGTGGCATTTCTGCTCACCCCCACCCCCACTCCTTTGGCTAAGGAGAGGGCTATGGGCCAAGCCAAGGTAGCCCTGCCCACATTTTTGGAGGGGATGCCAACTTGGCACCCAAGCCTGTGTCATCACTGTGAGCTTCACCAGAAACAGCCTTCTTGCCACTGCAACTAAACTTTGGCAAAGTCCATTGCAGCTAGCACCAGGCACCCACTGGTTGGCACCATCACATGTCATGCCCACCCACATGGGCAGCTTTCCTCAAGTGTCCAATTTCGTCTGCTTACCCCTTCCCCTTGGGCAGTTCTCTTGATCTTATCACCCTATACTTCACTCTCCCCACTCTTCTCCTTTCCATTGTCTGCCTCTTACTCTACCACCATGCTCCCCTTCACACACACACACACACACACACACACACACACACACTCACAGATTTTGTTAAAGAGCAGTGAAGGGTAGGTTTTGAGCCATCCATTCAAAGAGCTATTTCTGTTTCTCAGCATCTTATTATTGAGTATGGCTATGTTGCTAAAGTTCTGTGCCTCTACCCACAATTTTGTGCCATTTTTTGGGGTACAATATGTACCCCTCCTCCTAACTGGTTATAGATTCAGCCCTACAGTGAGTGGAATCACCTGCAGACATGTAGAATACTTTGGATGCCAAAGTGACTCACTGTGACTGCATGGTCAGCAGGGCACCTTGGGTTTGTAGGGTTAAGTGACTTGCCGACACAGCGACAGAAGGAGTGAGCATGATCTGGTAATTTTTTGTCTCTATTTTAAAATTATATTGCTTCTCTAAAGTCAAAGACAACAAGAAAGTCACTCCAAGGCTGCTTCTGCTTCAAGCAGGGTGTGTTACCGACCCAAGATGAGATGAGGAACCTGCTCCAGCACTGTGAGCTTTATCTAACAGCTTTGCTACAAATAGAAAATGTCAGCTGAATGAAGCAGCAACCTCAGTGAAGTTGCTGCTTTTTCTTGGCACAAACCCTTGAACTCAAGGCCATCCCTGTGCCCAGCACCCTGCTGCTGCTGCTGCTGCTCACTGACCAGGGATAGGAGGCGGGACCTCCTGCAGACCTAGGTCTGTGGGAGGGGGACAGTTTGTGAACAAGGCTAGACTTACAGGTCCCACAGTCATGGAATAAAGACTGCCACCATCTTACATGTGACTAGGGCCCTGCACAGCAACAACTAATTTCTACATGAGCACTACTCAAAGTATCCAAGTTCCTTCACCTGAAGTATGGCTTATGGTAGCTCAAGTTCCTCCTTAGCTTTTGGCCTGCTCTGCTGTATACAGCGGGGGTCTGACCTGTGCAGTCTGTTCCCCAGGCTTACTTCCCACCATCCTGCTGTGGAGGTGCTCACTAAAAACAGAGAGGGAAAGGAAGAAGGAAGAGAATGAATTTCTTTCCTCTCTTGTCCCAGGGAACCAACTTGTCCCAGGGAACCAACTTGTCCAATTTTGTGTAGACCTCTTCTGGTTTCAGTACCAATCACTTATAGCCCGGCAAACCCCAGAGGTACCTCTGCCTCAGGAAGAATCTCAGCTGGGGCTCCAGCCCCTGCTCACAGCCACTTCCTTCCCTGGCTCTGAAGTCAGGCCACTATGATTCCAACTTGCACTGAGAGGCCCCAGTCCCTGGGCTCACCAGTGCCATCCCCTTCTTTTGTTCCTCTAGCCTTCTGGTACTGGCAGCTTCCTGTGGTGCCAGTGCACAGGTTGCCTCTACATCCCTTTGGTCCTCAGGTCCTACCTCACCTGGATCACTAATCTCTGCATTACATTATTGGGATTGTTTACTCTTGAAGTGGTTTCTGTTTTACTACTTAGACCCTGACCGATGCAGTAGGGACAATAGTACTTACTTTATAGTGTTATCATGAGGATTAAATTAGTTAAATAAACCACTTACAGCAGCACTTGGCACATGGTAATTGCTTGTTAAATAGGAGCTGTTGTTATTATTAGTGTGGTGCGAAATTTCATTTACGGTGCACTTGCCATGTGCCAGGCTAATCACTTTACACCCACAGTCCGCATTTAAGCCTTTATTACCCTTCTACCTGGGTGAACACACATTTGAGCTAATTGCTTAGGAAGCCTATTTACATTTCACACCTAGAAATTCCCATATTCTTCTGAACCACTCCCCTCATAAGCCCAGGAATATTTCTTTACTTTCCAAGCATCCTCTTGGGCTCTCCAGACACCAGGTCCTGAAGAGGAGGGTGAGTACAATTGGCTCATGGCAGAGGATGAAGTGCAGTGGAGACCAGAAGGTCACACAGCTGTGTTGCCCCAGCACAGAGTGACAGTGTCACCTTGCTAAGTGAGGGAGGGCATAGGGCCAGGGAAGACTGTTCGGGTTTGGATCTAGGCTCTGCTTCTACAACTTTCAACATCTACAGTCACCTACCTAAACGTAGGGCACCTAATTTTAACCTCTCTCAGTTTCCTCATGTGGCAAAGGATTCTTTTTATGGTCCAAATCTTCCAGGGCTTGTGTTGCTAGTTAATAGTGAGTTAATATTTTTGAAGTGCTTAGTAATGTGGCTGGCAGGCACTAAAGACCATCTGTGAATTAGGACAAAGTAAGTTGAATTGTAAGGGGAACCCAGAGGATGTGGTCATTTCTTTCTACCTACAAGGGAAGGGGTAAAATTGACATGGGAGCAGAATCTTGAGGAAACAGTAGATATCGTTTCTAGATAAGGAAGGAAAAGATCCGACATCATAGAAGAGGCTTGCACAGAGGCACAGAAATGAGAGCAGGCTTAGAATGCCTCTGAGGAGTAATAACGAGTGATCAGAGCCTGGTGGTGGTGGCAGGGGCAAGAGATGAGGCTAAGATTTAGTTTTAGATACATTGGACAAGTAGACAAGGGCTAGGGATTCATTTAATTCTAAGGGAAAGGAGAATCAACAAAGGACTTTAAGTTGGAGGGGATGAAATCGTTAGCTTTTTTTTTTTTTCAGAACCGGGGATTGAACTCAGGCTCTGTACTTGCCAGGCAAGCGCTTGTTCTACTAAGCCATCTCCCCGGCCCCCATTAGCTTTGTTTTGTATTTCCTTCTCACATAAGGCTAAGTATAATTGTGAAAAGTTCTGTGCAGTTATAATTTAAAACTATAATAGAACCAAGTAACTCCACATTGGAAATAACCTAAATATCTACCAACAATTGCATGGATGAATAAAGTGTGTGATATACTTGCACAGCATGACACTACAGCAACAGATAGTGAATGAAGAGTGTGACATGCAAAGGACATGGGTAAATCTCCCAAGCCTAGTAGTAAGCAAAAGAAAGTGTGTGTCCTATATTAGCAAGTGTATAAAATTCCAACACAGGCAACACTAATCAATGCCATTAGAAGTCAGGAAAACAATTATCCTTGAGGAGGAGCAGGAATGGAGAGACAGGCCATGCAGAGATTCTGGGCTGCTGGTAATGGTCACTGTTTTTTTTTTTTTTTTTGGTGGTACTGGGGATTGAACTCAGGACCCTGTGCTTGCCAGGTAGGCGCTTATTCTACTGAGCTGTCTACCCGGCCCCTTCACTTTGATCAACTTAACTTTCGTGCTTGTTTCACAGATGTGTCAACTTTATGGTCAATTTCAAGACACACAACACTCATCCTTTAATTATTTTTAAATCTTATTTTTTGCCATTCTAAGACTCAACCCCAGGACCTCACACATAGAACATGTCACTTGTATTTTAAGACACTATCGACAACCTTTTCATTGATGTACAGCGTACATAAGGGGAAAATCACTTATTTTTAGAAAGTGCAAATAAGAGAAATTTTACCCTGTAGAAATCCAACTGACCTTTGACCATAATCCAAGTCATCATTGGATAAGGCCATTGTAGGTTGCTTGGACAACTAGAAAAGTTTATTGGGTTTTTTGCCTGAATTGATTCTGCTCTCTATTTTGCCACATCGAAGCTGGAGTGATCTTTTAAGAACTCCATGTTCCCTTTCACAGTATCTATTGTACCTTTCCAATTTTATTTACTCTTTCAGGTTCTTGTACTAGAAAGACAATGTGGTATTTATACATGCAGGTCTGAATTATTTCACTTTTGAGTAAGGTTTCTAGCTGCATCCATTTATTGATAAAAGCCTTGAGGTTATCCTTTTTTATAGCTGAATAACACTCCATTGTATAAGAATATCACATCTTTTTTATCCATTCCTTAGGTGATGGGCATTTGGATTGTTTCCAAAATTTAGCTATGACAAATTGTGCTGCTGTAAATATGGGTGCATACATATCACTGTGTATGATGTTTTCAATTCTTCTGGAAAAATACCCATGACTATTTTTTGAGAAACTGTTCAAAGGGCAATAACAACTGGAATAAGGGAAAGGAGAAAAGAAAGAAGGAAGGAAGGGGAAAAAAAAT
>NW_004524686.1:5375304-5380163 GCF_000260255.1 Octodon degus | reverse complement strand
TTTTATTCTCTGTTAAAATGAACAGCAACAACAAAAGAACTCTATGCTATTCCTTGATTTAAAATGTTCTTCAGTGGCTCTCTAAGGCTGTCAAAGTAGGGACTTGCTATGTTTTATATCTAGATGGCTCCCAAAGGTCTTATGTGTGCAAAGCCAGAGCTTGTGGAAGGAGATTACATTACAGGGCTTATCGCTACCTTACTGCCAGGAGGTGGTGTCGTCAGAACATGCAGGTCTTTGAGGACCTGACCTGGAAGTGTATGTCTCTCTTTCTGGCTCCTTCATTTTCTCTGCTTCCTGCCTGCCATGATGTGGGCAGCTTTTCCTCTGTTATGCCTCTCTGCCATACTGTTTTGTCTTTGGAACCAGTTGATCCAGAACTGAAATAAAAACAAAATAAAGCTCTCCTCCTTAAATTGTGGGATCTGGCCATTTTGTCCCAGGAACAAAGAAAGTGACCAACACAGAATTCAAATCATCAGCAGGGCTTACTAGGCCCTTCTTGGCCTGGTCCACCATGCATAACTCTGCAGCTACATCTCATACCATGTCTTCTTGTTCTCAATGGTTCAGTCACGGAAAGTCTTCAGTCCCTGAAACAGGGTCATACATTGCTGTTGCCATGATGTAGACGCTCTTTCCTTCTGTCTTTGCCAAGTCATCTCTTACTCAGCCTAGACATCCTAATCCATGGATGCTTTCTTAGGAAGCCTATGCTGACCTCCCTGAAGGATTGAAATCATCTCATGTTAACCTTTTGTAGGTCCATGTCTCTTACCTTCATAAGCCTCTCCACAAATGGGATTTGCTACTGATGTATTTTATTCTTTTCATTGTCTATCTGTTCCAGTAGAATGGAAGGAAGTTCTGTGAAGGGAGGAATCTTTTCTCACTGACCACTCTTTCTGCTAACTCAGTACCTGACATAGAAGCACTCAGTTGAGTATCCAGTGAGTCTGTAGAGAAATTAATGCATCATAGAGTCAGTACATCTGAGTTCCAGTGGGGGCTCTGTTACCTTCTGTTTAAATTCAGCAAGTTCCACCCTGTCTGAGCCTGAGTTTTCCCATCAGTCAGTGGAGTGGGACCCATTGACCTCTGAAGTTCCTCCAGCTATAGATAATCAACTGTACTGTTGTTGTCTCTTTGGTGAATGTGCTCTGGCTGATAAAAATGAAATGAAACTTACTGGTTTGGTACTAGTTTCTATGCCTTCAACAGACACCTGATGATGGGTGGGCCTGCCCAAGCAAGGACCCTCTTCTTGTTCCTCTTCACTTTTGTTACCATTTGAAACTGTTTATCTTTTCTCAGAAAAAAGTAACCTGACAGGGACTTAAAATAATAAAGTGACTGCCCATTATGACACTTTAAGAGGTAGGTTTCAGATAGCAACAACAAAACATTCCTTGAATTGCAGAAATTAGAAGTTCATTAACAATAACAGAAGGAGATAGCATCTAATGGTTTAGAGAACAGGTACAGACTTTAGGCAAGCCTGACTCTGCCAAATCCTCCCTGGCTGTGTGGCCTTGAACACGTTACTTCAGCTTTCTTAGTTTCCTCCACTATAATGGAGACAAAGGGAACCCCACACACACACCTCACCCCTATTGTGAGGAGCCAAGAAGAGAATGTATTTATCCACTTGACTAAGTGCTGCACAAGCCATAAATCTTCAGCAAAGAGTGGCTACTCTAATTGCAATTATTATATGATGACATCTAAAAAGTTTTTCCAACTCAGACTGTGCAGACACAATCACATGTTCATGAGTGGCTAAAAAGAAGTTCTAGGAGACAAATACATGAGGGGTTCCACTATTTAAGTAAGAAGCTGGTTACCAGGAGAAAGTGTGGGGCAGTGTCAGCAGCATGCTTCTTAGCCCCTGGGCCCTTAGCTTCCTTGTCAGTACAAGAGGCCCTAATCCCCACATCACAAGGTTGTTGTAAATTACATTTAAACGTCATTATGCTTGTAAAGTGCTTAGCGTGGTACCTGGCACATAGTAAGCGCTCAGTAAAGGGTAGCTGCTGTTACTGTTTCTATTATCATTATTATTAGTCTTGAGCTTTGGCAACCTTCGGTCCTATTGCAGGTTGCAGCAGTTAGAGCCCAGGGTTCTTCATCTAAACCAGTTCTCAAGCTTCTGAAGCTTGTGTCAAGTGAACTTCTGGGGCATTTAAAACACAAAGGCAAGGGGGCCCTCCAAGTGCCCTGGATTTTCAAAGGGAATACCGAAGACACCAGGAAGGATTGGTGATGCCCGGGGCCTGAGGGGTGTCTCTAGGGGAAGCCCCCACTCCGGCCTGAGGCCTGCAGCCCTGGCTTGCCCTAGGCTTGGCCCTGGAGGTATTCCCAGGTAGCCGGGCCTCAAGGCGTTTTCAAGTGCTGGCTGTGGAGCTTGAAAAGGGCCCGCCGCTGGATCGGGCGTTTTGTGTTTGCCAAACAAAGCATGAAGAGAGAGTGAGCAAAGGGGGCGGGCTGGGCACTGCACAAAGCCGGGGGGCGGGCCCGGGCTGGGGAAATACAGTTCAGTGGGCCTGAATTGATACGCTGAGCCCCTGAAGCCCCGGGCTGGGCGATCACAGGGCATGAAGGCCCAGCAAAGAGCGCTTGGCTGCATTGATCCGATCAGAACGCAGGCAAGCGGGTGAGAGGCTGCAGGAAGGGAGGGGCCAAGGACCTGAGGGCAGCACCGGGCATCTGCACGGCCGCGGGCCGCAGATTAGGCACTTTTCTTAGAAATGAAGGGATCTTGGGCCAGAGTGAGGGCCCTGCAGATGGAGCATGCACTCGAACCCAAGGGGCTGGGGTAGGAATGTCTCCCTGTTTCTGGGGGGAGCAAGCACAGCACTGGGGCACCTGGTACAAAGATGATGGAGGGTAGGGTGGGTTGGTGTTCTCTGGGGCCCTTTCCCACCCCAACCCCTGCGTTCTGATAGTCTGAGGATGGACACATGACTGGGGTCCTGCACATGGCTCGCTCCTCGCAGACTCTGCACCCACATGGTATCAGATGGCGCTGATAATTGGTTGAAGCCACACACAGAATGGAAGGATATTGAGATGCCTAGATGTGTAATTCAACCATATGGTCTTCTGTCCTGAGTTCTAGTGGAACACTGACTCTTGGCTGTGTGACATTGTTTCATTTGAACATGATTGTGTGTGTGGGTGGGGTTCTTTTCTCTTTGTGTATTCTGGTGTTTTCCATAACACTGAATGTGGTCACATATTATGTAATTAGGAAAAGATATGGACACACCTTGCTCAAAATAGAAACAGAACAGACTGAAGGGAGAAGCGTTAAAGGTTGTAGCAATGTAATATAAGGGATACCGTAGACATCGCTAGCAATCAACTCTTCTCACAGGCACTGCTCACACATGTTGCTCATCACAATCATTCCGCACTTAACACAGCCCTGGCACAAGGGACTGAAGAACTAAATGGCTGCATCAGGGCCTGTATGGTGGCAGGCTGCTGGAATCCAGCAGCGCTGGACAGACGAAGTAGCTGAGGCTCCCAGAGGCTAAGCGTTGTGTAGCCAGGGCTGAACAGGCCAAATGCAAATCTGGGCCTCCTTCCCTAAAGCCCCATAGAATCCTGAAGGGCTTCTTCAAATACAGGCTATTTCGTTTGTTCATTTTTGAACTCTGGGGCCCCAGATTTCCTTTCTGGAGACAAGGTTTGTTTGTTTTTGTCGTAATGACACACTCAGCGTCATTAAGTATCCGTGAAGAGGAATCTTTTAGTTGCATTAGAAACGTGGTTTGTAACTACTGAGAGTCTTGGGAAACCAAGCTCTCCTCCCAGGAAGAAGCTGGCTGCTAATGAAACGGCTTGCTGGGGTGGGATTCCTGCATTCTCTTAGGGCCCACGTTAGCATTAGTGCCAAGGAAAAGCTTAGGCTGTGTCTGAAGGACATTGTGATTTGTGAGTATAAACAGTTCAGATTGGACCAAAGCAGTTCTTACTGAGAAAGTCTTTCCCATCCTTACTGTTTTCTGTGACTTGGAAAACATAGCTGATACAAAATTCTTTAAGCTCTGTCTAGATTTGATGTTTATTGAGTGAATCGAGCCAAGTAATTGACTAAGACTATACTTTTCAAAAGCTGTCAATATTGGTGAAACTATTTTATATAAAATCCTGGAAACACAGTTTGTACCATAGCTTATGCAACTTTTCTTAAAATTTTACATTGATGTCAATTTTCTTGCTTGAAAGTATTCTTTGACAATATTATGTTTCCAACTGAAACATTCATCATAGTAATGGATATCAACCCACTATTTTATTTTTTAAGTTCAGTTCTTACATGTGGTTTTGTGAATTTTAAATCTCACATGAAATGTTCTTGTTTTAAATGCACCATGCAAATCTACACTGATTTAGACCATTTGTTTTGCTCAAAATTTTCTTGGCTCTAGTAGGAAGGAGGACATGAATATTTCCTTGCAGTATTTCCCCTTCACTTAAAACCCATGAATGAAATAAGACCTCAGGATTGCATGAGGTAATTTGCATACTAATTAGGTAATAGAGAGAGAGAAAAGAAGCAGAAGAAAGAGAAGGAGGAGGAGGAGGAGAAGGAGGAGAAGGAGGAGGAGGAGGAGGAGAAGGAGAAGGGGAAGGAGAAGAAGGAGGAGAAAGAGAAGGAGAAGGAGGAGAAGGAGGAGAAGAAGAAGAAAGAAGAAGAAGAAGAAGAAGAAGAAGAAGAAGAAGGAGAAGAAGAGCCACCATTCAGTTCAAGAAGAAGGAGAAGGAGAAGGAGAAGGAGAAGGAGAAGGAGAAGGAGAAGGAGAAGGAGAAGGAGAAGGAGAAGGAGAAGGAGAAGGAGAAGGAGAAGGAGA
>NW_004524686.1:5358762-5372724 GCF_000260255.1 Octodon degus | reverse complement strand
TGGGGAGAAGATACTCTCTCAGGCTTTCACAGAGAGCACATTGGCCAAGCAATGGCCGTGACTCATCCACATGGCTGCACTGACAAAGGTTCTACAATATAAGGAGTAATATGAATACCTTCATACAATCAAAAAGTATTCAACAAATGGTAGCTAATTAAATTGAGCTTATTGGCCTGGGTGCTGCTATAATGTCAACAACTTCTATGTGTATGAAGACACAGATGAATATAAAGTCAATAACAATGATGACATCTGGGTAATTAGAACCAGTAGCACTTTAACATGAGGAAAAAAAGTAAATGACATGGAAACCATTAATGACTATATCACCTTGTATCTGAAGCTTTCTACAAAGATCTGTAACTATCCTGTAGCCATGTCCTGTTTGGCACACTGGAAGTGGTCAGTCTATGTGTGATTCTTGTTTGGTGACTGATTCTTCCTCCATGCTTCTGATGAGTCTCCAAGTATATATTCACAGAAATCTTGGTTTTTCCATTGCATAAGCAGTTTTGTTGTGTTTTGGCGGGTTGGGTTGGAAAGAAAGCAAAACAAGGGGAGATGTTTGGGGTTCATGAGAACAGAAGCGAAGGTACTGGGCTACTCTCAGCCAGAAACATTGCCTGGCAAGAAGCAGTATTTAGCAACTATTAAGTGCAGAGTGCTATGGTGAGATTGAGTGGAAGAAAAAAGTATCCAGTGAATTTTGCTCCTCCTATTAAAAAGTTAAATCATGTATCTCTGACAATAATTGACTGTGTTGGGGAAAGAGATGGAAGCTTAGAATTAGAGACATTCCAGCCACCTGTGGGACATGGGTTCCTGAAGCTAGTATCTCTAGTTTTCTTGTTTGTGGTCCCATGGCCAACAAGGTCTTTTTTTCCAGGCTTGCTTCGTGTCTAACTTCATATGGGAAAAAGAAGTTTCTTATGCAAAAGTCACCAAGACATTGTACACGAGAAGGCCAGCAACACTGGTGTGTGTGCTCGGACCCCAAACCAGTTTAGAAACAAACACAGCAGACTGTAGGCAATGCTGGTATATGGCTTTAAGCAGATCTCATTCACAAGGGATATAGAAGAATGTCCCAGATTTGGTGGCAATAACACTGCTCATAGCTGACAGGATGGCAGGCCACAACCATGCTGTTAGATAGGCTAAGCTTCAACTCTGGGAGAATTTTTTCTGAGAAATCATATTATTTGGAGTCTTGAATTCTACAGATGCTGTATTCTACCTATTTTGTATTGTGAAGCTGTGGAGCCCACCCCTACACCATACGACTAGCACTACACAAGAAGTGGGGCTGGGAGCTCATCTCAGCTAGCAAGGCAGCATTCAGATCTTTGGTCCTGAGCCACTTCCCACTCTGTACCACTTACAAGTCTTCCTGGTTTTTAGCCACATTTTTCATTGTTGGTCTCCCCTTTTCTCTACATACCTCATGTTTAGTGTTGTTTCCCCAGTTAAAACCATTGATTCTCTTCTTTACTATGTCTCAGTCCCCTTGCCTTATGGGAATGGAGCTCAGTGGCAATGTCCTCCACAGTGTGAGGCTGCTTGGTGAGAGTATGATGCATATCACTACATGAGGTAGTCACATGGAGATAGTGTGTGGTATGAAACAGAAACAGGAAACCCCAAGTCCATAGGCCAGAGAAGGACATGAAAGTGTGTCATGAGGCTGGGAAGGTAGCAAAGGGCCCATTATCAGTGGTGGTGACCGGGTTATGCCCGCAGGAAGTAGAGACAGAGTGAAGTGAGAACAGACATTGGCATGCTAGAGACTGAGCAGGAAGATGAACCTCACTAGACAACTGAACCAGGTATGTTATTCACGGTGAATCTGACAACTTCTCCCATGGGACAAAGCACAAGGAAGATCTGATGTACTGGGAAGGCCAAAGGAAAGATAACCAGTTATACTCAAGGCAGACTAGCTTACACTGCAATAACTAAACACTATTTTAGTGAATTTATACAGTATTCACTTCTGTTCAGCATATGGCATTTCATGTTCCATGTGTCTTACATGGTTACCATCAAGAGAGATCCCTTACCAGCTATCAAATGCTCTGGCTTAAAATTTGTCTCACATCACTTCTGTTCCGAGTTCACTGACCTGAACTAATCCTATGATCCTGCCCATTATACTTTATGAGTACTAACTGAGCCATAGGCAAGGTTCATATTACGCCAGTGGTCGCTGTAGGCCTTTACATGAACAGAACCATATACCACTTTTTCCATGTTCTCCATTTGATTCTTAATAAAACCTCTCATGCAACAAGCCAACTGCTTACCATGCATAACATTAATTTATGGGACAACAAACTCAGTGTTTTAAACAGTCCTTTTATATCCACCTTAATTGTTTGCCTATTAACAACTTGGGAATGGTCTTAGTGGCTTTAAACCTAGGATGAACATATGACAAAATTGTGGCACAAGGAAAGGATCTGCGACAATTTGTAATGACTTCCTCTTCACATAAACACAGTCCCATTAAATAGCACCACTTGGATAAAGACACAAGCCAGAAATTTCTCCTCCCCTCTGTCACCAGAGTCTCTCTCCTGTCAATGGCCTTCTGCCACTTATGTACTCCAAACTGCTTCTTATTTCCTGGGCTTTGCATTTGCTGTGTGCACTGCCTGGCATATGGGCACACTTCCAGTCTGCCCCCATTGGGACTGTGGACTGTGGACAGTGACTAGATGTCCCCCAAAGCCTCATGTAGTCATAGGTGGGACTTTTCAGAGGTGGCTAGATCTGAAGTGTGTGATATTGGGATTGATTGATGGTGCACTGCTAGGCTCAAGGACACTAGGATTAAGTGTCTCAGTGCTACCTGCCCCAAGTAGCCTGGATAAGACATAAAAGATAGAAAGAGCTGCAGTGTTCCCTTTTGCTTGTTTTTCTACCTTCTGCCCACCATGAACTGCATGAGCTCTTTCTCCTCCGCAATACCCCTCTTCCATGCCACCCTGCCTTGGAGCCAGCCAATTATGGACTGAAACATCTACACACTTGTGGCCTACATAATCCTTTCCTTTAACTTGGGGTGTTGGGTATTTTATCTCAGCAATGAGAGAAAAGTAATGAAGGCCCCAATCTTTCTAAAAAAATTTAAAGAGAATATTAAAAAAACAGAAATGATACAAAATTTCACCAAACAAAATGATGGCAATTCAACAATGGTTGTTATACTGCATATTGTTGCCTTCAAATTAGTTGTTCAGATTACCAGATGTAAACCTGTAAGATTGTTCAAAAAATATACAAAATTAAAAAGGAGAAGAAAATTAAGCATTCACAATCAAAATCAGCCATACAATCATTGAAGATATCTCATGTGTATATGTAACTATTTCTTTTTCCCTTCCTTTATTTCTTTTCTCTTTTCCCTCATCCCAGTTGTTCCTTCCCTCAGAATAGCTTCTTTCCCTTTCACATTATCTGTTGTACCTTTTGGACCCTACTTACTCATACAGGTTCGTGCACTAGGGAGACAGCATGATGTTTACACATGTGATACATCTTTATTAGCTACCTGCTATCAGTGAGAGCATAGATGATCTACTGTGTACAAAAAGGCCTCAGAGCAGGGGACACCCATGGTTAACTGGAGATACCAGGCCATGGTTGACTGGAGATACCAGGCCACTCACCAACATATAAGCTCCCTGTAGGCGGAAACCACCGTGTATGTCTTGCAATATAGTAGGGATCTAACAAATACATGCTGATTGGATGAGATGAGTGGCTGTAGTAAGTCCAGTGAAGGCAGCATGGAATACCTCATTTTCACTCCCAGAGTCTTGGATTCATGTGGACTGTGTTTCACTACTCTGCTGGGTGGGGCACTGAGAGATGGGAGTGAGAGTGGGCATGGTCTCATGCAATTTCTTTCCATGCTTTTTGCCTCCTCCTCCGGGTAATGTTAAGCTCAGCAGCAGCTTCAATAGTTTATTTTCACTATGTCTTGTAGGGCAGTAACCTCAGGTAGCAGTGCTCCAGAAATGACAGAATGAGCACCTTTCCTATTATTTTTCCTGGAAATTTTCTTGATATAATCATTTTGGAGATCATGCACACTTAAACAAGCACACTTCCTTTCTAGGGCCTGAGTTTCCTCTGCAATTAAGTGGGACATAATCCAGTAGCATGTCTTAAGGAGTCAAAGAGGCAGGAGCAGAGAGCTACAGCAGCAAGAGTCACTGGTCCCCAGGAAGTGCTCACTGATCCCTTGTCTGCCTTCCAGCAGTGAAGGTGGGACATTACATCTGCATCCTCAGTCTATTTATTGCTGCCAAAAAGGAAATACATCCATTTTCTACTTACCATGCCAGAGTTGTTTCGAATATAATTCCCATGAGAAATTATATTTCAATAGAAAAGTAGTAATGGAATAAATTCAACAACTACTACTTAGGCTGTTTTGGCCTCCCTAGGAGGAAAAGCTTGTGTATTAACAGGTGGATGATTTCTCAAGGCCATGAGCCCTAAGGGCAGATGCGAGATAGATGGTCATCCTGCCTTTCCTTCCATCTTAAGGCTCTCTCTGGAGAGGAAGGTTTGCTAAATGTGTCATGGAAATTTACCTCATGAACCTGCCTGTGCTCCCCCAGCCTTGGAGGTGTTTGCCTTATGAGAGATGTTATAGAGTGCAGTACACAAACAGAGCCCTCTTGTCTCCCACTTTCAGCATCTGCTGAATTAGTTTTTGAGGCACTGTCTTTTAGTACTCATCATTTGATTACTATTCCCTTTGACTTGCCTTTTATTTTCCCCAAAGCTTTCTCATAATCCTTATAGGAACCAAAACAAGGTGTACAACTTGGCAGCTAGCAAATTGAGATTTAATAAGTTCCTGCACAATCCAGCATGTCTACAAATAGCATGTGGGATTAGGCTCCCTAGCTCCTTTTGGACCTGGATGCAGCTGACCTGAATAATGAAACAGGGGGCCCAAAGTTATGAATCCTCTCTGAGCATTGCTTCATTAGAATCCCCTTACAAAAAAAAGAAATGGGACTCATCTCATCAGCTCGATTTTATGGTATCTGATTAGACCACTATTTTCTCAGCAGGTCTCTTTTCTTTAAACTGTTGACTATGGATGGCCTGCTGAATAGAATGAACTTTGGACCACTAAATTGCAGCATTATGGTTATTTAGTGTAATTTATGAAAAACGGGAGAAACCATGATCACTTACTTCTTCTTGCTAATGATATCTGCATTTATCTGAACAGGTGTGGGTTTGGAACATCCTTCCCACTCCCAATACTCATCCTGGAACACTGCCCAAATTAGAGACCCCAAAAACACTATTTGGAGGTACAAATTCTATACATGGTAAGCTATAACCTGATGGTAATTGTACATGTCTTTATGACCACTCACCCTCAGTAACCTTTCAGGAAAGCTATGCATTTTAGCTAGGTTTACCTAATAAGTCCACCCAATTGATGTTTGAATTAATAATTCAATGAATTTAGTTGAAACCTAAGTGAGCCCTCAGTGTAACATACCTCATTAATGTATCACTGTCTATTTAGATTTCTGAGGGAAGGTGTTGAAATTATTTTGCATTTATTTCAAGCATGGTAGTGATTAAAGTAGTACAATATGCTACTCTTTCAGTTAGTGGGAAATCCACAGTGAGAACTGTATTACAAATGTAAAAACCACCGTAGACCAGTTGCTGCCTAGATGGGTAATCTTCCCGAATATTGCCCTCGAGAGACTGTAGATCACCTGTAGCTGGATGTGGTCCCCTAAGAAATCCAGCAGCTATGAGACCAGTGTGGTGCAGTGCTGAGCCAGGCCACATGCTTTGGCGTGAGCCCGAGGCTGGGCTGCATACTAGTTTTATCCATGATGACATTCTATGCTTGGAAAAAGTCTTCTTTTTTATCTTTTGAGATCTGGTTCACCTTATTTAAAAATGAGGGCTCTGAATGCTTGCCTGATTAAGTTATTTCAAGGAGAGAGCGTATATAAAGTGCCTTATGCACAATGAACACTGAGCAAGTGTGAGTGCAGTTTTCATCTAGGGGAGCAAAGTTCAGTGTCAGGGCTCAACCCCACTGGTATCTTTTCTCTTCACAGGAAGTCTTAACAGAATTGTAAAAGAAAAGATTTATTCAAGTTTCCTTTTAGAACCTACATGAGATTTAGAATACATTAGTATTAGATGTATAACATCTCTGGGACAGATGACAGGGATGGTACATGACAAACTCAGACACCTCAGAGTTCTAACCTTTCCTGGATAAGGCTGGGCTCAAGACTTTTTTGGTAATGGTTTACATGGGAACATTGGACCAGAAACTTTTTTCAAAGTGATAGTGACATAGGCCTGTGCAAACAAATGATATTTCTGTTCATTATTGGCTTATTTGGGGACAACCACAAAGTTTGCTTCCCTATTTGTGAGTTGACCTTCATAACTTTGGCACTGCCAAATATTCTATATGTACTGGTGTTCTCCAATTGGCAGCTCTGGAAAGTGGCCCACTTTTTCTCTTGCTTTTATGGGGACACTTGTAATTCTACTGATGCTCATATGCTAAAAACTGTGACCTCAATAGTGGAGGAGAGAAGGCTATCCAAAAGAATTAGCACACTTTTTACTTTATCAATATCAAACATTGGTGTTGTCTCAAGATTCTGTGGCTCAGGATTGGTGGAAGGGAGTAGGTCTATGGTACAGCACTTGCCTTGCATGGAGAAAACTCTGGGTTTGACCCCCAGCATAAGAAGAAAAAAATCTATGATTCAATCTTTACTTGACCACAGACATGGTCTTTTAATATTCTTCATTTAAAGTTATGTTGCTTAAGGGATACAGATATAAGTGAAGAAGTCAAACAATCCTTATTCACAGATGACATAATCCTTTAAATAAAAGACCCAAAAGACACCTAGAACTAATAAATTCACCAAAGTATCAGGTTATAAAACTAACACACAAAAAATCAATAGCATTTCTGTAGCAGAAATGAATACATCAAGAGAAATATTAGGAAAAAATACTATTCACAATAGCTTCAAGCTATATACTTAAGAATGAACATAACCAAGGGAATGAAAGACTTCCGTAATGAAAACTAGAAGACTCTGAAAAAGCAGGCTTAAGAGTATAACAGAATATGTAAAGCTATCCCCTCTTTTCCTAGATAAGCAGAACTGATACTGTTAAATATTCATAGTGCTAAAAACTGATAGCATAGATTTAATGCCATCCCAATCAAAATAACCAGAGAATTCCTCATGGAACCAGGAAAAACAAACTTACAGTTTTATATAGAACCATAAAAAGTCTGGAATAGCATAAGTAATTCTGAGAAAAATAACAAATCATGAGGCATCACAATCCCATACTGCAAGTTAAATTACAAAGCCACAGTAATACAAACAGCATGATACTGGCTCAAAAACAGTATGTGGGGAATAGAACAGAATATAGGATGCAGAAACACTCCAAGCAGATTCAGCCACCTAAGATTTGACAAAGGGTCCAAAAACACATTCCATAGGAAAGATAGACTTTTTAATAAATAGTGCTGCGACAAGTGACTATATAGTACAGAAGACTGAATCTAGACTCCTCTCTCTCTCTCTCTCTCTCTCTCTCTCTCTCTCTCTCTCTCTCTCTCTCTCATTTATGTACTCAAAATCAAAGTGAACCAAAGATGTAAATATTAAAACAGAAACACTGATGGGAGATAAAATACAGAGTAAAACTCTTGAAGATATAGTCATAGGTAGACTCTCTGGACAAAACCCCAGTCATACAAGAAATAACATCAAAATCAACACATGGGATTATATCCCATGGGATTAAATCCAAAAGCTTCTGCAGAGCAAAAGGAACACTCAATAGAGTGAAGAGCCACTCTATAAAAATTAGTATAGGTGGGCTGGCCAAATAGCTCAGCAGATTAAAGCACCTACAAGCAGATGAAGGGACCAGAGGCCTTCGGTGCCAGCCCTACCCCCAGGGCACACTGAGACCACAATTGAGACTGCGTGGTGGCACACGCCTGTAATTCCAGCTCTTGGGAGGCTGTAAACAGGCGGATCACTATGAGGCCAATCTAGTAGTGAGACCCTGAACACCCTGTAGACCCTTCCCTAAAATACAAAAAAGAAAGAAAGAAAGAAGAAAGAAAGAAAGAAAGAAAGAAAGAAAGAAAGAAAGAAAGAAAGAAGGAAATTAGTATGGTTATTCCTCAAAAAACTAAAAATATACATTCCATTAGACCCATGTATTCCACTTCTAGGTATCTTCCCCAAATATTTAGGCACACCACAATAAGGTGATAGATGCACCCCATGATGGGGGGTGGGTCTTCTCTATCCCTGGGCTTGTGATTGTATAGGGGGTGGAGCTCATGCTAGAGCTGCACTTCTGTTCTTTCCAAGCCTCGCCTAGTCAGTGGGGTGGCACAGAGAATTAGGCCCCAGAGAGTCCTCCCTTCTACATTGTTCACCTGTGCAGAGGATACTTTCTAGTATGCATATTGGGCAAGTATTGCACCAAGGATTGAGGAATGACCTAAAGGATACCTGTACCTTCTCACCAGAAGTGGATACCATGCAGCAAGCAGTCAGACAGGTAAATAAATAGGAAAATGCCATAAAATGTGGAGTACTAATCACAGTGGTAGAAAACTGAGGCAGCACTTTGGAAGCATTAGAGGAAGAGAATTATAATCTCTAGGTGCATCTATTTTCTTACAGATGATTCAAGTTTCTCTTTCTGTTATGACTTGTGTCTAGATGTAGGATGGGCTTTTTCAGAGTTGGCTAAATCTAGAATGTGTGATTGATTCATACACTGCTAGGATTAAGGATACTAGGATTAAGGGTGCGTGATGACTAAATCAATGCACTGATTGGTTTGGCACCATGCTAATGCCAGTAGTCTGGTCACAATATAAGGGACAGAAAGAGGCCTGTCTTGTCTCTTGTTGTTTTTCTACCTTCTGCCTACCATGAGTTGTTTCTCCTATGTGATGTCTGCCTGCCATACTACCCTACCTCGAAGCTAGCCAATTATGGACTAAAACCTCTACAAATGCTGAGCTAAATAAACCTTTCCTCCCTTAACTTGTGTGTGTTGGATATTTTGTGTCAGCAATGAGAAAACTAACTAACACACTTTCCTAAAAGCAGGGTAGTACTCTATTGTGTCTGTTTAACCTCTGCAACTTGGACTTTGAAAAAACAACAACTGAGGCTGGCCTGATAGCTCAGTGGACTAAAGCTCCTGCTTGGACAGAGTGCAGCAGCCAGGGTTCAGTCCCTGACATGACATGCCAGTCCCGTCCATGGGGAATGCTGAGACAGAGATTGAGACTGGGTGTGGTGGCACCCACCTGTAATGCCAGCACTTGGGAGGCTGAAAAGAGAACAATCAGTATGAGCCCAATCTAGTAGGGAGACCCTGTAGACCCTGTACTAAATACAAAAAAAGTAAAGAAAAGATGACAACAGGCCATTGCTACCTGTTCCTTGCAAGATCCCATGTTTCTTGTTTGGGAGCTGAGAGGAAGTAGAGTCTCATCTTCTTGGCCACACCTGAACAGCTTCCATGGAACCAAGCTTGGCAGAGGTTGAAAATAAGGGAGAGTGGGAGCTATGGGGTTGAAGGGACAGGTCATGACTGAAATGTCACAGATTCCTACTGTTCTTAATGAGATTTAGTAGGTTTTCTTGAATAAAAGTTTCCTTATTTGCAATATGCTCTTAGAACAAATTTTACAAATTTAAAATAGTTCAGTTTTTAAAGTGTCCACCAGTAAGAGTGTCTTGGAGAAGTATAGCCACAGGGCTATGCACTCTGCCATTCCAAAAGTGGAGCCCTTTATCACTTTTTATCATGTTAGTTATCCATATTTATGTGAAGAACATATTGATTTCTGAAGTGTATAGGGAGGATGAATTGGAAATACAAATAAAGAATACCATGCTCTTCAATTGCAAAAGAAAAAATAAAGTGAATAATGGAGAAGACAGGTAGGTTGCAAGGCTCTTCTTTGTTACTGGAAAACACAAAGTATCATCTTAAGTGATCAAATTCCAACTGACATGATCGCTTTTTTTGCACAGAAACTTAAGAGTGAATGGATTGCAATATCATTTAGAAAGATTTTGCACATTTAAAGAAAAATCCTTGCCAGACATACTAACACTTGTAATGCTAGTCTTTGTAATTTTCCCAAATGTAGTAAAGATAATAAGGTCCAATCTCTTACATAGGAAACTTCTGGTCTAATTTTAATCAATTTGTGCCCAACAAGAGAGACAGATAGATATTGTTCGACCAGTTTCACATGCTTATATCTGGTAATCTGAGAAACTGCTTTGAAGATAACAATACGCAATAGAATAACCATTGCCAATTTCCTATCATTTTGATTGCAAATTCTGTATTGCTTTTATTGGTTTTTTAAAAATTCTCTTTCAAATGAGAGAGAGAGAGAGAGAGAGAGAGAGAGAGAGAGAGAGAGAGAGAGAGAGAGAAATGGTGGCCTTGGTACTAATTTGTAGCTGGACTTGTGATTGTGCTTGTTAGTTTACAACTTTGAGTGTTCGTATTTCATGCATCAGCTGAGAGAAGTTGCATTAAAATGCTTAGACGTTTTATATGAAAAGTGAGATCTTTATAGCTCAGGCATGTTTCAGATATCTTGAATTATGCTCATTTTATAAGGATAAAATACTTGTTCTTCTGAGAATAAAAAGGAAGCTTTTACATGAGTTCAACTGTATGAAAAATTTTAAGACAGAACAAGAAACTAAGTAATACCAACAATATAATTTGGCTATAAATACAAAACTAAGATGTACGTCCTCTAAAATTCAGCCTGAAGGCAATGTGTAGCCTGGTTTAACAATGGAGGACATGGACTTGATCCTGAATGCCTGGGCTTAGGTCCTGACTTACCATTTTTTACCTTTGAGAGATTGAGCAAATCATGTAATGGCTTCATATGCCTATAAAATAAGGTTTATAACTTATGAGCTGTTATGGGGCTTTAATGAATCAAAAGATAAAGAAACATAGGTGCATTCAGCAGTGCCTAGCACTGAGGGACATATCTCATTCTGTCCCAAAAGAATTCTTTCAAATTCTTTACAAATAATCTTCCTGTGCTCAGAGAGGTTTTACAGAAAGGCAGCAGAGAAGCTAGCTTCACTGCAAAGTTACTGGTCATGAGGATGGCCAATGTGAGAAAAGGCAAATCCGTTGTTCTGGGCATCAAGTCCCTGAAAATGTTGGAACTGACAGCATGTCTGATCAAGTGATGCCATTCAAGACATTTAGCCAAGGGTGATGCTCTGGGACAAAATTAAGAGGAAAATGACAAATAAACTATGGCAACTAATCAATACATAACCCAGTATGAAGCTAACAGTCCTTTTCAAGAGCAGTATCTGGCCTTTGCAGAGCCCACCGTGTTGTGGACAGAATTGAGTTTTGTTATAATCAGGTTGAGAACTACAGAGATTAGTGTGCTGAAATCATTGGCATTGCACTATGAATGTTTCTTTTACTTACTCTGCCGTACTAGTAAAAAATTATGTATCTATGTCTAATTTATATACGATCATTATTGGAGTGATCCTATTTCAATAGTGTATTTCACTGTGAAATCAAAGTGAAACTTTAACAGAGGCAGAGAGACAGACAGGCATTGTCAGGGGTACATGTAAATTCCAGATTAAACATGAAAGGAGAAGTGTGGACTTTTTCTTCTGTTTCAGATAACTTTTGTTCATACACTAATCCATATAATTGTTACTTAAGTTCAGACATATTTCTAAGGGCTTGCACCTCACCTCTGGTCTCCACTTACAAATATTAGTATAATTTGTTGGCATAAAAATCCTTTCATTTCTGTCTTTTACTTTAAAACTAATTTAGTGGTATCAGTAATATCCCCAAATAACTGAGATGTGTGTGCTACCCAGAATGAGTAAATGTAGGTCATGTCACCAAGCCATTCAATACATATGTATAAGGTAAGAACTGAGGGGCTTAGAGCATAGCACTAGTTTAAGGGGGCTGCCAAACCACAGTCCAAATCCTGCCCACTAACTGGCTCTGTAAATAAAGTTTTATTGAGACAGTTTGTACATTCATTACATATATTCAAGGAGTAATTCCGCAGTGTTGAGTAGTTGCAAAAGAATGGTTTGGGCCCATGAAGCCCAAAATACTTATTATGTAGCTCTTTACAGGAAAAATTTAGGAACCTTATGCACTAGGTAACTATTTGTAATTTACATTTTTTTAAAAACTTCACTAGTACTATATGTTATGCAACATAGTAATTACATTAATCTTGGGGAATATATGCATATATCTCACCTCTTGATAATTTTACTACCCCTCACCCTCACTCCTTCCTTTCTCTCTCCCATCTCTCCTCCTATTTCCACAGAGTCTACCAGGCTGTCTGTTATTTAAAATATTCTAACATGTTTAAAACATGTGCACAGGAGTCTAACAAAACTACCTATACATGTCTGTTGCCTTGAATTGTTTGTTCATAGTCAACCCCAGGCAGATTTCTCTAAAGCAGCCTCAAAGGGCCTCCCTCTGAGCCTTCACCTTATTCCTGCAGTGCTAACCCCAACTTACTCCCCCTTGCCTTTCTGGCCTTCAGGATACTTCGCAAATGATGCTCTCTTCATGAAGCCTTGAGCCCAGGTCAAGAAGGAAAGCATTCTTCGTCCAAGGTTCCAGATCTCCAGGTAATGAACTGTGCCACAACTGGCCCATGTGAAATTGCAGTCAGTTGCATCAGCTCCAGGGTGAACTCTGTAGGGACAGCCTCTCTTCATGTGTCTATTGTCACTTCCCAGATTATGAAACCCCGTTGCCTAGTAAATCTAAGCTCATTTTTCCCCATGTTGTTAGCACCTCACCCCCACACAGTTTCCTTCCTGGCTTGATTCTTATCTTCTGCAGTTTACAGTAAGAGTGAACTGCTCATGGGATAAAGCAAGTTGTGTTGCTCCTCTGCTCTGAACTCTACACTGCCTTACCCTTGAAAGAAAATCAGAAGGCCTACCATAGCCTGCAGGGTCCTGCACGGTCCAATCACCTGTGAACTTCTCTACCCCATCTACCTTGTGCTACTCTTCCCTGTGTAAACTAATTCCAGGGACACTGGCTTCTTGCTGTTCTTATCCCAAGAATGTTTTTGCCTCAGGCCGTTTGCACTGGCTGTTCCATCTTCTTGGAAAACTTTTCTTTCCTTGATCCATCCAAGTCATTTGTCTGGTATCACGTGCTCAGAGAGGACTTCCTTCTTTGGAAGAATGGAACAACCCCATTTGTCACTCTCTGTGCCCTTTAATTATCTGAATAGCACTGGTTATCTCTTTCTTTTTTTTTTTTTCCTCAGGATTTGACTATCTTTATTTTCTGATTACAAATATATATATGCATATATGTACATAAAGGGAAGGGATAAAGGAAAAAAGAAATTGCACTGTGCTGACACAGAGACTTGAAATTCTAACTAAGGGTCAACTGATGTTTAAAGGAAACTACTACGCGGTCTCATCAAGGCATAGATGTTTAGTAAGTCTCACTTTAGCCTTAAAATGTATGGAAACACTTCTCCACAGAACTGGCCCCACAGCGGTCAGAATGCGCCAAGGCATGGGTCAGTAAGTCTGCAGAAATGAGTTCCCTCCGTGCCTGGTGTAAAGTAACAAGCAGCTCGCAGCTTAGCTCAGCAGTGGAATCGGGTGGAGAACTTGGGAGAGACAGGCACAGTCAGAGGCTGGTCACTTGACTTTATCTCCACAGACTGGTATTTGCGTATTGGATTTGCCTTGTGCACCAGCTCCTTCCGCAGTCTGGCCAGCTCCTCCTTCTTCTGTTCCTCTTCCTGCTGCCTGACCTCCTCCAGCTGCTGGGCTTTCT
>NW_004524686.1:5339566-5342395 GCF_000260255.1 Octodon degus | reverse complement strand
CTAAGTTGTTTGATAATAACAATAAGCTTGTCTTCTGGATGGTTAACAACCTAAGTTTGCAGACCAAAATTACAGAAAAAGGAGGGCTGCAAGGGTAGGCAACAGTTTGGCCCTAACCTTCTAAGGTCAATTAAGACTCAGAACATATGAGAACTTGTACTGTAATGTCATGTAACTCGGTAGTGTCCCAAATTTTCAGATCAAGGAGATTATGTGGCCAAAGACGAAAATGATCGATGTTGTAGAGTGTGCCTAAGGAGAGTCCCATGGAGAGAAAACACTCTCTCATGCTTTCACAGAGAGCACATTGGCCAAGCAATGGCCATGACTCTTCCACATGACTGACACTGACAAAGGTTCTACAATCTGAGGTACTGGATCTCAGGATAAATCCTGAGGGGATTTCAATGACCTTCTCAGACCCAAATGCTACTACTCTTGTTGCATAGGTCATGCTTTACCTTCGTCTTACCATCCAGTAGAAAAGTATGAAGATGAAATATAGGAAGTAAAGTCAGACTGTTATGTTGAGCTGTGGGGTACTCAGGTCAACAATTTCTGACATTGCCAGTTAAACAGAAGACCCAATGATATTATGGGCTACTGGACTCTTTTAGAATACTTTGCTGAGTTTACACACCTATAATATTCAAATAACGGAACTTTACAGAAAAGGGTATGCAGATGAATGTCCATTTTGTATCTTTGTATTCAAAGTGGTTATGATAGATATATAGTTACATTCTGTTAATGAATAGAATGTTTTGTTCTAATGGTGTTTGTAAATAGGATCTCAAGTCCGCATCTTGCACAGCAATTAACCACTAAGAAGAATGTATGCATTGTGTTAATTATTGAAACTGTCCTAGCGATTTGATTTGAAACTGTCTCATTGCTATTTGTTTATCAATAAAATTATGAAAAAAATTTAAAAAATAAAAAACTAAAAAAAATTGAAAAAGAAAGTGATTTGTTTTCTAACACTGAAGATGACTAAACTATAAAAAAAAAGAAACCTGAGCCCTATGGTATATTTACAATGTTTATTTATATGCTATGTGAACGAATTGCCCTCTCCTTCCCTTTCATGCCTGGAACCTTTAGTACATCTGTTAAGATCTTCTTACAGGGAAATTCACACAACCTTCCTTGTAAACCTGAATGGGTAAGAACAAAGCTCTCCTGATAGGAAACCAGACTCAGGACCACTTTTCACCTGCGTGACCTTAGGCAAATCTATTAGTTCTTTGATCCCTTTGTTTCATGTCATGGAATGGGAATATAGTAGTAACTATTTACTGGAGTTATCTTTACGATAATAGGAGATAATGCACCTAAAGAATAGTGCCAGACACATAAGAAGTACTTAGTAACTTGGAGCTATCTAAAAATATGGCTTCGTAATCCCCACTTAAATTTGAATCTACTAGAAGTCAGGGACTATTGTTAATCTTTGTACTGTCTCCATTCAGTTTATCAACTAGCATATACTTAGTACCAAATAAAGATTGTGCAGACCTTCTTAAACCATTGCCTTGGAGGTATCTAGGTTATTCCTGGGTAATGCAAAGTTTAAGATGTTTGAGGACGCTTACTTAAATACAAGCTAACTGTAAGAGGATGGGATCCATGCAGGGCCAACATTTCCTAGACAGTCTCCTGAATCAGGTAAACCCACTGAAACTTGAGCTGGGATGGCTAAATATCTGAGAAGACCACTTTCTCTAGGCTATGCTAGACTAAGGGAATACTTGGAGTATGTTGTGGTCCCAAAATTCCAATGTTGAAATTTTTTCAATAATTGTGTTAAGAAACAAATAGCCATGAGACAGTTTCAAAACCGATTACTAGCACAGTTTTAATTATTAATATATTGCATATTGTTGTCTTAGTTGTTAGTCATTTCACAAGATGCAGACATGATATCCTGTCTAAAAACACTCTTAGAACAAATATTTCTACTCAATTAATTAAGAGAATGTAGCTGTATATCTATTCTAATTATTTTCAGTATACAGAAACAAAATGGTTGTTCATTTGGATCCCCTTTTTTGTTTAGTTTTCTCACAGATGGGTATTCCATTCTCATTTAAGTATTATAGGTGCAAGAACTCAGCAAAATAATCCACTATAATTGGGTAGTCCATAACAGTAGTGGGTTTTTATAAGACTGGCAATCTCAGAAGTTGTTGACTTGAGCCTTTTACAGCTCAGTGTATTAATATTTATTTTTCCTATAATTTTATTGAGAAACAAATAGCAATGAGACAGTTTTAAACCAAATTGGAAGGACAGTTTCAATAATAAACACATTGCATACGTTCTTCCTACTGGTTATTTGCTGTACAAGATGTGGACATCATATCATATTTACAAAGACTATCAGAACAAATTCCTCTATTCATTAAGAGAATGTAACTATATATCTATCCTAACCATTTTGAATACACACATACAAGATGGACATTCATCTGTATCCCCTTTTTTGTTAAGTTCCATCATTTGAATATTATAGGTGTGTTAACTCAGCAAAATATACTAAAAGTCTCAAGTAGTCCATAATAGTATTGGATCTTCTGTTTCACTGGCAATGACAGAAATTGTTGACCTAAGTCTCCTACAGCTCAACATAACAGCATGGCTTTACTTCTTATACTTCATTTTTATACTTTTCTGCTGGATGGTTAAGAACAAGATAAAGCAAGACTTATGCAACAAGAGTTGTAGATTTTGGGTCTGATCAGGTCAGTGAAATCCCCTCAGGATTTATCCTGAGATCCTGTACCTCAGATTGTAGAACCTTTGTCAGTGTCAGCCATGTGGATGAGT
>NW_004524686.1:5334894-5339466 GCF_000260255.1 Octodon degus | reverse complement strand
ACTGTACTTCCGATTGGATTTGAAACTGTCTCATTGCTATCTGTTTATCAATAAAACTTTGAAAAAAAAAGTTCTCTTCCTTCCTTGGGACAAGTTGAAAGGCTTAATAACAGTACAGCCCTTAACTTGAGCGGGAGATGGAGGATGCTTTCGCAGTTTAGCTGTAAAGTTCACTTCCTTATACTCCTCCTGGTTCTTAGGATGTTGTTTGATTCGCTCATCTGTGCAGAAGTGAAAGTCAATTGCTTTGGTTACCTGGCTCACTGATTTCTTCACTGGTTGCCCTGCTCCTGCAAGAGCAAGTTTCTTGAACTCTTCATTCTTTTTCCTCATTTCTATCATTTCTTGCTGCATTTTCAGGCTCTTCTCCAACTCCTGCTCCTCAGTACTTTTAAGAATCTTTTGCTTTATAGTTGGTACATGAAGCACAGTACGTCTGCCCTTGGCTTTCTCTGGAGAACACGTACTCTTTTTCAAAGTACCTTGAGTAGTGCCCTCTTCTTCCCCTGGTTTCTTGCTGTTTTGAGAAATTTTCATTTTTTTGGATGGTGGAGTTTCACTGATTACAGAAGTGGTACATCTCTTTGCTTTCATGGGAACATGTTTTTCTTTCTTCAAATCTTTCTGAGCAGAAAGTCTAAGAGATCGCCTCTGAGGCTGGGCTGGAGTGTTTCTTGATTTGGTGCCCTCAACTTCCAGGGTGCAACCAGCATTCAACAAATTCGAATGTTCTGTAAGATTTGTGTTTTCTGCCTCTTTGTAGTAAGTGTTCTCAACTGGTTGCAAAGGTGTGAGACTAGCTTGCTGAAGATTTGCTTTTCTCAGGGAAGTTTTGCTCTGAAAAAGCTCTCCTGTCCCATTTTTCCCCGGAAACTTATTCTTCAAATTGGCCTTCTCTTCAAACCATGAATCTATGTTTTCTATATCTTCTTCATAATCCAAGGATGTAAAATTAATGAAGTCCGAGGGTGCATCAAAGGAGTAAGAGTTTTTAATGTGTGACATTGTCCTACCCTTAGTACAGAAGAGCAGGTTTTTCCCAGTATTTGTATCACGTTTCTCAACAGGTCAATTTCTATAGCTGCAATATATTCTCACCTCTTCTTAAATCTTGAAGTCTAGCAGATTCCTCTTTATTAGGAACCGCGCCTCAGCTCAGCTCTGACAACGAAATGCCTGGTTATCTCTTGATAAACATATCTATTTATTACTTGCCTTTGTCACCACGATGCAGATTCTTTCTTTCTTTCTTTCTTTCTTTCTTTCTTTCTTTCTTTCTTTCTTTCTGTATTGGGGATTGGACTCAGGACCCTGTGCTTGCCAGGCAAGTGCTTATTCCACTGAGCTATCTCTCCAGCCCCATGGTTCGGATTCTATGGGATCAGAGACACTAACTTGTTCTCTGCTCTATTTCATTGTTTGAGATGAGACTGTTCCCAATGTATTTAAATGCAATGTGTTCACTTCTTAATGAGTGTATAGACAAGAAACACACCCAGGAAACAGAATGAAGTGAAGATAATACTTGTGTCAAGTAAAGAGAGCACCAGGAATGACCCACCAAGCCATGTCTCTCGCAGGTAAAGCAAGGAAAGTTTATCTTAAAAAATGTCTACAAGTGTTGAATTCAAAATTATGACAATGTCCATAGCTTACGAGCGACTTTTGTCTTTCTTCGTATACTTTTGTGGGTTTTGAAGTTTTACATATGGATACATTTGCTGAATCATCAAAAGAAAAAAAATCCACTTTCCTTATGAGAAAATAACATGAAAATGAGAATAGCATCTTCCCACCACAGCATGCTTCCCATCTACTTCATACTCTGGTAAGAGACTCTAGAGTGGGTTAGCAGGGAAGGATGGGTAAGAAAGGAGGACAAATAACAACAGTGAGAACAGAAGCAAACAAGAAATAAGCTCTAGACTGTTGTCCTTGCTTAGCACATGATGGTAAGAGGGATGCTGGGACTCTGTTTCTATCCCTTGGAGTGGCAAGCAGGATCAGGCATGAAAGTGTGCCTGGAGCCACTGGAATATGCAGTAGTTAAGAGTATAACTCTTAACCAAATAGCTTCAGCTCAGATTATACGTCCTCACTGACCTTAGGCTTTTTGAACCTCTGTTTTGTCACCTTTAAAATAGAGAGAAAAACTTTGACCTGGCAAATATACCATGAAAACTCAAGGAAAAATGCACTTCCCTTATTCACCTTGTGTCTTATTGATGCAGAGCCTGCACCTTGGGAAGCAAAATGAAGGCGGAGGAGGAAAATAAAATCTCTTCAAATTCTGGACACACTTTCCCAGGCCTTGTTTCTAAACCATGGAAGGCTGAGAAGAAGGGTCAAGGCAAGTAGAGATGAATCATCACCAATTTTCTTTGTACTACTAGAACAAGTGTGGGAGGAAAGCCATGTCCCTATCTGCCTACTGCCACTCAAACAGCCACTGTGCAATAGGAAGTGCTTGGCTGCCTCGTAGAGAGTAGAAAATAAAGACAGCAAGGCCAACAGGAGCCAGCTGGGGAATGGTAAGAGGAGAGAAGGGATGAAGAATTTCAATATTTTGCACAGGTTTACATGCATCTGGCGGCCAGAGACTAGCAAGATAACTCTCGAGTTCTCTCTACTGCCACCAAATTTCAGCCTTTCCCTTCTAGAAATGTTCATTGGCAGGCACAGATTTTATAATTGAGAATGTTGTCAAGCCTGAAATACAAAGCATGCAAAGGTGGGAGAATTGCTATGTTCCCCTTTGTGGTACGAAGTGGTTTGAGTCAACATAAAGCCATTATCAGAGTGAGAAGAAGAATGTCTCACCCCTTCCCTTCCTTTGATAGCAGATAACTGAACCCTGTGGTGTGCTGAGCTCCAGGTATGCAGCAATAAACACATCACCCATGTTCTTCCCCAGGGGAGAAGGAAGGGTTGGAACCAGGCATGCCCAAGGCAATTATTGTGCCCTATGGTCAAATTCCCCCCCTCCAGGGACATTGAAGGCACCCTTCAAATTGTAACCAGCACTTCTTTTCACTGAAGGTGCAGGTTGATTTTTAAAGGATGACAAAGACTTTGGACACAGGTGACCAGCAAATGACATCTGGGCTGTGTATCTAGATGTCAAGAGGGGCATACTTCATGCAAGGGAACAATCCAATTGAGTGTCTTCAGTGCATTTGGAGTTGATTTAACTTGGGATATTCAGGGCCCCACCTGTAGCCTTTCCTCACATCTCATCCCAGCTTCCATTACCAACCTCATTGCCCTTGTCCACTAGCACCTCCCTACTCCATCCACTTTAATAAACATATTCTGTGTTTTCTTACCTAAGTCTTTCCTGGTGCTTGCAATCACCCAGATTCCTCTTCATATCTTCCTTTCGCATAGTCCAGCCAACTAATAAGGTGAAACATTTCCTTCAAGAAACCTGAGCCCTGAGACCCAGTCATAGCCCAGGTCTGGTGAGTGTGTGGGAGAGCTTCCTGCTACCCTGTGCCGGCGGGACGAGTCCCAGCCCAGGCGCAGGGTGGGCCAGACCCTCTCCCACCTCCTTGGGATGCTACCCAACACTCCACAGCACCTCCCCCACCCCGCCCACCGAGTAGGAATTTCTGCCTCGTTCCGGGAACCCCCAGACCCAGTCCTAGTCCAGGTCTGGTGAGTGGGTAGGAGAGCTTCCTGCTACTCTGACCCAGCTGGACCAAATACCAGTCCCACCCCAGGCGCGGTGTGGGCGAGACCCTCTCCCACCAACTTGGGACGTCCCCCACCACTCCGCAGCACCTCCCGTACCCCGCATGCCGAGTAGGAATTTCTGCCATGTTCCGGGACCACCCAGACCCAGTCCTAACCCAGACCCAGTGAGTGTGAGGGAGAGCTTTCTCTCCCCCTTACTCCACCTTCCACCCTCCAGGCACAGCTAAGGCCTGGCATACATGCCTGGGGTGTAAGCCTGCAGCTGCAATCCCTGCAGAGAGTGTAGAGGATAGATCCAACCGCCTAGTCCAGGAGCAGAACATCTTGCCACAGGGGCACAACAGGATCACCCTCAAGGGCAGCAACAGGAAGGAGCTGAACACAGCAGCCAGACCCAAGCCAGGCAAAGCTGGATAAGTCCAAACTTTGTAGAGCTGCACCTGCACTTCAGTACGTGCGAAGGTTATAACTACAACAAAGATCTACAACAAAGGTCAGAAGACAGTGCTACACAAAATAATGAAAAGAAACAAAATGCAACATCAGAACCCATGCCCACCTGTAACAACTGCAGAGGACACTAACACAGAAAAAATTGGAAATCACACAGCTGAAAGCAATGAATCAACAGCTTCTGAAATAAAGAAACAGCTGCATAAAGGTAAACAGGACCTCAGATTGGAAATAAAAAAAGAAATCCCTGAATTAATAACATCTGCACTAAAGAATCAAATGCAAAAACATATGGAAGAAACCCAGTGCCCACCCAGAACAAGTGCGGAGAACACTAGCTCAGCTCAAATGCATGAATTAATAGCGTCGATAGTAAATAAGCAACAGCAGAAAGATATAGAGGAAATCAGAGCGTAATTCTTT
>NW_004524686.1:5322811-5325313 GCF_000260255.1 Octodon degus | reverse complement strand
ATCGATCACTTTCCTCTTTGGCCCCATAATCTCCTTGATCAGAAAATTTGGGACACTACCGAGTTACATTGCATTACAGTACAAGTTCTCATATATCCTGAGTCTAAATTGACCTTGGAAGGCTAGGGCCAAAATGTTGGCTTTCCTTGTGACCCTCCTTTTTCTCTAATTTTAGTGTGCAAACTTAGCTTATTAGCCCTCCAGAAGACAAGCTTATTGTTGTTACCATACAACCTAGGCTGCTAAGCTTAAGTTCGCTAGTTCACTGAATAACAAGCATCTTAGGCATAACATGGAACAGGTATTTTTCATCAAGTATTGATATGTTGAACTTTAAGTTCTACAGAACATGATGCACAAACATTTAAAAATTAAGATATATTTTAAAAATAGGCATAACAAATTATATAATTCTTACATTTACCTATAAGTCCAGAAGTCTAACCATATACAACCTTGAAGCAGGACAGTCTCACAACATTCCTTCTCCTGTCTCCTGCCTTCATTCCCCAATTCCTTCTTCTTGAAAAATCATCAAACGGAGAGACAGCAGAGCAGCAACTGGCATGTCAGGACAAGCAGCCAGTATTCAGAAGACCAGAATGACAGGCAATCTAAGTATGAACCTACTATTACAAATTGCCATCTGCAGTGCAGTTGCTTAGTTCACAGGTGTCAGTGTATATGGTTAGTCATGGTGAGAATCTTTCCAATTAACTGCTAGATTAAAAAATCTTCTGAAGATTCTCAGGATCATTGCCTTGTCCACTTCTACATTTAACTGCATGGCTTGTCACTGTAATGTTTCCTAGCTCTTCTCCTTTCCCTCTCTTAATTAGTTAATCCTCCAGTTCTTGCTATCCTTTTACTTGTATTATACCTTTCTATTTGTATTTCTACTTTTGAGTTCTTACACTAGGGAAACTACATGATATTTGTACATGTGTGTCTGGTTTATTTCACTTATGAGTATATGTTCAAGTGGCATCCATTTCAATATAAAGGCTTGGAGTTTATCATTCTTTATAGCTGAGTAATTCTCCATTGTATAAAAATACCGCATGTTTTTCAACCATTCCTCAGGTGATGGGCATCTTGGTTGTTTCCAAGATTTGGCTATCACAAATTGTGTTGCTATAGTGGCCGCGGAGATGGCTCAGTGGAATAAGCGCTTCCCTGGCAAGCGCAAGGGCCTTAGTTCAATCCCTGGTTCCGAAAAAAAAATTGTGCTGCTTTAAACATAAGCACACATATATCACTATGATATTATGTTTTCAGTTCCTCCAGGAAAATTCCCAGTAGAGGAATAGCTGACTTAAATGGGATTTCCTTTCCAAGTTTTCTAAGCTGTCTCCACTCTGATTTCCATAATGGTTGCACCATTCTACATTTCCACCAGCAGAGGAGAAGGGTTCCTTTTTCCCCACAGCCTCTCCAACATTTGTTGTTGGTTGATGTCTTTATGATAGCCATTCTTTCTGGGGTGAGATGATATCTCAATGTTGTTTTAATTGGCATTTCATGGATGGCTAGTGATGTGGAGCATTTTTTCATTTATTTATTCGCTTCTTTAATTTCATCCTCTGAGAAATGTGTGTTTATCTCAGATGCCATTTCTGGACTGGGTCTTTAAATTTGGGGGCCCTAGTGTTTTTTAGTTATTTATAAATTCTAGAGAGCAGACCTTTGTTTGAGTACTTATTTGTCATGATTTTTTCCAAATTTGTGGGTTGCCTTTTCACTTTGTTGGTAATTGTTTTGACGTGCAAAAACTTCTCAGTAAGAGCAGGTCCCAGTTGGTAATTCTTTCAACTGTTTCCTGTTGGTTTTCATTTTTGTTCATGAACTCTTTGCCTACCCCTATGTCTCCAAGAATTCCTCCTACTTTCTCTTCCAGGAGATTTAGTGTCTCTATTTTAATCTTTAGATCTTTAATCTAGTTTCACTTTAGCTTAGTGCATGGTGATAGACCTGGGTTAAGTTTTAGTTTTTGGCATGTAGAGAGCCAGATTTTCCAGCACCATTTGTTAAAGAGGCTATCTTTCTTCCAGTGAGTATATTTGGCCCCTTGTTGAAGATAAGGTGGCTCATTATGTTCATAGGAGTTTCAGTAACTTTTAATCTATTCCTTTGATCCTCAGGTCTATTTTGTTGTCAGTACCATGCTGATTTTATCACAGTAGCCTTGTGGTATAATTTCAAGTCAGGAATTGTAATGCCTTCTGCCTTGTCTTTCTGGCCCAGAATTTCCTTTGCTATTCTAGGTCATTTCTGGTTCTAAATAAATTTTAAGAATGATTTTTCTAGCTCTGTGAGGTGTGTTTGCAGTAGTCTGATAAGGATTGCATTAAATCTGTACAGCAATTTTGGGAGTATGGCCATCTTCACAATGTTGGTTCTTCCTATCCAGAAGCATGGAATATCGTTCCATTTTCTGAGATCCTCTACAATCACTTTTTTCAGAGTAATACAATTTTCCTTGAAAAGATCTTTGACTTCTTT
>NW_004524686.1:5318458-5322407 GCF_000260255.1 Octodon degus | reverse complement strand
TTTCATAAATGGCTTTTACTAGATTGAAGTAGAGCCCATCTATTCCAATTTTCTGTAGGACTTTTAACATGAATGGGTGTTGGACTTTGTCCAATTCTTTTCTGCATCAATTGAGATGATCATGTAGTTTTTAGTTTTCGCTCTATTAATATAGTGGATTACACTTATAGATTTTTGACTATTGAACCATCCTTGCATCCCTAGGATGACTCATACCTGGTCATGGTATATGATCTTCTTGATGGTTTTCTGTATTCTATTTGCTGGGATTATATTGAGGATTTTGGCATCTATGTTCATAAGTGAGATTGTCCTGTAGTTCTCTTTCTTAGTTGCATTTTTCGCTGGTTTTGGTATCAGTATAATACTTTCCTCCAGGAATGATTTTGGGAGGATTGCTTTCTTTTCAATTTCATTGAAGAGTTTGAGGAATATAGAGACGACACCTTCTGTAAATTTCTTATAGTAGTCAGCTGTGAATCCATCCACCCCTGGACTATTCTTTCCCTAAGTTTTTCAATACATCTTGTATTTCATTGCCTGCTATTAGGCTATTGAGAGTGGTTACATCTTGTGCATTCAGTTGTGGTAATTTGTACATTTCTAGGAATCTGTCCATTTCTTCTGTGACTTCTTTTCTGTGAGAGTAAAGATTCTTAAAGTAGCTATTGATAAACTTCTGAATTTCCACTGGGCCTGTGGTAATTGCACTGTTTTCATTCCTTATTTCTTTTATTTGAATTTTTACTTTCCTTTTTTTTGATGAGGTTATGTAGGGGCTTATTGATTTTATTCAATCTTTCAAAGAATCAGCTTTTTGCTTCGTTAATGCTTTGAACTGTTTTCTTCATCTCTATTAAATTAATTTCTGCTCTAATCTTTATGATCTCTTCCCATCTTTGGGCTTTTGGTTTGGTTTGCTCTTCCTTTTCTAGTTGTTGAAGGTGCAGCATTAGGGTAGTTATTTTTTCCCGTTCTGTTTTCCTAATGTGTGAGTTCACAGCTATGAATTTCCCTCTGAGAACTGCTTTGATTGTATCCCATAAAATACAATAAGTTGTGCTTGAAATTTCATTGAATTGTAGATATTGTTGAATTTCTTGTTTAATTTCATCTGTGACCCATGGGTTGCTCAGTAGGTTTCCATTTAATTTCCAAGTATTTAGGGTTTTTTTCTGGTTTCTTTGTCATTTATTTCCAGTTTCATTGCACTGTGGTCAGACAATGTGCATGGGATAATTTCTATTTTCTTGCATATACTTAAGCATGAGCTATGGATCAGTATGTGGTCTATTTTAGAAAATGTCCCATGTGTAGCTGAGAAAAATGTGTATTCAGCTGTGCTTGGGTTGAACACTCTGTATATGTCCACCAAGTCCATTTGTTTCAAGCAATGGTTGATTTCTGTTATTTCTTTCCTAAGTTTTTGTCTGGTTGTCCTATCTTTTTGGGATAAGGTTGTATTAAGTTCTCCTTTTAAGATTTTGGTATTGGATATTAGATTTTTCACGTCCATTAAGAATTGCTTTATATGGTTGGGTGTTCCCATGTTTGGTGCATACATATTTATGAGTGTTACCTCTTCCTCTTGAATTTTTCCCCTAATCAGTACATAGTGGCCTTCTTTATTTCACTTGATCATTGCGGGTTTGAAGTTGAAACTGTCCGAAAATAGGACTGCTACCCCTGCTTTTTTCTGAGGTGCTGGGGCATGTAGTATTGTGTTTCATCCTTTTACTTTCAGCCTATGAATATCTTTATGAGTTAAATGTGTTTCTTGTATACAGCATATTGTTGGATTTTGTTTCCTAATCCACTGTGCCAGACTATTTCTCTTAATTGGTGAATTGAGTCCCTTTACTTTGATGGTTAGAATTGTGATGTATTGACTTACAATTGACAGGTTATTTACCTGGTGTCGTTTACTCCCTTTTCTCCTATGTTTAATTGCTTGCCCTATTTAGTTGGTTTCTTCTGATCTCATTCGTGGAGTTCTGATCAATTTGGTCCCTCTCTACCACATATTTCAGTAGCCTGTGTAGGGTTGGCTTTGTCATCATGAAATTCTTTAGTTGTTCTTTGTCATGAAAGTATTTCACTTCTCCATCAAACTTGAAAGAGAATTTTGCAGAATATAGTAGTCTGGGCTGGAATTTCTTTTCATAGAGGACTTCAAGTACTCTGCTCCATGCTCCTCTTGCCTTCATGGTTTGTGAAGAGAAGTCTGCCATAATTCTGATGGGTTTTCCTTTGAATGTTATCTGCTTCTTTTCTCTAGCATCATTCAGTATATTATTCTTGTGCTGAATTTCTGAGATCTTGCCTATTATATGTCTCAGTGTGTTTTTATTTGGGTTGAGGTTACTTGGCATTCGGTATGGTTCTTTTACCTGAATAACATTGTTTCCTCATATTTGTGAAGATTTATGCTATTACTTCTGCTCATATTTTTTTTGATGTCCTTTGTATCGACTCCTTCTTTCTCATTGATGCCTATTAGTCTCACATTGTTCATCTTTGCATTGTCTTGTAGTTGATGGATTATTTTTTCCTGCATCCTATTTGTTTTTAAGAGATCTTTTCTTACCTTTTCACTAGCTGCACTAGCGTCTTCAAGATCTGAAATTCTATCTTCACTTTCACTCAAACGCTTTTGCAAGCTTGTGATTGAGACTTTAATTTCCTCTATATCTCTTTGACTCTGCTTCATGCGGTCTATTTCTTTCCTCTATTGCTCATTCAAGGAATCCATCATTTTTTAATCTCCTCTATGTTTTTATCAATGTCTTCTTTAGAAGCGATTATTAAATCTTTTACTGCAGTGTTTTTTTCAGATTGGGTTTCTACCCTGTTTCCGTAGTTGATATTTTTACTTCGGATGCTATGAGTTCAGAGAATTCTTTCTTTATTTCAGAAAAGAATTCCGCTCTGAATTCCTCTATAACTTTCCGCTGTTGCTTATTTACTATCGACGCTATTAATTCATACATTTGAGCTTAGCTGGTGTCCTCTGCACTTGTTCTGGGTTGGCATTGGTTTTCCTCCATATGTTTCTGCATTTGATTCTTTATTGCTGATGCTATTAATTCAGGGAATTCTTTTTTCATTTCCAATATGAGTTCCTCTATACCTTTCTGCTGTTGTTTCTTTATTTCAGAAGTCATTGATTCATTGATTTCTGCTGTGTGTGATTCCCACTTTGTTCTGTGTTCGTGTCTTCTGCACTTTTTATGGCTGGGCTTGGGGTCTGAGATTGCATTTTTCTCCTTCTCATTGTCATTTTGTGTAGCACTGTGTTCTGAGCTTTTTTTTAGAGCTTTGGTGCAGTTATAACCTTAACTCCTAGTGAAGTTCAGGTGCATATCTACAAAGGTTGGATTTATCCAGCTATACCTGGCTAGGTTTTGACTGCTCTGCCCAGCTTCTTCCTGCTGTATCCCTTGGGAGTGAATCTGTTGTGCCCCTCTGCCAAGATGTTCTGCTCCTGGACTGGCTGAGTGGTTCTGTCCCCTACTCTCTCTGCATGGATTGAATCTGCAGGTTTTTACCTCAGGTGTGTATACCAGGCCTGAGCTGAGTCTGCAGGGGATAAGGTGGAATAGAACGGAGAGGACACTCTCCTACACACTCACCAGGCCTGGGCTAGGTCTGGATCTGGGAGTCCCTAGAACGTGGCAGAAATTCTCATGCGGCAAGCGGGGTATGGTGGGTGCTGCAGAGTCATGGCGTTTCTCAAGGGGGTGGAAAAGGGTCTCAACCACGCTGCACCTTGGCTTGGACCAACTGGTTCCACTGGCACAGGGTAGCTGGAAGCTCTCCCACACACTCACTGGGCCTGAGTTAGGACTGGATCTGCATATTTACTTTTTGTATTTCATTTTTGTACTTTTCTGCTGGATGGTGAAGACCAAGATAAAGCAAGACTTATGCAACAAGAGTTGTAGCTTTT
>NW_004524686.1:5313399-5317708 GCF_000260255.1 Octodon degus | reverse complement strand
ATATATATATCTGTGTTTCTGGCCCAATGTAATTAGAGCAAGAAAATGGAGAAAATGGCAACCTAGGAAGCAGGAATCAAACTTTTGCCAGACACTAAGTCTCTTGGAATCTTGATCTTGGACTGCTAGCCTCCAAAACTGGGTAAAATACATTTCTGTTGTTTATAAGCCACACAGTCAGTAGTGTTTTGTTACAACAATCTGAAGGGAATGAAGATGTGGAATAATCATTGGCTGTCATTCCCTAGAGCAAGGGAATGTTCATGAGGTACCCATGTGCAGATTTTAAAGGCACACTCACTCTAAACACCTAGATGACAAGAAGGGGAAGGAGCCACTGAAATTTGCTACCATTCTACCAAGAACCCCAGGTGATGTTGGTGAGAAGGGTCCAGAGCTGGTTCAGGTGTTTTGAACATTCACTCGGTTTCTATGTGGATCTTAACTGAGAGGCAAGGAGAGGATGACAGGGGAAGGGATAGCTGTTGCCATGTGTCATGGCTATTCCCATGTTTATTAGACTTGAACACCCCTAGCATAAGCTTTTATATATTATTTATAAGAATTTATTTATTTATTTATTTATTGCGTTGCTTTTTTTAACTCTTTCATTAGTACATGTTTACAATACATACATTTTACAATCATCTTGGAGAGTGGGCACATGCACATGTTACTGCTTATTTATTTTTTTAATCCCCTTCACTTTTCCGTCTCTAATTCCCCCATTCTGATTTTCATTCTGCTATATTTAACCATAGCTCATGTCACGGCATAGAATGCTTACATTCGCTGAGGTTATTAAGTTCTTGTACATGATACAACCTTATTCTACTTATGTCTCCTTTCTCCTCACCCCATACACTCATTCTCTTGGAACAATTCTTTGTTGAAAGATGTTCTACAATGCTGACTTAAATACTTAAATACCATTCCCTTATCCCCACCTATCCATCCTTTACTATTTTCTTTGTTTGTACTTTACTTCACTCAAATGAGGTACCATATAGTATTTAACCTTGTGTGTCTGGTTTATTTCACTCAACATTCTATTTTCCAGGTAAATCTACTTTCTGGAAAATGCCTTCTTTTTTATATACCAGTAATATTCTATCATATGCAAGTACCTCATTTTCTTTATTTAATCATCTGTTAAAAGCTGCTTCCAGAATTTAGCTATTACAAATTGTTCCTCAACAAACGTTGTTATTGATGTCCCAGTGTAGTATGTCATCTTAAGCTTTTTCTGAGGAAGTGTCAGTTATTTGAGACATTTTCATAACTGAGTTCCATAATGGTTGTGATAGCTTATATTCCCACCAACAATACAGAAGCGTTCCTTTTTTTACCACAGCACCACCAGACATTCTTTCAAGATTAAAATGGAATCCTGTTTGAGTTTGAATTTTTCTAATGGCCAGAGATGTTCAATTTTTCATATATTTTTTATCATTTACATTTCTTCCTCTGTGATATATCTGTTCATTTTACTTGCCCATTTCTTGATTGGGTCTTCAATTTTAGTTGGTTTAATTTTTTGAGTCCTTTATATATTTCTAGAGATTAGTCCTCTATCTTAGGAGTAATTGCCAAAATAGTTTTCTCATTCTGTAGGTTTTCAATTCAAATGAGTTTTTTGGTACACAGAAGTCTGGTATAATACTTTTGTTGATTCTTCCTATATTTCTTGTGCAATTGAACTTCTGTATAGAAAACTCTTTCTTGTATCCATGTCTTATAGTGGTTTACTGAGTAGGTTTGATGTTTCTGTTTTATTGTTTCAATATTTTATCCATTTTGATTTTAATTTACTATATGGTGAGAGATGAGGGTCAAGCTTTAATCTTGTGCATAAAGATAACCAGCTTTTCAGCACAATAGGATATCTTTCCTCCAACATATTTTTTTGGCCCTTTGTTAAAGATCAAATAGCTATATATGTGTCTAGGAATGTTTCTGTATACTCTATTCTGTTCCACTAATTGAAGTATTTGTTTTTTTACATTATGGAGCTTTTTAAATTACTGGTACTTTATAAAATATTTTGAAATAAAGTATTACAAAGCCTCTGGCTTTTCCCCTGTTTCCGAGAATTGCTTTTGCTATTCTGGGTCTCTTCTAGCTCCACATGAATTTTGGGACACTTTGCTCTATTTTTGTAAAGAATGCTATCGATATTTTGACTGGGATTGCATTGAACCTGTATAACAGTTTTGAGGCTATAGCCATTTTTAATATACTGCTTATCAAGGAGCTGATGGCATCTTTCATTTTTTGATGTTCTTTTCAATCTCCTTTTTTCAGAGTACTGTAGTTTCTTTGTAGAGATCTTTCACTTTTTTAGTTATGTTAATTCCTAGGTCTTTTGCTTTCTGAATCTACTGTAAATTATATCATTTTCATAATTTATTTCTCATCCAATACATTATTGCTATACATGAATGAATATTAATGATTTCCCCTAGTGGTATACATGAATGTTAATGATATTGTATTCTGCTACTTTGCTGAAGTTGGTTATTAATTCTGTTTTTTATAGAGTTCTTTGGTTCTCCTATGGAGAATATCATGTCACCTGAAAATAATGATAAGTTGAGTTCTTCCTTTCCTATATGTATCCCTTTTATTTCTTTCTCTTGCCCAATTTCTTTGATTCATATTTCCAGTACTATGTTGAATAGTAATAGTGACAATGGATATCCTCATCTTGTTCCTGATTCTAGGGTGAATGCTTTTAGTTTATTGCTACTTATAATGAGGCTGGCTATTGGCTTGTCCATAAATAGCTTTTATCCTAATCAGGTACAATTCTTCTACACCTATTATCTTCAAGGTTTTTATCACCAAGGGGTATAGGATTTTGTCAAAAGCCTTTTCTGCATCTATTAATATGATCACATAGTTTTTAATCTTTCTACTGTTTATGTGATGTATTACATTTACTAACTTAGTTATGTTGAACTATCTCTGTTTTTCTAGGGTGAAACCTCCTTGATCCTAATATTTGGTCTTTTTTTTTGATGTGCTACATTCTATTTGCTAATATATTTTTATTTTGAAGAAAACAAAATGAAACAAAATTTCAAACCAAAATAGGGAAATAACAGTAGTAAATACATTACATATTGTTATCTTCAAAGTAGTTGCTCAGAGTACAAGATATGGCCATGAAAATATTTTTAGCAATGGAAAATTGATCAAACAACATTTATTTGTTAACACCTTGTTGAAAATTTTTGTATCTATGTTCATTTAAGACACTGTTCTATAGTTTTCTTTTTTTTATCAGTTTTTGTCCAGTTTGGGGGTTCAGGTGATACTGGCTTTCATAAGTGAATTTGGGTACACCTCATCCATTTTTATTTCTTTCAGGATCTTGGGGAATATTGGTAATATAATGACTATAAAGATTTTCTAGAATTCAACAATAAATCTATCATGTCCTGGGCCTTTTTTAGCTAGTAGATTCTTTATTACCATGTCAATTTTATTGGTTATTATTAGGTTGTCAAGCATATTTATGTCTTCTTGGTTACTTTTGATAATTTGTGATTTTCTAGGAATCTGTCCATCTGTCCATTTCTTCAAAATTTGCTAATGTGTTGAAATATAATTTTTCAAAATTGTTACTATCTTCTAGATTTTGACAGTATCTCTTGTGATGTCACTGTTTTAAATTCAGATTGCATTTCTATGAGATCTTTGGTTTTCTATTCGTAAGACTGGCTAGGAGCTGATCTATGTTATTTGTTCTTTCAAAGAAGCAGCTCTCTGATCTATTGGTTTTTGAAAATTGTTTTTGAATCTCAATTTAATTGATTTCTACTTTCATCTTTATAATTTCTCTCCTTAATTTCAGTTTGGAGCTGGGTTCTTGTTTCTCAAGTATCTTAAGTTTCTCATAAGGCTATTTATTTGGACTTGCTCTGTTTTCCTAATGTGAATATTGATTGCAATAAATTTTCCTCTTAGAATTGCTTTCATAGTGTCCCAGAGGTTTTGGGGAGTTGTACAGTCATTCTCATAAACTTCGAGACATTTTAAATTTTGTTCTAGGGGCTGGGGCGGTAGTTCAGTAGAATAAGTGCTTTCCTGGCAAGTGCAAGGTCCTGAGTTCAATCCCCAGGACTGTGAAATAAAATAAAATAAAATAAAATAAAATAAGATTTGTTCTTTTATTTCCTGTGACCCATTGGTTGTTTGGGGTACACTATTAATTTTTTAGGAACTATTGCCTTTTCCACATTTTCTTGTCATTGATATACATTTTTATTGCACAGTGGTCTGATGGTATTCATGGAGTAATTTC
>NW_004524686.1:5300833-5312458 GCF_000260255.1 Octodon degus | reverse complement strand
GTTCTCATATGTCCTGAGTCTTAATTGACCTTAGAAGGCTAGGGCCAAAATGTTGGCTTTCCTTGTAGCCTATGTGGTCTATTTTGGAAAAGCTACTATATGCTACTGAAAAGAATGTATACTTTGTTGTATAGAGGTGGAATGCCCTGTAAATATCTATTAAGTCCATATGTTCAAAAATGTAATGTAGGTCTGATATTTAGTGATTGATTTTTTTTTGTTAGTTGATCTATCTCTTTGCAAAAGTAAGGTGTTAAAATCTCCTACTGTGTGCTAGTGTTTACTTGATATTGTCAGTTCAGATGGTTTTGTTTTATGAAGACAGGTGCTCTAGCACTTGGTGCATATATGTTTATCAATTGTATCTTCTTGTTGCATTGTTTCCTTAACTAGTGTGTAGTGTCTTGTGTTTCTACTAATCAGTTTCAGCTTAAAGTTTACCATACATGGTATTAGAATTTCTGCCCTTGGTTTTTGTTCTGGTAGAAAAAATATTGCTTTATCATTTAACTTTTAGTCTATGAATATCTTTTTGGATCAGACAAGGTTCTTGAATGCAACAGATTGCTGCATTCTCTTTTTTGTTCCATTCTGACAATATGTGACTTTCAATTGGAAAGTTGATACTTTTGTTATTGAGAGATATTACTGAAATATCTTGATTATTTGCTAGTATTGCCTTATCAGTTGGTAAATCCTTTGTTTTTCTTTTCTCATTTTTCCCCTGGTACTGGGGATTGAACTCAGGACCTTCCACTTGCCAGGCAAGTGCTTATTCTACTGAGCCAGCCCCTTTTCTTGATTTTTTTTTGTTGTTAATCCATTGATATTACTGTGTTTTCTTTTCATTTTTTCTTTTCTTTCTTTTTTTTTTTGTATTTTAGGGAAGGGTCTACAGGGTTTTCAGGGTCTCACTACTAGATCAGACTTGTAGTGATCCACCTGTTTACAACCTCCCAAGAACTGGAATTACAGGTATGTGCCACCACATCCAGTCTCATACTGTGAGTTTTCATTTCCTCTGTGGTTTTAGCTGTTTCAGTTTCATTATTTCTGTTTAGAATATACTTGAGTATTTCCTGAAGGGTGATTTTGTATTCATATATATTTGGAGCTGGTATTTTTTAATAGAAGTATATCACTTGTTGGGGCTGGTGAGATGGCTCAGTGGTCTAAAGTACCTACTTAGAACGAGCTTAGCAAAGCACATGGACCACGGTTCAATCCCCCAGCACCACATGCCAGCCCGCCCCGCCCCCTGGTGGGCTGAGCTGGCCACACACACACACACACACACACATACACACACAAATAAAATAAAATTTTAAAAACCATTTTTTTAAAAAAAGAGAATGTAACTATATATATATATATCCTAACCATTTTGAATACACAGTTACAAAATGGACATTCATCTGTATCCCCTTTTTGGTTTAGTTCCATCATTTGAATATTATAGGTGTGTTAACCCAGCAAAATATTCTAAAAGAGTCCAGTAGTCCATAATAGTATTGGGTCTTCATATTGACTGGCAATGTCAGAAATTGTTGACCTGAGTCCCCCACAGCTCAACATAACACCTTGGTTTTATTTCTTGTACTTCGTTTTTATACTTTTCTGCTGGATGGTTAAGACCAAGATAAAGCAAGACCTATGCAACAAGAGTAATTGAAGTGGAGGGAGAAGAATGGAAGATGGTTGGATAGGGCATATAAGACACTATGTGAGGGCCAGCAAGATAGCTCAATGGACTAAGTGCCTGCTTTGCCAAACACAAGCACCAAGATTGGATCCATGCTCTGCTGTGCTGTCAGCTCACCACCCTGGAGTGCTGAGCCCTTGAACCAGTCTGGTGTGGTGGCACATGCCTGTAATCCAAGCACTGCAGATACTGAAAACAGGAGAATCACTATGACTCTGAACTGTGTTGTGAGACCCTGTACTGAACACATAAAATGAATAATAATAATAATAATAATAATAATAATAATAATAATAAGACAAGATGAGGTTTGAAAGGGGGAATAGTCGCAGAAGAGAAGGTGGGTGGCTTGTGAGATGGAGGAGAGCTGTGATCTGTGGGCCCAGTATATACAGGCATGGAACTTACCTGGCACCATTTAAGAACTTTGGCAAACTCTGGAATGCCTGAGAGCTCTATGTGGGTTATTACTGGGAGCTTCAAAAATGGCAAAACACAGGAGTAAAAGGCAATCTCAATTCTTTAGCCCACCCAGAAGAAATCCAGGAGACAAAGACCTACAAGAACTTGGAAATTACACACCTGAAATCTCTGAAGTGATAGCAACTGAAGTAAAGAAGCAAGTCTATCAGGCTATAGAAGAAATAAGAGCAGAAATAATCTCTGAGGTCCAAAAGTAAAGGACAACAATCATGAAAGAATTACTCAACACAGCTAAAGAAGACAGAAAAATATAGGAGAACAGAAAAATGATGGAAACATTGAATGAACAATACAGGAAAGAATCAGAATGTTTGAAACATTCAAACACATATCTAGGATATTAAGAATGTCATTGAAAGCTAGCAAAGCCACTTGAATGAAACTGAACATAGACTTTCAGACCTTGAAGGGTATGTTGCAGCTAATGAATGAGAAAGGAAAGATCTCTTAAAGCTATCAAGGAACTAAGAAACAGTAATTCAGTAGGTACAAGACAATGCAAAGAAAATACTATAAGAATAATAGGTGTCAATGAAGCAGCAGGGCACAGCACAAATTTTATAAAAAGACTATTTGCAGAAGTACTAGCAGAAAATTTTCCAAACATAAGAAAGGAACCTGATATACAGATAAACAAGGCATATAGAATGCCACACAGCCATAATCACAATAAATCTATACCTGGACACATAATAAAGATCTCAGAAATTCAGTAAATGAACAGAATATTAAAAGCTACTAAAGAGAAGAAATAGGTCACCTATAATGGAAAGCCCATCAACATCACAGCAGATTTCTGAACACAAACCATCAAATCAAGAAGAGCTTGGAGTGATTTCAGGTCCTGAAAGAAAATAAATTCCAACCCAGATTTATGTACCCTGCAAAACTATCTATCATATTCAATGGTGAAATAAGATCGTTCTGTGACAAAGAACAAATGAAATTCATGACCAGAAAACCAACCCTACAAAGAGCACTGACACATATTCTAGAAAGAGACAAAAGTGATCACAGCTTCAAGAACTAAAGGCAGGAGCCACCAAATACAGTAAGTAATTAAAAAGAGGGAAAATATGGAACTTATAACAGGAAAATAACATGACAAAGATATGCCAGTATGCATCTGCATGTAAATGGTTTCAATTCACCAATCAAAAGAAACAGACTAGCATAGTAGATTAAGAAACAAAATCCAACAGTTGCTGCATAAAAAAACACATTTAACTCAAAAGGAAATTCACAGATTAAAAGTCAAAGGATGGAAAACAATCCTCCATGTCACAGGAAATCAGAAAAAAAGCAGGGGTAGCTATGCTGGTTGCTGACAATATCAACTTCAAACCAAAACTCATCCAAAGAAATAAATAAGGTTGCTACATACTTGATAAGGGAAAACTGCAGGGGGAGGATATCAAAATGATAAATATATATGCACCCAATGTAGGAACACCCTCCTACATAAGACAAATTTTAACATGAAAAATCAAATGGGCAATAATACAATAGTAATGAGAGATGTTAACATGCCCCTGTCACAAAGAGACAGATTATCTAGGCAAAAAATTAGCAAAAATATAACAGAACTAAACCAAACTTGTGAGGAAATTGATGTATAGAGTGTTTCACCCAACAACAGAATACACATTCTTCTCAGCTGCAAGTGGGACATCCTCCAAAATAGACCATATACTATCACAGAGACCACTCAAGTAAATTCAAAGAATTGAAATTATCCCATGCATACTATGTGACTATAATGTAATAAAACTGGAAATTATTGAGAAAAGGAAACTACAATAATACCATAAACACATGGAAAGTAAATAACAACCTCCTAAACAACCAGTGGGTCACAAATAAAATTAAAGAATAAATTAAAAAACATACACAATCAAACAAAAATGCAGATGAAACCTACCTGTGGGATGCAGTGAAAGCTGCATTAGGAAAATTTATAGCAATTAATTCATACATTAGGGAAAGAAAACAAGCTCAAATAAATGGTCTGCTGCTTCACCTCAAGCTCCTAGAAAAAGAAGAGTAAGTAAAGCCCAATGCCCAAAGAATGCAGGGAATTATAAAGATTAGAAGGATTTTTTGCTAGATCCAGATGCCTTAAGCGCAGGTCTGGTAAGGCATGAGGATCTGAGGATCTAACCACAGAATCCTGAGCCTGACAGCTTTGCTTAAGCAGGCACTTAAGCAACTCAGCTAATGGGCAGGCAGGCTGCATGTTTTACTATGAAAACCCACTACTACTACAACAATATTCAATGTATTAATTATTGAAACTGTCCTACTAATAGGTTTTGAAACTGTCTCATTGCTATTTGTTTCTCAATAAAATTAATAAAAAGTAAAATAAAGATTAGAGCAGAAATTAATGCATTGGCAACAAAGAAAACAATATAAAGAATAAATGAATCAAAGAGTTGGTTGTTTGAGAGAATAAATAAAATTGATAAATCCCTAACCAACCTGTCCAAAAAAAGGAAAAAGAAAACCCAAACTCATACAATAAAGAATGAAAAGGGTGAAATCACTAAAGACCCTAGAGAAATTGAGAAGATCACCAGCACCTCCTTCCAAAATCTTTATGCTCACAAGATGGAAAACACAGAAGAAATGGATAGTTTCCTAGATACATATGAAATGCCAAAGCTGAGTCAAGAAGATATACAAGCTCTGAATAACTCAATAATAAGAAAGTAAATTGAGAATATAATTAAAAAAAAGAAACTACCAACAAAGAAATACCCAGGTCCCAAAGGATTCACTACAGAATTCTACAAGAACTTTAGAAACGATTTAATGCCAACTTTTCTCACATTCTTCAATGAAATTAAAAGGGAAGGAATTCTCTGAATCTCATTTCTCGAGGCAAGTATTACTTTGATTCCAAAACCACAAAGTTCCAACTAAAAGAGAGAACTACAGGCCGATGTCTCTGAGGAATACAGATGCAGAAATCCTCAATAAAATACTAGCAAACAGAATGCAGCAAATTATCAAGAAGAGTATACATCATGACCAAGTGAGATTCATTCCAGGAATGCAGGGATGGTTCAACATATGCAAATCCAAAAATATAATGCACCACATCAATAGAACCAAGAACAAAAACCACATGATCATCTCAATAAATGCAGAAAAAGCTTTTGACAAAGGCCAACACTCATTCATGATAAAGAAACCCTACAAATTTGAAATAGATTGTGTATATATCAACCTGATAAAAACCATCTATGACAAGCTAACAGCCAACATCATACTAATTGGGCAAAAACTGAAGGCCTTCACTTTAAAATCAGGAACAAGACAAGGATGTCTACTGTCTCCACTCTGATTCGATAGTTCTGGAAACATTAGCCAGAGCAATTAGACGAGAGAAAAATAAAAGGAATAAGGATTGGAAAAGAAGAAGTGAAATTATCATTATTTGAAGATGACATGATACTCTATATAGAGGATGCCAAAAACTACACCAAGATTCTTTTAGATTTAAGCATCAAATTCAGTGACACAGCAGGATACAATATCAAGACCCAAATATCAGTACCATTTTCATACACAAAGAATGAACACACTAAAAGAGAAAATACGGGAAACATACCTATCACAATAACATCCAAAAAATGAAATACTTAGGAGTCAATCTCATAAAGGACATAAAGGATTTACATAGTGAAAATTACAGTACTCTGAGAAAAGAGATTGAAGAGGATTTGAGAAAATAGAAAAATATTCTATGTTCTTGGATAGGAAGAACCAACATTGTGAAAATGGCCATACTTGTAAAATTGCTATATAGATTCAGTGCAATCCTGATTAAAATATCATTAACATACTTCACCGAGCTAGTGAAAACTTTGCTCAAATTCATTTGTAACCAGAATATCAAAAGCAATCCTGGAAAACAAAAGAAAGGCAGAAGTTATCACAATCCCTGACCTGATATTATACTATAAATTTACTGTGATGAAATCAGCATGGTACTGGCATAAAGACAAATGTGAAAATCAGTAGAACAAATTAGAAGATGCAGACACAACTATAAACACACTCAGCCACCTTATATTTAATAAAGAGCTAACCAGGATCATTGAAAGAAAGATAGCCTCAGTAATAAATGGTGCTGGAAAAAACTGGCTTTGCGTATGTCAAAGACTAAAACTAGACCCATACCAACCACCATGCACAAAGCTACAGTAAAAATGGATCAAAGATTTAAATATTAAAATAGAAAAACTAAATCTTCTGGAGGAATTTGTAGATCAAAATCTTTAAGACATAGGGACAGGTAGAGAGTTCATGAATAAAAACAAAACTGCATGGGAATTACTTCAAAGAATCAACAACTAGGATCTCATCTTTTTGAAAAATTTCTGTACTAGAAAGCAAATCTCCAACAGAGTAAAAAGTAAACCAACAAACTGGGAAGAGTATAGCTGACTGTCCGTCAGACAAAGGCCTTTTATCTGGACATACAATGAATTAAAAAAAATCAGGCCTCCCAAATTCAAAGACCCAATCCAAAAGTGGATATCTTAGATTAACATACACTTCTCAGGGGAAGAAATACAAATGGCAAGTAAATATATGAAAAATAAGTTCATCATTATTGATTATTTGAGAAATGAAAATTAAAACAACACTAAGATTCCATCTCACCCTAGAAAGAATGGCTAACTTCAAGAAGTCAGCCAATAACAAATGATGGAGAAGCTGTCAAGAAAAAGGAACCCATACACACTGTTTGTGATAGTGCAGACTCCTACAACCACTATGGAAACCAGAGTAGAGATTCCTTAAAAAACTAGGATTGGAGATCCCTTTGAAATCAGCTATTCCCCTCCTGGATGTTTCTCCAGAAGAACTGAAAACTTCATACCACAGAGATATATATTGTCCCGTGTTTATAGAAGTTCAATTTGTCATAGCTAAATCCTGGAAACAACCCAGATGCTTATCAACTGAAAAAGAAATAAGGAAGATGTGGTATTTTTACACAACAGAGTATTATTCAGTTATAAAACAGGATAAATTTGAGTCTTTTGTCAGTAAATGGATGCAACTGGAGAATATACTCTTAAGTGAAATAAATCAGACTCACATGTGCAAACATTGTATTGTCTTCTTAGTGTGAGAACCTGAAAGAGAGAAATGGAATCTGAGTTCAGAAGGACAGGAGAGGGAGTGGGAGAAAGAGATTTATTTATGTATGTAAGCAGGAAGGTTTGGACAACTGTGCTGTGCATCTCTGATGGTCTATGGAAAGAAACAGTTAATGATTCAATTTGTTTTGTCTCCTTTTTTCAATTGTACTTTTTCTCTTCTTAATTTCTTATACTTCTTTCTTTTTTCTTCCAAGTTTACATGCATATATCTGGTAATATGAATAACTGGTTGGAAGATAACACTATTACCACAAATACTGTGAAATTCATATTACTTTGTTAAGTGAAAATCTGTATCACTTGTAAATTTTTCTGTTTTAATTGTAATTTGTACTCTCTTTAAAAATAAAAATATAAAAAAGAACAATACTACAGCTAAGGAAAAAAAGACTTTTGATGTGGAGTCAGATTTTATTGGAGTACTTTTAGTTGAGTTGAAGCATTAGTGTTGAGTTTTTAGAGGATAATTTGTGAGGGCAAGGGTAAATTAAGGGAGGAAAAAAGTGTTTACTTTGTGATTGTAGAAAACTATGTAGTTGTCAGAATCAGCTGATTAGGAGAACAATAGGCTAGAAAAGATATAGAAGAGTCAAAGGCATGGGATGAGGGAGGTCTTGTGTGTCATGTGGTGCTGGGGATGGAACCACGGTCCCCTGCACCTGACTGAGTTTGCCCACGCAGGTGCTTTAAGCAACTGAGCTAACTCGCAAGCCACCTTCTATCATTTTAGATGTGCAGCTTTTCTTCACAGCCTGGAATTAAGGAGTAGAGCTTAAGCCAAGACGTATCTCTGCCCACCCTGAAAATCTAATATTGTGCTCTATTCCAGAATGGTTCACAATGCGGAAATCCACATCTAGTGAGAACAGGATGTCTATGTGAGCTTCCACTCCTGTGAAACTCAGGCTGAATGTGGCCTTTAAGCACAGGAGCCAGGTCACCAGTTCTAGCCTCTCAGCAGGACTTCGTCCAGCCTGCTCTCCAACCACCCTCTGCCTCCTGTAGCTCTCCTTCCCTCACACACCCTGGGAACTTGACAGTGTGGTATATGGCTTAGAGCCAATGGGCTGCTCTGAGACACAGGTTCAAACACTGAGCCCTTGCTTCTGATGGGTGTCCTCATCAGCTCTCATTCCACCATTGTGGCAGTGGGTGCTGCTGAACTGGTGACCACAGGTGGCTGCTCTGGAAACAGTATCCTGCATTTTCCTTGCAGGGTTCAATTGTCCGCTGTTTCTTTCAGTTTCAATGGGGTTCAGTATGAGGGAAAACATTGAGTTTCATTTTATCTCCTGGGTTGTGTCTGGGCAGAGGCTCTCAGCCATGCACGGTTTGCAGAGATTCCCCTCTGTCCTCAATAAGTTCTATAACTGTATCATTTAGTCCTCCTTACCACCCTCCTATTTTGTCTATTCCCTCCTGGTTCCACAGTAACCTCTCACTTTGATTTCTCTCCAAGCTACTGTTTTCCAGATTCTAGACACTTTGTCCTGGAGAAGCTAGGTTGCTGGCACTCACTCCTCTGCTGTTTCTTTTTCTCTCTCTTCTTGCCCCTTTGTAAAGCAGCTCTGAAAGTCATTTTCTGTGAGTGGCTTTAGTTGTGCTGTTGTGGGTACCTCACTCTCTTGAATTGATTCAAAAAGTTTTGTTGCTCTGCTGCTTTAAATGAGTGTCATAGGCTGGGATTTTCCTTGGCACTCATCTACCTACTCATGGAAGCAAATGAAAGAATAGTGCATAATGTGCATTTTGTGATCGCAAGTGGCCTTATAATCTTAAATTAGCTACATTCTTGCCAGCGATAAAGCCTGGATGTCCCTCCTCTTTTCTCAGCTATTTCTGTCTCCTAGTTGTCTCTGCCTTTAGAAATAAGCATTCCCTGACCTTCCTGACTAGGTCAGTGTCTTAGTTACTTCTCTCTCATTGTTGAGACCAAATACCTGACACCCATGAGTTAAATTAGGAAAGGTTCATTTTGGCTCAGAGTTTGCAGAGGTTTTCATATTTGGCTGGCTCCAAGGCAGGGTGGCATGGTGGCATGACAAAGGGCATGACAGAGGAGAAACAGTTCATGGGATAGTGGGCAGAAGGCAGGAAGCACCAGACTACTTTTCCCTTTTATCCCAAGCAACACACAACCATTGTGGTTGGTTCCAACCACTCCCAAGCAGGGGCTTCTGTCTTCACTAAATCCATTCAGCCACATCTGGACCTATGCTGATTTCAATCAGTAGACTAATTTAGTAGTACACACCCTTAGTCCCAGCATCACACATCTATGTTCCAGCCACCTTCCAAAAGCCCCATGTGTGAGTGTATAAGGCTTTGGGGGGACAGGTAGACTTAAGCCAGAACAGTCAGATTCTGCTATTACAGACTACCCATTGCACCACAAATTTCTCCTTCACAGTGTTTTCATAAGTGCAGTTTTCATACTGATTTGTGACTATTTGACTAATGTATATCCACTCACTAATCTGTAGCCCCATGAGTTTAAGGATTGATATTCTTATTATTGGATCCCTAGTCCTTATAATAAAACTTGGCTCTTAAGTAGATGCTGAGCAAATATTTTTAGATGAATAAATTGAAAATTAATGGATCTTTCATTCATGAGGCTCAGAGATATAAAAGGTACTGCGCAGGTCCCCATAGTGTATGGCACAGTAGCTACTTAAGCATCAGTCTGTTAGATTCCATCTCATGCATCCTATCTACTGCTGCTCCCTGGCTTTGAGTTTTGAGCTTTTAACTTTGCAAGTTACATGTGAATAGTCATGCTATAAAAATTTAAATCATGGAAATTTTTTTTGCATGGTGTATACCTTCAACTTTGGAGTGGAGTAAAAATGTCCCTCTAGTCTTACCTCTCCTGAGAAGTACTACTGCTAACATTATACATGGTATTATATTTGTGGAGACATATGTATACACACATGTATCATATATACATCACAAAACATAGTTTTATAGAATATTTTACATTAATGGTATAGTAAATGTATTTTTCTGAGATGGTTTTATTAATTTCATATTGTTCCTTTAAAGATATTTTTTATTTTAATCATTTATTTATCTTGTATATTTTGGGAAAGGGTCTACAGGGTGTTCAGGGTCTCACTACTAGATCAGACTCATAGTAATCCACCTGTTTACAGCCTCCCAAGAGGCTGTAAACTTGTGAACAAAACACCATTCCCAGTTTCAATTGCCATCTCAGCTCGTCCCAGGGGCGGGGCCAGCATGGCAGGCCCGGGGATCAAACTCCTGGCCCTTGCATCTGCCTAAGCAGGTGCTTTAATCCACTGAGCTACTTGGTCAGGCCAGACATTTTGACTTTAATTCCTAATCCTGGCATTCTCCTTTATGCATATGAAGACATGTTGAAATATTACATAAATGATGCATAATATGTACAAATATCAGTAAGCAATTAGTTTTGTTATCAAAGGAGAGTCAGGTAACAGTGTTTGGTGCAGCTACTTGATGATATATCACCGTGCTGCCGTTAAGGGATACATGGATGAGAGAGTTCATGCCAGTGTCCTGTCAGCACAAACAAGCCCGGGAGCTCTGAGGTAGTGTGGGATACTTCGGGCAACGGAAGTAGCTCTGCATTGCTAGAGCCATAATGTGATGGCAAATAGCAGAGGCTAGGTCCGGGGCTTAGGCAGGGATGAGATCGTACAGGGCTTTACTTGTGCTGAGGAGTGTGGACTTTATCCTAAAGACACAGATCATGTTAGAATGATTGCGTAGAAATACATTAGGTACAAGCAGCAGAAAATCCAGTAATAATATATATTTTTTCCAATTATAAGTCCAGATGTGGGAAGTAGCTGGTTTTAATTCAGAAGCTAAACAACACTTCCATGACCCAGGCTCCGCTTTTGTTTATATTGATTATCCTGATTGTTGGACTTCCACCCTCATGCTTATTACTCGTAGTCACAAGATGGCTTTATGGACCCAGGCATTAGATCTATGTTCAAAGATGTTAAAATATAATATGAAGTCTACTTTCAGAAAAGAAAACTTTTTCCCAGAATCTCTCAGAATACTTAAGCTTAAAACTCATTGGCCAGAATTGTGTTATATTCCTATTCTTAATGTCAGGGAAGCCTGGAAAAAAAATAGTATTTAGCTGCTATCATAACAATGCATAAGGGGCTGGTGAGATGGCTCAGTGGTCTAAAGCACCTACTTAGAACAAGCTTAGCAAAGCACAGGGACTGCGGTTCAATCCCCCAGCACCACATG
>NW_004524686.1:5287607-5295808 GCF_000260255.1 Octodon degus | reverse complement strand
CAGGGGCCATGCTAATCTTCTCTGTATCGTTCCAATTTTAGTATATGTGCTGCCGAAGCGAGCACTAGGATGCTTTCTAAGATGAATAGATTAGCAAGTAGGGACTTCTAGTCATTAATCAACATTTTTCACTCCTTCCATAAGCGAAAGCGACCTGAGCTTGTGGACACCCCAAATTAAGACTATATTTCTAGTCTTCGTTGTGGATTAAGATTTGGCCATAAGACTAAATTTTGGCCAGTGGGATGAGAGCAGAGGTAATATCTAGGTTGTTGACATATATGGTGAGACATTATGTCAAGTCACCTTTGATCACTTAGATAAAATAGTATCTTAGGGATTGTGAAGGCCAGGATAGAAACTAACCAGCTTCCTGGATAATTCACTCAGTTGTGGTGCTGTACCAGTCCTGGACCACCTACATCTGGATGGTGCATCAAGGAAAAATCAGCTTCCATCTTGTTTAAGCCATTCTTCTCTTGCATTTCTATTACAGCAACAAAATCTGTATCTTAGATTTTGATACATGCATAAGAAATCCATTAATTACCTGCATTAGAACAGATTTAGTAGAGAAGTGTGGGCAGAACCATGTGACAGTGGATGGAGGAACATGCAAGAAGTGAGGAAGTAGGGCATCTCTAGATACTCTTTCAAGGTCAGAGACATCTTGGCAACAAGCTCTCCATTGAAGTTCAGATTAGAATGCATTCTTTTAACTATCCCTAAAAGAAGGGATAGTTAAAGCAGTAGCTGCAGTAGGTGTTGGGTCAAGGGAAGAGTTTGGTTTGGTGATGTGATGACTGGAGAGACTGCATCCTGCTTCTAAGATTTTGAAAGGCTCCAATAGAGAATATGAAATTAAAATACAGGAGTGAGGTGAATTAGTAGACAATTCCCCTATGGAATCAGAAGGGATGAAATCCAAAAATCAGTTTAGAAAAAGGAGACCTGCTTCTTCTGAGAAAGAGATGAGAAGGAAAAGATGAGTTGGAAACACATAAGCAAGGGCTGACCAAGAATCTAAAGGCTTTTCTCTGAAGGGAAAAGCAAGGTCACATACTGAGAGTGTAGGACACAGTGGGTGATCAGTTGGGAGGTTTGCATTTCAATGGTGAGGTTTTGGATAGGTGGGTGGAGAAAAGGTTGCCTAAAGGCCATGGGGTTTCATGCTGGAATTGTGGACCTAGATGGTTTTGTAGTCCATGGCTTTAAAAAGCTATATGTTTTTCTTCTGGGAGAGATTAGCTACAGAAACAATGAAAAAGTATATATTGCATAGGATCAGAAAGCCTAAAAACCCAAGAGTGTCCATGTCTTTATTACAAAGGTTGATAAAAAGGAGCCAATTTGTGCTAGGGCTGAAGCTTGATGGAAGAATGTATTCACCCCCAGCACATGTGTGCACATGTGTGTGGGCTCATAACACACATATACACATATACATTTCACAAAGGGAGAGACTCAACTTAGATTCCTCTATAAAGATGAGGCAAGCCTTTATGTACTACTCTCTCAGGCCAACAGAGTGCTGTATGTGAACAATGCCACCTTGTACAGTACAATCCTCAGCGCAATCAAAGGGATTAGCTTCATTCCTAACATATGAGATGGAATCTAGTCACATCAAAGGTGAGTTCCAATTCATGGAATTAAGCCCCAGTTTTTCAGACTTTAAAGTTCATGTCCAAGCCACCTCCTCTGTGCTTTTGGGTCAGAGCTCTCCTACATTCAAGATAATGATGATCTATTTGAGAGGCTATTTTACAGTGGAGAGGGTTATGATCTTGGATCTGCAATTTTACATTAGTCTGGGTTTTGAAAGATTACTCAAATGATATGTACTTGGTTATGGGCCTTTTTTCATTAGAATGCATTCTAATCTGAACTTCAATGGAGAGCTTGTTGCCAAGATGTCTCTGTAATAGCCAGAATAAAAAGGAAAAAAATAGCAAAATCTCACATTAATTTAGTTTCTTGTGATGCTTGCATGTCAAAAAAATTAAAATTATTACTTTCAAATCTTTTTCAGGGGAGTGAGACTAAAGAAGGGAGAGAGCTATTAATAATTACTATTTATTTAAAACTTCTATTTCATAATCAGCTGTTGTCCTCCAGTCATGTAATATCCAATCTTCATCCTTTTGGCTAAAATGCTAATGGATACATGATCAGATGAATAATATTCTTAAATAAATGTGACTATAATAAATTGAAAACTGGCAAGGACTTTTACAAACCCTATTAATTTTCAAAATAGTAAGACAATTTGTTGGAAGAAAATATTTATCCTCTTACAACCCACAGAAAGAAGTCTATAGTTTTCTGATACTTTTCCATCGTTATGGCTTATGTCTAGATAGCTCCCTAAAGCCTCATGTGGTCATATGTGAGGTTTTTTCAGAGGTGAGTTGATCTAGATTGTGTGACTAATTCATGGTGCAATGCTAGGATTAAGGGTGCTAGCACTGAGGGTGAGTGATTATTAAATCAGTGTACTGATTGGTTTTGTACCACCCTATTCCAATAGTCTGGATACAATATAAGAGACAGAAAGCGGCTTGTTCTGTCCCTTGTTGCTTTGCTACCTTCTGCCAGCCATGAACTGTTTCCTCTTTTTGATGCCATCCTACCTTGGAACCAGACAATTAAGGACTGAAAACTCTACAAAAGGTGAACCAGATACACCTTTCCTCCTTTGTCTTTGTGTGTCATGTATTTTGTTTCAGTAATGAGGGAAAAGTAACTAAGAAAGTCATATAATCTCACAACGAATTTATGGTGAAGGTACAATTACCTCTATTTTACAGTTGAGCAAATTGAAGCCCATATAGATAAAATAATTAATGTTAACATATACAGTGAGTTTTACAGCCACAATTTAGATTTTTCTTTATAACTCTCATATTTATGGGGGTTTTGTCCTAATTTGAAGAATAGGTAGGATTTCAATCTTGATAAACATAGAACTTCTACAACGATACAGTAGACTGTATCATACTGTCATACTCAATAGTGAGTATGGCCTATTGAACCACAGAAAGGGGAGGCTTGTTGGCAAGGAGCTTTGCAACTCTATTAAGGGCAAAAAGCATTAAGATGTGTTGTGTATGTATACCAACTCCCCACAGTGAAGGTAGCCATTTGTGCACTGCAAACATGTACTAATAAAATAAAATTTTGAGAAAAAAAATAAATAACACTCAACAATTAGATGTACTTTTTCTTTTTTTATGTGTTTGGTGTAAGGTCTCACTATGCAGCTCAGACTTATAATGATCCTCCTGTTTTCATCCTCCCCAGCACTGGGATTATGGGCATGTACCACCACACCCAGACTTAGATATACTTTTTCTTTGAGTATGTCTGAAACATGAATCTATTATAGATCATATTCTGAACCATAAAGCAAGTCTAGCCTAGCACAGTGGTATAATCCTAGCTATGCTGGATGCTAAAGCTGACAATTTCCATGCTACTCATGACAAATTTAGCAAAACCTTGTCTCAAGATAAAAATTAAAAATAGTTAAAGATATAGCTTATGGTAGAAGCTATATCCTTGTTATTGTTTGTTTCTAGTTGTCCCCTAAAAAACTCATTCAGTCATTGGAGCATTCTTTCTAGAGTTCCTGATTAACTCATGATACAATGCTGGGATTATGAGTGTGAGTACTGCTGGGATTGTGGGTGCAAGTCCTACATACACCCTGAGGTACATAGCCTGAATGTAACAAAAGGAAGGAAAAGAGGCTTGTTTGTGTTACTGATGCCACTACTCCTCCCTTTTTGTTCTTGCTGTTTTCTGCTGCCATGAACTGCTGGCCTCTGTCATGTGCCTCTCTGCCTTGGAGCCAGCCAAGTATGGACTGAAACCTCCACAAACTATGAGCTAAATAAACCTTTCCTTACCTTAATTTTGGAAGGTAAGTATTTTGTCCCAGCAATGAGAGAAAAGTAACCGAGACAATCCTTAACTCCAGGATTTAATCCTCAGTACTGCAAATAAAATTCCTAATACCTTTGGAAGGATTCTGACAAAGTCTCTTTTCTGAACACAGGGGAATTAAATTAGAAATCAGTAAAAGAAAGGTCTTCTAAAAATTTCCAAATATTTAAATGTCAAGTAACATGCATCTAAGTAAAACATGGGTCAAAGAGGAACTCAAAGTGAAATTAGAAAATAATTTGTGCTGGAGGTATAAATTGGCAGTAGAGTGCTTGCCCAGTATGTGCAAGGCCATGTGCTTCATACTTAGCATGGAAAAAGAAAGAAGGAAAGAGAGAAAAAGAAAGAGACAGAGTGAGTAAAAGTATTTTAACAGAATGAAATGAAAACATTACTTATTAAAATTCATGCAAAGCTGGTAAAGCTGTACTGAGGGGGTAAATTATAGCACTAGACACCCACATTAGAAAGGAAGAAAGATCTCAAATTAATGGCTTCAATTTCTACCTTCAAAAAGTAGAAAAAAGAGCAAATAAGCTCAATCTGAGAAAAAGAAAGGGAAAAAAAGGAAATATTAAAAATCCTGGAAGGAAATTAAATGGGAGACAGCAAAATAATAGAGAAAAATCAATAATATTAAAGCTGTTTCTTGGAAAAGATCAATAAAGTTGAAAAAAGAGCAAATATTCAAATTATCAACATCAGCAATGAACAAAAAAATCATGAAAGATCCAACAGACATTAAAATATTATGGAGTTATTATGAACAATTTTTACAGTAATTTAACAACTTAGATAAATGGACAATTTTCTTAAGTGACATAAAGTATCAAAGTTCCCACAGGAAGAGACAGCTTGAAGAGCTCCATATCTATTATAGAAATTGAATGTGTAGATAAAACCCTGCCCACAAGGATTATGGGTATAGTTTCATAGTAGAGCACTTGCAGAGCATGCACAAGACTCTGGCTTCCATGACTAACACAGAAAGTCTGCAAAGACTATTTGCAAAAAAGGTCATAGTCTGAGGCACTGATGTTGTGGTTTTATTATGGTTTATATCTAGATGTCCTCCAGAGCCTCATATGATGGTAGGTGGAGCTTTGGGGAAGTGATTAGCTTTGGGAAGTGAAGCCTAATTGGAGATGACAGGCCACAGGGGATATTGTCTCTAAAGCTGTATGTCCTTCCTTCCTCCAGTGATCACTTTCTGTTTCCCACCATCATGCCATGACCTCTTTCTCCTTTACCATGCCCCTGTGCCATGTCATCCTGCCTTAAAGCCAGCTGACTATGGACTGAAACATGTACAAACTATGAGCCAACATAAACTGCTTCTCTTTTAAATTGTAGGTTTCATATTATTGTGTCTTAGCAATAAGAAAATAAGTAAGATAGACTTGACCATATGAATTTCTTTTTTTATGTATTTAGTGCAGGGTTTACAAGGTCTCACTACACAGATCTGACTTGGTAGTGATCCTCCTGTTTTCAGCCTCCCAAGCACTGGGATTACTGGAACATGCCACAATGCCCAGTCTCAGTTGCTGTCTCAGCACACCACAGGGGCAGGACCATATAAATTTCTAAGGGGCATACTTTAATCCATAAAACTTTGATATAAAAATCAGACATTCTAATACATTCTTGCACCTGAAAAGCCCTCATGACCATGGATGCAAAATATTCAAACAAAATTTAACAAATAAAATTAACATTATATTAAGTAGTAATACATCATAACAAGTTGAGGTTTATCCCCGAAATTTCATTAGTGTAACGTTTAACAATAAGTTAATGTATTTCACCAATTCAACAAACTAGAGGTATGCAAAAGCATATTCATATATATGTTAAATCATGTTTATACAGACACCTAGAGCTTGTATGTATATGATCATCTCAAATAGATAAAAATAAATACTTGACAGGAACTAACATCCATTCCTAATTTTTAAAAATCTTAGCAAACTTGGGAAAGAAAGACACTTCCTCAACCTGACAAAGAGGAGCTATGGAAAACCTACAGCTAACATGATAATTAGTAATGAATATCTGATGCTTGTCCCTAAATCAATCATGGATTGCCTCTTTCTACACTTCAATACCAGTGAACTTTCTGATCAACAGTATCAGACACAAAAATAGGTGGAAGAAAGGGAGACTAATTGACACTCCTCTCTTCTCATTTCCATCAGAACCCAGCAGGGAGCTGAGCGTACATCTATACTTGCTATCAGTAAAGTAGAATGAATCTCCATGAAGAGAGGTTGTTAGAAATTCCACTGACCATTCTCTGACTGGTGTCAGAGGAGCCCAGAATGGCAGCTGGACCTCTATACCCATCCAAAATCATTGAAGTAAACAGAGTATATGTAGCAAGGCTAACTGGTCCTCTGGTTTGTATTTTCAGCATGGCAGTGAGTTCCAGTGAGAGAATGAGACATCTTACTCTGTTTACTTCCAGAAATGTGTCACTAGGATGGAAAGGCAAAGGTTGCAGCTGCAGCGTGCCAGCGTCTGCCTCTCTCATCACGTGACCTTCGCTGTTTGAATGTCCATGTCTCTTTTTCTTATCATACTAGACCAAACTTTGTGAGATAATAGGTTAATCTACTGCACTATAGTAATCATTTTACTATCCATATCTATCCCATAACATGTTTTATAAACTTAAAATATATCCAAAAGAATTTACTTACAAAAACCAAGGACAGGGGCCAGGGAGATGGCTCAGTAGGATAAGCGCTTGACTGACAAATGCAAGGATCTGAGTTCAATCCCCGATTCCGCCAAAACAAGAAAAAAAAAAACTAAGGACACCACAGATTAGGCTATATTGAACTAAGAGCACATACAAACCTAGTATGACTTCATCTAAGCTAATCACATCTACAACACTTCTGTTTCCAAATAAGAACATATTAACCAAATAGCAACTTTTTACCCTTTACAAATAGGGTGGCCAGGTCCTTGAGATAAACAAAGGAACAAACAATATCTAGAATACATCCCTGAAGAACAGGCAACTCTAGGATAGCCTTGATACTGAAGAGAAATCTACTTAACATAAGAAATTGGAAAAGAAAAACAAAAGAAATCAGAGAGATAGCTCAGCAGCCTAAGTGCCTTCCTGGGAAGCATAAGGTCCTGAGTTTGATTCCCAGTACCAAAAGAAAGAAAGAGAGAGAGGTGGAGAGGGAGAAAGAGAAAGAGAGAGAGAGAGAACAGAAAAAAAGATTGCTTCTCAGCCTTTTGGCTAAGTTCAAGTGAAGAAAACAGAAAATGACAAGCCACAGAAGCAAAATGAACTCCAGACTCCCAGCCCACCCAGAAAAAGTACAGAACACAATGAAGATAGAGAAAACCTGGGGGGCTGGGGAGATGGCTCAGTGGAATAAGTACTTCCCTGGCAAGTGCAAGGGCCTGAGTTCAATCCCCAGTTCTTCAGAGAGAGAGAGAGAGAGAGAGAGAGAGAGAGAGAAAAACCTGGAAGTCAAGCTCTGCAAATTTCTCAAATGATAGCACCAGAAATGAAAAAAAATGTAAAAAGCTACAAAAATAATAATCTCTCAGGTGCAAAACTAAATAATGATTAAAAGAAAAGGGGCCGGGGAGATAGCTCAGTGGAATAAGCGCTTCCCTGACAAGCGCAAGGGCCTGAGTTCAATGCACGGTTCCGCTAAAAAAAAAAAGAAAAAAAGATATTAGAGTAAGAGTAGACAAATATTAAAAAACAGAAGATCTCTTTCTTTCTCTCCCTTTTTTCTTTCCTTTTTTTCTCATTTTTTTCTTTTCCTTTTTTTAAGAAAATAAAAATTAAGTTTATCAGTTTTGCATTACAGGCTTGTGATTATGCTTACTGTAAAGTGGAAATCAAGATTGTTTTAAAACTTAAGTAATATTGAACACTGAAATATCATCTAGGACGTAATAACAAATTTCAGTATTGACCATAACGTACAACAATTTTCAGCTTTCAAGTTAGTTATGTTGTAGGAGTGTACCTAAGCAGTAAGCATATTTAGGTTAAAGCAGTTTCACTTACATTATATGTTGCTCTTATACCGCAGTACATTGAAAAACTTCAGATGCATGTTGAGAAACATGCTGTTCTGTAAAACTCAAATATAGGAGCTGTGTCTATGATTCAAAGTGAAAACGTTTGGCATGTTTGTTAATTCTAGCTTTTTGGTTTAATATTCTGTAAGGCACGTGAGTGTACACTTTACTTTTTTTTAAGATCTGGGACA
>NW_004524686.1:5284951-5287507 GCF_000260255.1 Octodon degus | reverse complement strand
TAACTTATCCAGCACTGCTGCTTCATATGATGTCATTATAATTCTTTTTAAGGATACTTTTTGACAATCGCATAATGCTGGGTAATTTGTCAGATAGGATTTTAAAAATGGTATTAGTAATCAGACTTATATGTGTAAACTGACAATGTTTAATAAGAGACTAAGACGGACTCCTGGTTACACAAAGGTACTCTGATATCTTTTCTAAAGGAGGATATTGCCACTTTCACCTGGAGAGAGGACATTTCCTTCAGCCTCCAAATTATAGCTATGGATAAAGCTCTGCTGGAAAGTCCACGCTGGGAGGACACATTTCCCAGAAGTCCATTCAGGAATGGTCATATTTGAACTGACTGAACTCATGACATTGCATCTGCTGCTCTGTTTCAGCTTTTATCAATCTCATCTGGCACTTGTATGTATGTCTGTCTTAGAGACTGATAACCTATTCCAGGAAATGCCACTGACCACAAAAAATCGAACAATCAGCTGGGATCACAGTCTCATCTAAGCCCCAGAAAGAAGAAGACACATGTTATTGAAACTGCAGGAGCTACCCTTCTGCATTATACAAAATTGAAACAAATAGGGTTCAAACCGCATTTAAAAGGAAGAAAAGGGAAGAAGGGAAGAGGAGACAGACAGCAACAACTCAGATCAGACTCTACCAAGGTCCATTTGACCTCCATACTGAGATGGGAAGAGTCAGCTACTTTTTTTCCCACTCTTCAATGGCCCTTTTTGCCAATTCTAGTGGGCAAGAGGCAGTAGGGCAGGTATTCACAAATGTGGATCTCTATAGATTAATGTCCTTAACTAAGTCCGCAAGAGAAATGCCTGTACAATGAGTTTTTAGGTGGATTTAAAGCCAATCAGAAGAATGAACAGTATGTTTTGACCTGTATGAATAACTTAATCATATACCCATATGCTCTTTGCCTGATCTCAGAGACAGCCCCATCTCAGTCTACCCCATAACAAACGGAGTTGAATTATTGGGCTAAATATCAGTAAAATAAGAATGTGGATAGCACAGTCAAAGTAGCCAAAGTCCTAGATTCTTCTTGTCTTCCCTCAGCTTTCTCTGCTAGATATTAGAGACATAAAGAGATTTATGGAGTTATAAGGACAAGTAGGTAGTTGAGGCCCTTTTTGTACTCAGAAATTATCTGCAAAACCATTGGAATTTTTAAAGAGGTCTGTCCAGGCCCCCACCCCATTCACATGTAATTATCAGTTCAGTCTTTGTAAGTGACATGTCCTATTTATATGAACCAGTGTTATGCTTCCACTGCATGAACTGCCTCACTTCATGACTACCTGGAGGTATATGGTCACTACTTACAGCATGGAGTCCCAAACAGCAGACTCTCCTGGAAGAACCCAAGACTCTATAATTTAAAGAAGTATCTGTGGTTACTCTCACATGTTAGTTTTGGAACTATGGATATAGATGTCATTCAGAAAAATTCCAGACACCCTGTGTACAAGGAAAGTACCATATACCAGGGAAGGCATCCAGGTATAAATCTACATCAGTCCTGCACATACTTCACTACACCACTCATCCATTTATGCAGCCAATCATCTTAGTGGAAACTCTGATTTACAAAGGAGATTAGGGTATAATTGAGATCTACTGTATGGTAATTGAGAAACTATTAACATATTTTAAGAAAGGTGTGACATCATCAGATTCATTTAATCACTCTCATTTCTTCTACTTCCCCAAATCTGAGCTTTGCCTTTTGCTTCTTGAGGTCTTCAAAATGGTAAACTCTGTTTCTATTGTGTTTCTGTGGTCTGTATGTATACACATCAATCCATTCAAAAAATAGTTTTTGAGGTGTTGGTGAGATAGCTCAGTAGAATAAGCGCTTGCCTGGCAAGTGCATGGTCCTGAGTTCAATCCCCAGTACTACCAAAAAAAGTTATTCAGTACTTACTAAGCATTAGGGATACGGCTAGTTTCTAGATATACAGAAAAGAAGTTATGCAAGGGCCAGCCAAATAGCTTGGTGGATTAAAGCGCCTGCTTAGGCAGACACGGGGACTGGTGTTTGATCCCCTGCATGTCATGTGGGCCCTGCCTCCAGGGTGCACTGAGACAGCGAATGAAACTGGGCATGGTGGTGCATGCCTATAATCCCAGTGCTTAGGAGGCTGAAAACAGGAGAATCACTATGAGTCCAATCTGTGTACTGAGACCCTGTAGGCCCTGTACTAAATACATAAATTAAAAAAAATTTAAAAATGGACTAAGAAGCTATGCAAGAACTCTTTCATGGGGCTGGGGATATAGCTCAGCCTGGTTGGCAAATGTGAAGTAATGAGTTTGATTCCCAGTTCCAAAAAAGAAAAAGAACTTTTCCTTACTGATCTTTCCATGTTCTGTATAATTGTCCCTATCTAAGCATGAGAAATGATTCTGTATCCAACATAGAAGTTTAGATGGGAAACTCAGCTCTGGTACCTGGCCCAGTGAATATCAGGAATCAGACTCCAACGGTACTCCTAGAACCCAGCACCATGCACTAGGATGCTTTCTTTTTTTTT
>NW_004524686.1:5272194-5284851 GCF_000260255.1 Octodon degus | reverse complement strand
AAGAATGTATGCAATGTGTTAATTATTGAAACTCTCCTACCAATTTGATTTGAAGCTGTCTCATTGCCATTTGTTTCTCAATAAAATTTTGAAAAAAAGAAAATAATATGCAACAGATTAAACAAAGGTTAGGATAGAATATCAGATCTAGAAGACAAGATTGCAACTAATGATCATAAAAAGAAAGATATCTTAAAAATAGCAAAGACCATGCAAAGTCAATCCAAAAGCATTAAGATGAGGCAAAGAACAACAGTGAGAAAGCTAGAGACAGCACAAATGCTATAAGAAAACATTTTACTAGAAATAATGGCAGAAAACTTCGCAAACATGAATAAAGAATTTCACATAAAAACAAATGAATAAACTAGAACTTCCAACAGCCAACACCAAAATGAATCTATTCACGGCATATAATAATCAAGATTCCAGAAATTCAGCACAAAAACAGGTTATTGAAAGCGTTTGCAGTCAGTTATTCCTGTTTTGAAAATCTGTAACATATGCATTGTTTTATGTTACCGTGTTTCTATCTTTGTTTCAGATTTTTGTGCTTACATTTTTTTACTTTTCAAAATAAAATAAAATTAATTCAAAAAGAAAGCAATTAGAGAAAAGTAACATATCACATATAAAGGAAAGCCCATCAGAATCACAACAGACTTCTCAACACAAACCCTAAAATGAAGGAGAGTTTGGAGCGAAGTATTTCAAGACTTAAAATTTAAAAAAAAAACTGCAAATCTAGGTTTATGTACCTTCAAAAATATCTTTTAAAATTGATGGAGAAATAAGGTACTTCCATGACAACAAACAATTGAGGAAATTCATGACCACCAAACCAGCTATTCAGATGCTCTGAAAGATACATTAGGAAAAAAAAGTGAAAACGACAATCACAGGAACATGAACACAAAAAACCCACTAGGTAGGGCTTTGAAATAAAGAGGGGCAAAGACAAGGAACCAACAAGTAAATAATATGACAAAGATAGACAAATGTATATGTTATTATCATTGATGTAAATGCACATAATTCACTAATCAAATGAGACAGACTAGCAGAATGGATGAAGAAGAAAGATCCACCAATATGCTGTACACAAGAAGCACATTTAACTGAAAATGAAATTCATAGACTGAAAGTCAAAATATTGAAAACAAGGCTTCATGCCACAAGAAGCCAGAAAAAATTAGGGGTAGCTATTCTATTTGGAGACAATACAAGCTTCAAGTCAAGACTGATGAAAAGAGACAAAGAAAGCTCTTCTTAGGATGATGAGATAGGTCAGTGGAGTAAGCATCTGCTTTGGCAAGCACAGGGGCCAGGGTTCGATCGCTGGTCCTGCATGCTACACCAGCCCTGCCCCTGGGGTGCACTGACCCAGCAATGGAGTCCACGAGTGGTGGTGAATGCCTGTAATCCCTGCTCTTAGGAGGCTGAAAACAGGAAGATCACTATGAGTCCCAGCTGAGTAGTGAGACTGTACCAAATACATAAATGTAAAAATAAAAAAGTTCCTCTTAAGAGAAAACACCAAGAAGAGATAATCATAACTATATATGCAAGAACCTCCAGTGCACTCAAATATACAAAATAAATATTAACAAACATAAAATATCTAATAAGCACTAGTACAGTTGAAGTGGGGGACCTTAATACCCCACTTTCACAATAACATAGATTAAATAGAAAAAAATGAACAAATATCAGAATTCATACAAACTAGTGAAAAAATGGACTTAGTAGATATCTGCAGTGTTCCACCTCACAACAGCAGAATATACCTTGTTCTCACCTGCACATGATATTTTCTTCAAAATAGATCATACATTAGCCCATAGAACATGCTTAATTATTTTTAAAATAATTTTATTGAGAAACAAATAGCAATGAGACAGTTTCAAAACTGATCATTAGAACACTTTCAATAATAAATATATTACACATTGTTGTCTCAGTGGTTATTCATTGTACAAGATGCAGACATGACATCCCATCCACAAACACTATTAGAACAAATCTTCTTATTCACTGAATTAAGAGAATGTAGCTGTACATCTATCCTAACTATTTTGAATATAGAGATACAAAATGGTCATATATTTGTATCCCATTTTTTGTTTAGTTTTGTCAGAGAAGGTATTCCATTGTCATTTAAATATTGTAAGTGCGTGAATTCAGCAAAATATTTTAATATAGTTCAGTAGTCCATAACAGTAGTGGGCCATCCACAGGACTGGCAATATCAGAAATTGTTGCCCTGAGCCATTCAGTCCAGCATACCAACATGGCTTCACCCTTTCTACCTCATTTTTACACTTTTCTGCTGGATGGTTGAAACCAAGATAAAGCAAGACATATATAACAAGAAATGTAACTTTTGTATCTGATAAAGTCAGTGAAATACCCTCAGGATTTATCCTGAGATCCTGTACCTCAGATTGTAGAACCTTTGTCAGTGTCAGCCATGTGGATGAGTCACGGCCATTGCTTGGCCAATGTGCTCTCTGTGAAAGCCTGAGAGAATGTTTTCTCTCCATGTGACTCTCCTTAGGCACACTCTACATCATCGATCACTTTCTTCTTTGGCCCCATAATCTCCTTGATCAGAAAATTTGGGACACTAATGAGCTACATGACGTTACAGTCCAAGTTCTCATATGTCCTGAGTCTTAATTGACCTTGGAAGGCTAGGGCTAAAATATTGGCTTTCCTTGTGGCCCTCCTTTTTCTCTAATTTTTATCTACAAACTTAGGTTGTTAACTCTCCAGAGGACAAGCTTATTGTTATTACCTTACCCTACAACCTAGGCTGTTAAGCTTAACCTCACTATCTGTCTGAGTATCAAACATCTTAGACATAACATGGAACAGGTACTTTCCATCAAGTATTGATATGTTAAACTTTAAGTTTCTAAAGAATATGAAGAAAAAATTTAAATTTTTTTTAAAATATGAAGAAACAATTACATATTTTTACACAGAAATTTAGAAATCTAACCATATACAGCATTGTAGCAGGCCAGTCCTGTAACATTTTTTTCTTGTCTCTTTTTCATTTATTACCCTTTTATTAAAACAAACATATAATTGAGAGACAGTAAGGCAATATTTGGTATGTCATGACAAGCAGTACGTATTTAAAAGACCAGAATGACAGGCAATCCAAGCATGACCCTAGTATTACACATTGCTATCTTCAGTGCAGTTGCTTAGTTCACAGGTATCAGCATATATAGTTAGTCAGGGTGAGAATCCTACCAATTAATTGCTTGTTTCAAAAACTTGCTGATGTTTCTCAGGATCATTGCTTTACCCATCTTATGCATATAAATGTATGGCTTTGCACCTGTCAGAACATGCTTAATTAAATGCAAAGGAATTGACATGCTCCCATGCATATTATCTGACAATAGTTGGATAAAAGTGGAATTCAGCAACAAATAAAAAAGAGCAAATAAAGCCAGGAAATTTAACAACACCCCCATAAGCAACCAACTGGTCACAGAGAAAATTAAAGAAGAAATTAAACATTGTCTACAATTAAATTGCAATGCTGATACAATATATCATTACTAATAGGATATAATGAAAGCAGTCCTAGAAGGGAATTCTATTCTATTCTATTTTATTCCTATCCATCCTATCCTATCCTGTCCTGTCCTGTCCTGTCCTGTCCTGTCCTGTCCTATCCTATCCATCCTATTTTTATTGTACCAGGGATTGAACCCAGGACTTTGTGCTTGCCAGGCAATCACTTATTCCACTGAGCTATCTCCCTGGGCTCCTACAAGGGAAATTTATAGCTATAACTTCTCACATTAGGAAAACAGAACAAGATCAAATAAGAAACTTTATGTACAACCGAAAACTTCTAGAAAAAAAAAAGCAAATCTAACCCAAAGTCCACAAAATGGAAGAAATTATAAAGATCTGACTAGATAATAATACAATTGAGACTAAGAAAACAATGTTGAGAATCAGTGAATTGAGGAGTCAGTTCCTTGAGAAATTAAACAAAATTGATAAATACCTAGCCAATCTAAAAAAACAATTAAAGACTCAAATTCAAGCAATTTCGGGTGAAAAAGTTTAAATCACAATGGCTCCCATAGAAATCCAGATCATAATTACCTACTTCAGGAACCTCTACTCGAATAAAATGGAAAACACAGAACAAACGGACAGATTTCTAGGCAACTGTGTATTACCAAAACTGAACCAAGAAGATATAAGTATTCTAAATAATGTATAATCAATAAATGAAATTGAGAATATAATTAAAAACCTAATAAAAAAGAAAAGTTCAGGCCTGATGGATGCACTGCTGATTTCTACAAAAAAAAGTAGAGAATATCTAATACCACTAATGCTCAACCTTTTAAATGAAGTTGGAAGAGAAGCAATACTTCCAAAATCATTCTGGGAAGAAAGTATGACCCTCATGTCAAAACCAGAGAAAAAGCCAACTATATTAGTACTGTTGCTTTGACCTTTTCATGCTACTAGTTCCACTTGTCAATCCTGTGCACCTTAGTTGGAACCCTAATGTGTTGCTAGAATACCTCATGGTCTCTGGGCCTTCCCAAAGCATTTGCCTCATTCCTGGCTACAGGGAGAGAAGGGTCTGTTCTCTGGCCCCCTCTTCCTGGTTCACATGAGTCACAGTAGTGGTGACAGTAGCAATGCGAGGGACTACCCTCCTTGTCTTCACCTGGGTCCCTGTGGAGATGGCCTACAGTCTATTTTCTAATTGCACAACTCTGCTGTTTTAGCACGAAAGCATCCATTTAAATATTTAAGTAAGTTTATGTGTGTCCCTATAAAATTTAGTTAGTGAATAATATAGTCTGAATTTTATATCTTGTGTTTTAAAGGCATAATTTCCTTTAATTTTTCAACCATTTTAAAATAGGTGGGTCCGGTTTATTTCACTTATGAGTATATCTTCTTATGTTTGCACAAAGTCCAAAAATCTCACCATATACAACCTTGAAGCAGGACAGTCCCACAACATTCCTTTTCCTGTCTCTTTCTTTCCTTCACCACCCCCTTCTTCTTGAACCAGAATCTACCCGAGACATCATAGCAGCAACTGGCATGTCAAGACAAGCAGCCAGTATTTAGAATACCAGAATGACAGGCACTCCAAGCATGAAACCACTATTACAAATTACCATCTGCAGTGCATTAGCTTAGTTCACAGGTATTAGTATATATAGTTAGTCAGGGTGGGAATCTTTCCAATTAACTGCTAGATTAAAAATCTTCTGAATATTCTCAGGATCATTGCCTTGCTCATCTTTTACATATAACTGTATGGCTTGACATTGTCATGTTTCTTAGTTCTCCTCCTTTCTCTCTCTTGATTAGTTAGTCCTTGAGATCCTGCTTTCCTTTTACTTGCATTATATCTTTCTATTTGTATTTCTTCTTTTGAGTTCTTATACTAGGGAGACAATATGATATTTACACATGTGTGTCTGGTTTATTTCACTCATGAGTATATGTTCAAGTGGCATCCACTTCAATATAAAGGCTTGCAGTTTATCATTCTTAATAGCTGAATAATACTCCATTGTGTAAAAATACCACATCTTTCTCAACCATTCCTCAGGTGATGGGCATCTTGGTTGTTTCCAAGATTTGGCTATCACAAATTGTGCTGCTACAAACATAGGCACACATATATCCCTATGATATGATGTTTTCAGATCCTCTGGGAAAATTCCCAGCAGAGGAATAGCTGGTTTAAAGGGGATTTCCAGACCAACTTTTCTAAGGAGTCTCCATACTGATTTCCATAATGGTTGCACCAGTCTACATTCCCACCAGCAGTGGAGAAGAGTTCATTTTTCCCTACAGCCGCTCCAACATTTGTTGTTGGTTGATTTCTTTAGCATAGCCATTCTTTGTAGTGTGAGATGGTATCTCAGTGTTGTTTCCATTTGCATTTCATGGATGGCTAGTGATATGGGCCATTTTTTCATATATTTATTCGCTTTTTTAATTTCATCCTCTGAGAAATGTGTGTTCATCTCAGATGCCCATTTCTAGATTGGGTCTTTAAATTTTGGGGCCCTAACATTTTTTAGTTCTTTATAAATTCTAGAGAGCAGACCTTTGTCTGAGCCCTTATTAGTTAAAATTTTTTCCATACTTGTGGGTTGTCTTTTCGCTCTCTTGATAATCTCTTTTGATGTGCAAAATCTTCTCAATAAGAGGAGGTCCCAGTTATTAATTCTTTCAAGTATTACCTGTGCAGTTTGATTTTTGTTCACCAACTGTTTGCCTACCCCTATGTCTTCAAGATTTCCTTGTACTTTTTCTTCCAGGAAATTTAGTGTTTCTGTTTTAATGTTTAGACCTTTAATCCATTTTGATATGGTTTCAGGGTAAACCCTGAGGGGATTTGACTGACCTTGTCAGATACAAAAGTTACATTTTTAGTTATATAGGTCTGGCTTTAGCTTGGTCTTAACCATCCAGCAGAAAAGTATAGCCATGGGATATAAAAAGTAATGCCATGTTAATATGCTGAGCTGTAAAAGGCTTGACTCAGCAATTTCTGACAATTGTCAGTTTTGCTGATAACCGACTATTATTATGGACTATTGGACTATATTGAGTTATTTTGCTGAATTCAAGCACCTACAATATTTATTTATTTTTTTTTCAGAACTGTGGATTGAACTCAGATCCTTGTGCTTGCCAGGGAAGCACTCATTCTACTGAGCCATCTCCCCAGCCTCTCAAGTACCTACAATATTTGAACTGGCATAAGTATGAAAAGGTCCTTTAAAGACCTCTCCATGGGGCCAGGGAGATGGCTCAGTAGAATAAGGGCTTGCCTGGGAAGCACAAGGGCCTGAGTTCAATCCCTGGTTCTGAAAAAAAAAAAAAAAAAAAAAAGACCTCTCCAAATACAGCTTCTCTAACAACAATGGAACACACATCTCTGACAAAACAAAAAGAAAATAGGTGAGTATAAATGAATGGCAATTTTGTAGTAAAAAACATATATGTATATACGAAATAATTCGGATAGATATACAGCTACTTTCTCTTAGTTCAATAAGAAAGATTTGTACTAATATTTTTTAGACAAGATACCATGTCTCCCCCTTATGCTCTGAAAAACTACTATGAAGAAAATTATATACAATGTATAAATTACTGTAACTGTCCTACTTACCTGCTTTGAAACTGTCTCATTGTTATTTATTTCTCATTAAAATTAATAAAAATGAAAATAGGAAATCCATTCTTAGTTCGATGACCACATAAAAACAAGCACATACATTATTTCATTTTATTTTATTTTATTTTATTTTGTTTTGTTTTATTTTATTTTATTTTGTTTTGTTTTATTTTATTTTATTTTATTTTATTTTATTTTATTATTTTTTTCGGGAACCGGGGATTGAACTCAGGGCCCTTGCGCTTGACAGGGAAGCACTTATTCCACTGAACCATCTCCCCAGCCCCCAAGCACATACATTTTTAGAGGAAATATGATGATTCATATGATCACAGAGTATAAAATATGGCCTTATTACTTGAAGAGATTTTAAACAAGACATAAAATACTAGGTAATGGGGATGAGATAGAAGTGAAAAGAAAGAACCACTATTGTGTAGCCATTGAGAATGGCTCTAAAGAAACACCTTCTTTCTGAGCCATCTGGGTCAATAGTACTGGCCATGTAGAGAGGAGGAGGGATTGCAGGAGGGGTTGAGAAAGTTCTTTATGTGGAGTTTAAGAATCTGGCTTTTTTTATCACGGCTTCCTGGATTCTTCAGTGTCACTACTCCTTCCCCAAAGAAGGTGCCAGAGTTGCAATATCTGAGTCACTGTAGGGCTCCCATGGGCTTTGTACTGCCTGGATGACTAAAGCTGAAGAGTGTGACATTTATGAGGGACAGGAGACTGGGCTAGAACCTTAGGAGGTTTCGACATGGCTGAAATTTCTGGCAAATCACTAATGGTTTAGTAACCACTAGTGCAGAATAACTGAACACATTCATTTAAGATGAGACTCTGACCCCTTGTCAGTGCACGTGCAGAAGCAGTGCACTGCTTCACAAGTCAGACAATCCTACACATGTTCCTCGTACATCCTCCCAAGACCCCTACTCTTTCCTTACCTGGGATAAGCCTCATTTTTTTAAAATGAATTTAGGGCAGGATCTACAGGGCATACATCGTCTCACTATGTAAATCAGACTTGTAGTGAATCTCTTGTTTTAATACTCCCAAGCATTGGGATTACAGGTGTGTGCTACAATGTCCAGTCTCAATCACCATCTCAGCATGCCCCGACGGTGAGGCCAACAGCATGACTGGTATTGAACCCTGGGCGCTGTGCTCTACCAAAGCAGGCACTTTAGTCCACTAAGCTATCTGGCTGGCCTCCAGAGATAAGCGTCATTTTTACCTATACATTTTATGAAGTCACTCTTCATTCATTGTGTTTTTTTCCGTGTACAAATGTGCTTCTCTATTCACTCTGTTGCCTTTCCAGGTACAGAAGACAGTCATGAGGGTAGAAATGACTGTGTGGGTAGGTTAAAAGTAATCTGAAACTTCCATCACCTGTTCTGGAAAGTATAAGAGGGAAAAAAAGACCAACAATATTTGTCTGCTACCACCTGTTAAATAAGAAAAGAAATCAGAACCAAGAGATCCTTCCTGACTGTCCAAAGTCCATGAACTCAAGTAAGCCCTGTGCATAGTGAGGCCTGAGGTCTAGAACCATCATTTCTCCAGATGAAGCTGTGGAGAAAGAAATGATCAACTGCATAGACCCCTAACATGGACTAGCAATGGTAATATTTAAAATAAAATAAGCACATTATTAAAGGACCTCTGTGAATATTTCTGTCAGTTGTATGCTAGAAGAAGGGAAGGAAAGGAGAGGAATGAGAAGACTCAGAGGTGGGGTCCCATAGACCTGGGAGACACATTGATCATCAGGCCTAGAGTTGTCCAGAAATTGAAGATAAGGATGGAGCACTTCATCCTACAGGCAAATAAGAATAAGGATTTGGTGTTTCTGCACATGAGGAGAGGGTACAAATAGAAATAAAGAGGTCTCAGATGGATTAAAGTATGATTTGTCTGGAGTGGCAGTGACATAGATGCCCAAAAAAAGCAGACAACAAAATCACTTAGAGGCCGCCTGCCTCATATTGGTGTATGCTGCATGTGACCTGATGCTGCGAACAACTAAAAGCCCTCATAAGAATCAAAGCTCTCTATAGAAAGTCAATGACAGCATACAGGATACTTACCAATAAAATAGGAGTATTTGGAAGACATGCCATTTAGGGCTTTTGTTAAGAAACATAGGTAGATCAGTAACCTATGAGGAAGGGGATGTGAGTGTAGTCTACCCCCAGTGTAGGCAATAACAGGGAGCAATGTCTCCCCATTTTTACAAAATTTGCCATTTTGAGAATTTTCTCAACATGCTACAACTGAATAAAAGCAGTCTTGTTTTTATTTATTTTTTATTATTTATTTATTTATTTATTTGTGTGTGTGTGTGTGTGTGTGTGTGTGGCCAGCTCAGGCCACCAGGGGGCGGGGCTGGCTGGCATGTGGTGCTGGGGGATTAAACCACGGTCCCTGTGCTTTGCTAAGCTTGTTCTAAGTAGGTGCTTTAGACCACTGAGCCATCTCATCACCCCCAGTCTTGTTTTTATTAATACACATAGATTAACCTATCTTCCAACCTCTCTGGAAAGATGGAGGCCCCATAATATCTAAAACAACCTTTTACAAAAAAGAAAAAGAGGAAACATGAGCCTACTTGATATTCATGATAATATACAGCTACAGTTGTAACGACACTGTGGCAGAGGGGTAGATCCGCTGATCAATGGCCCATAGAAGAGAATCCATAAATAGACTCACAAATAAGCCCAAGTGGTTTTTTGACAAAGTTGCAAATGCAGTTCAACATCATCTTCAAGAAATGCTGTTGGAGCAATTGAACATCCATGGGCAATAAATAAATTGCGCTTTATGCAGACATGAGCTCCAAATGAATCACAGGGTGGTTTAATTGTAAAATGTAAAACCCAGACTTCTAGAAAATAATATAGGCAGAATCTAGAGTCCAACGAAGAGTTTTAGACTTGATATCTAAAGAGGAAAATTTTTTTTTCCTTTCTTTTCTTTGAGAAAAGTTCAACTACGTGTGAATAATGAGTGCTCAAAATCATCCCACTGGGACCTGGAGTAAATCTTAGTGGCAGAGCATGGGCATATTATTATTAAGGTTCCTTGGGGCAAGCCTTAGCACCAAAAAATTACCCACTATAAAAACATATTTGAGTTTCTGAATACATTTTTTTAATTTACCCAGAAATTTGTTTCCTTGGCTGAATGAATATATCTCTAAACAAATTCTGAGGAGTGCTTAATTTTTTCCCAAAGGAAAGGAAAAAAATGGTATTTCTCACTTGATAAAATAATGCTTTTATCTAGCAGAGTTACCTCAATCATCAACAGGATTTGTCATGTATTTATTTTAAATTAATTTTTAGGAAGGACACTGAGATGGAGGTAAAACCCCCTACTTCTTAGATCAGGCTCTGCCACTAACACCTTGTGTGGCCTTGCTGAAACCCCTTCCCCTTTCTAAACTTGCATATTCCTGCTATAAGATGGGGTGGAGGTGGACTAGATTTTGACATCTCTGGACCCTTTGTTAGCATTTTATGAGTGTGTGTGTGTGTGTGTGTGTGTGTGTGTGTGTGTGTGTTTGTATTTACAGCAGAAAATAATATATTTCCATTACAGTATATATAAGACATTACATTTAGTCTAGGTATAACTAAAGAGATATTCATTTTTCCCTCTCTGTTTAGGTGAGATTAAAAGACTGAATATATTCCATAACCACTGCATCACAAAAGTAGAGGCCATGGCAGGATATCATGAGAAACAATGATTTTAGCAAATAGTTTTCCTATTTACCCACACCTTGGAGTGTGTTGCCAATATTTGGGGATAATAAGACATTGTAGATAAGGCTAGGAGGTAGCTCCACTGTAGAACACTTGCCTAGCATATGGTTTGGATATTGGAATGTTACCCCCAATGCTCAGGTGTTGAGGAATTTGGCTCCAGTGCAGTACTGTTCAGAGGTGGGGCTTTGGAGAAGTAATCTGATCTTAAAAGCTCCAACCCTCTCAATGGATTGATCAATTGGTGACTCATCATTTGATGGGCTACTGTATATGATAGAAACTTAGAAAGTGAGATCCAGTTGAAGGGTGTGGGTCCTTGAGAGTGTGTCCTTGGTAGCTACATCTTGTCCCAGCCACCCTTCTCTCCTGGACACTAGGAGGACTGTTGCCTTCTCTGCAAAACGTACTGGCCACCATGATATTCTGCCTCACCCCAGGCCCATCACAGTGGAGCCAGCCAGCCATGAACTGAAACTTCTGAAACTGGGCCAAAATAAATCTTTCCTTTTTGAGTTTACTTGACCAGGTATTTTGGCACAAGAATGGAAAACTAATATAGTTAACATGTTTGAAGCCCTGGGTTTCATCCCAAGCACCAAAAATCAGAAAAAATTCAGGTTTTTCAGTTTTTCAGCCCCTGTGGAGAACAAATTTTCACATTTCAGATCTATTGATATTTTACAATCAGCATATATGGTATGCAACTGTATCTGTCTGCATTTTAATCTGGCCCTAATTTGTTGGCACAGCAAGTGAACCTGAGTTGGGTAGGATGGGTGTTGCTGCTTAGAGTAGGCTTACTGGAGAAGTTCTTTTTCTTTTTTTTTTTTTTCTTATTTTTTTTTTGTGGAACTGGGGATTGAACTCAGGCCCTTGTGCATATCAGGCAAGTACTTATTCTACTGAGCTATCTCCCCAGCCCAAAGTTCTTATTCTTGTTGCACATTTTCTAGTAGCTCTCTAGGCTCCAGGCCTAATTGTGGAAAAAAAAAAAAAAAAACTCTTCCTTCCTTTTAACATTCTTCTTTGAAAACAACTTCCAAAAGTTCCTTCAGAGACCCACTCAGAAAAGGAGAGCCAGGGCCATCAAGATAGACAGTGCGCTAAATGCCTGCTTAGGCAAGTGCAGGGACCGGGTTCAATCCCCTGCACCACATGCCATGCTGGCCCTGTCCCAGGCACACAGAGCTGGCCACTGAGACAGGGCAGCACATACCTACAATCCTGGCATTGGAAAGGCTAAAAAGGGAGCTGCATAGTGAGACCCTGTACCAAATACATAAAAAAAGGAAAGCCAACCTCTCTCCAGAGCCTGGCCCAGTGATATGCAGCTTTCGCTGTCCAGTTATTTCCCTTTGGACCTTTGAGTTAGACTTCCAGCTGAAGTCCTGGTCCTAGCTCAAGACCCTAAGAGTTTACCATGTGAGTGCATTAAGTTCAGTGTGAGTAGAGGAATCAGTATAGACACACAAAGATTAAGGACCTGATAACATGCCAGAAATAAAGTGGGTATAAGTCTAAAGTATTTTATATAAAATACGTAAGGATCAGCAAGTGAATCTGACTAGAAATCAATGTCTTTTTCACTCAGTATCCAAACTGGAGAAATATAAAATGTACATATGTAAATGAATAAATTTAGCCTTCAAAATTCTAAGTGGTAATCAACTTGAT
>NW_004524686.1:5258614-5271544 GCF_000260255.1 Octodon degus | reverse complement strand
AAAAAAAAATTGAAAAAAAAAAAAAGAATGCTTGTTGAGCCACTGAAACCAGTCAAATGAGAAAAATGTCAAAGTGGAAATGATTGGCTTGGTGATGAGCGACTTTAGAGCACAGGGCTGCCCTAGGACAAATAAGAAGCAAACTCTTAAGTTTTAAGCAAGAGGAATGGGTGGAAGATGTCATACAATACAGTAAGTGCTTTCCAAAGAAGGGAAAGGCATCACACTTGGTAGTATTGTGTTTGATCCTGGGCACACTCAAGATGGCCATCCAGGGCCATCCAGACAGCTCAGTGGACTAAAGCACCGGCTTAGGCAGAGCACAGTGGCCAGGGTTCAACCCCAGGCGCAGCCCTGCCCCCGGGGCACTCTGAGATGGTGATTAAGACTGGGCGTGGTGGTGTGTACCTGTAATCCCAGTGCTTGGGAGGCTGAAAACAGGATGATCACTATGAGCCCAATCTGTATAGTGAGACGCTGTAGATCCCATAGACCCTGTACTAAATATATAAAAAAAGATGGGCATCCACGTAAGGAGACTTAAATGTCACAGGGATGAGATCCATAGTGCACAATACAACTGAACATGTGGAACAGTAGAACATTTCTCCCTCCTGATTAAAGAAAAAGATGGAAACTTTCTATGGCATACTTTTTTTTTTTTTTTTTTTTTACCAAAACGGGTATAGAGATGTACTATGATATTCTCAGAGCCAAGGAAGCCAAGAAGGTGAGGAGGTCTGACTAAGGCAGACCCAACCTTTTTTGCTTTTTAGCAAACAGTCTTGTGCAATGCCTTCTTGGGAGTGGCTCACCTCCTAGTCTGCTGTGTTCTCCCATGGCCTGAGCCCTCCCACTTTCCTAAATGAACTGTATTTGAAGTGCTGACAAGCTTGAAGAAAGTGATCAAAAGTGGACTGAAACTCGCTGTCGACAAGAATGTCCTTCTGCATGGCTGAGTTGAGAAACATTTGAGAGTTTAGACATTGGGAATTGTTCTGAGCAAGCAAGCTACAGTACCCTGGAGAACTGACTTTCAATCTCATTTGTAACTGAGAAATGTCCGTCAAGAAGTTGGTACAGTTGTACGACTTGTCTTGAAAACGAGTCACCCCTCTAGACATGCTAATGGCAGCTTGCCCATCAGGGGAACAGTTCTGTAGGTGGAGTCATTCATGCAGCTGATGTACTAGCTCCTAATTTATTTATTTTTTTTTCAGAAATGGGCATTGAATTCAGGCCCTTGCGCTTGTGTATAAGACTTTTCTTTCTTTCTTTTCTTTTCTTTTTTTTTTTTTTTTTTTTTTTCAGAACCAGGGATTGAACTTAGGCCTTTGTGCTTGCCACAGAAGCCCTTATTCTACTGAGCCATCACCCCAGCCCCTAAAAGATATTTTTTCCCTTTTCTTCTGTTTGTTTTTCATAAGAAGTGAATGTTTTTTCCAGTGAGCAGATCTATACAACAAAACCCAAAATGGCCTGTAAAAATGCAAAAAATCAGTGTTCTTCTGGTGAAGCTGATATGTACTAGACTGTGGCATAGTTGTGGAAAAAAATAGCCACTCTATTAGGCCTTATGTTGTAGCTGTAAGACTTTTTCAGTCCTTTTTTTGTTTACTTTTTTTTGCTTTTTACCATCTCTCTTAGTGCGAGTAGCTTGATGTGGAGCTGCATCTGGGACATGGTAGGAAGTAGGCTGCAAAGGAAAGCCAGGATGTCTTCATTCTGCAGCAACACCACTCAGTGAGTGAACTGCTGTGGCTTTCAGACATGGGTAGACCTGCATGGAGTCTTACGGAACATCAATTTCTTTTCTACCCTGTCATTTCACACCAAGGCCTAGAGGGGAGCTAAGCTAAGTTCACTAGGGCTAGGGAAGGGCAGAGCTTAGGTTGCCTGGTAGTCCATTAAGTACTGTTTCACTACAGTAGGACACCCCCCCACAGCATAAGGAAATCGACAGATTTGTGTGTGACAGCACAGTGGCTCCATCAAGATTGGTGGTTTGAAGAATCACAGCCGCTGTTTATTGACTACTTTATGCATGTTATCTCATTCACTGGGTTACAACACATAATAAATTGGACTCCATTTTTGAATTTGTTTTTATGTATTTGGTACAGGGTCTACGGGGTTTACAGGGTCTCGCTATGTAGATTGGACTCATAGTGATTCTCCTGTTTTCAGCCTCCCAAGCACTGGGATTATAGCTGTGTGCTACCACGCCCAGTCTCAACGGAGTCTCAGAGGCCCTGGGGGGTGGAGTCAGAATGGCATGCTGGGGAGTTGAACCCCAGCTGCTATGCTCTGCCTAAACAGATGCTTTACATTTTTGAATTTGTAGCTGAGGATAACTTTTATTTCTCATCTATCTCTTTCCATTATTGCCCAAATGCATATGAGTAAGGTAATTAAGAATTGCTAGAGGGGCCGGCCAAATAGCCCAGCAGATAAAAGTGCCAGCAAGCAGGCGCCGGGGCCAGGGGTTTCATCCCTGGACCTGCCGTGCCAGCCCTGCCCAAAGGGCACACTGAGATGGCAGTTGAGACTGGGCATAGTGGTGCCTGCCTGTAATCCCAGCTCATGGGAGGCTGTAAACAGGCAGATCACTATGAGTCTGATCTAGTAGTGAGACCCTAAATACTCTGTAGTTCCCTCCCTAAAATTGAAAAAAAAAGAATGTGCTAGAGCTCCTACCTTTCAAGCTGGTCAAATTTGAACTACACAAGCCCTTGACTATCTATGAGAACTTGCACCCTGGTCCCAGCCCTTAAGCACAGTAAAAACTTCTACTCAATCTCCTTTTCCTACTGTTTCAAGTTGTTTTTGGACCACCTTCAGGTGCCTGCCCTGTTTCCCACAGAAAAGCTCTATTATTTAATAAGAAACATTTTTATACCATTGTGATGTGTGTTTGCCATCAGTAGTTTTCACATTGAGACCTAATTTTGGGTAGATGCCACAATCAAACTCTGAGGTAGATGTCATTATAATCAGTATTTTACAAGTGAGGAAATTGCTGAATAGAGAGGTCAAAATAATGAACAGCAACTTCCAAAAAGCTTACAAAACTTGGGGATCAGTGCCTGCCTGGCAAGCACAAGGTTCTGAGTTCAATTTGCAGTATCAAAAAAATAAATAAATAAATAAATAAAAATGGGGGAAGATAAATATAGTCTAAGACTTCAATTTAAGCCTAAGAATACTACATGAGTATGGTGTCCTATTAACATGTAAGCAAAGGATTGAACATGAACCTTTGACCCCAGCTCCTGCCCAAAGCTACACCACTGATAAGTGCTGAAACTGAGATTGACACCCAGGCTCTGGAACTCTGCTTCTTACTCTAAACATTTCGAACTGAGATCTGACTGCAAAGCATGTGTTCTTTCCACTACAGAAAGAAAGTGAGCTTGAATTACATGTGGCTGTGGAAAGGGTACATAGAGAATAATAACACCATTTGCTACGCACTATTTTTTGTTTAATGCTAGTTTTTGTTTAATCCTCATTACAACTGTTTAAAGTCAATACTTCTATTATTCCTGTTTTGCACAGAAGAAAAATAGATGCCCAGAAGAAATATTTCAGAATCACCTATCTGGCATCAGAGGATCTGGCTTGAGGAGTCTCATGTATTAGAGGTCATGGCCACTTATTCATTTGTAAGGTGGATGCTTGGGCTTCTCCTACGTCTGTACTAATGAAGGGAAATGTTTTATGGGAATTGATTAGTAACCACCTTACATGCATCATCCTAATTAAACTGGTAGGAACACCATAAAGTCATTGCCACCACTGCCTGCAGTTTACAGAAGAGGCACTTGAATCTCAGAGAAATTAAGCAAACATGATCAAGGAAAACCAGCTAGCATCTGGAGGAACTGCCATTTTAAGCCTTTTGCCTTAGAGTGCCTAAACTCTGAACAACTTACTTGCTGACTTTATAGTTTGAACCCTAATCTTCTCCTCCCACTGAAATGACACAGTCTAGCAAGGGCCAAGCCATATCTTTAGGGTTTAAAGCACAACCAGCTGTCCTGCCATGGCCCTCCCCCCATCAGCACCTCTTGAGCTATTGCAGCATACTCCTCCTCAGCACCTCCTGTCAGATTCCTCATTCTTGCTGATTTCAGAGACTGAACTGTCACTAGAATTGCCATTGTTGCTGTAGCTACTCAGGCAGCACATGCTGCAAGCCGCTGTTATCTCTGGGACAGCTCTTTTAGGTATGCTAAGGATTTATTCAGCAGAAAAGAAAGAAGTAGGGAAGGAGAACTTCTGGTTGCGATTACTTTTCTTCTTGTGAATATCCTAAAGTTTGAAGCGCTGTAAGAGGAAATTCACATACCCAGAAAGGGGAGTGCTAGATGAACCTTTGCAAAATTGGAGAATGCATCAACAACCATAAATTCCTGCAAGCAAATTAAGTCCTCCAAGAAAAAATGAAAAGTAGGTGATTTCTTTCAAACTTCTTTACCCAAGATTAGAATACAACTCTCACCATCTTCTTATACAGTCATTTCATGTTCACACCATCTGAAGACAGTATTAGTACTCATATGAATTCAAAGAGGGACAGAAAAGTATCACTTGCAGGCTTATTTTTGAACTTTTATTTTTATAACCTTCAGAGAATCCTACATCTCAGATCCTAGAAGGGATCCTAGAAGCAGTGAAAAGAATTTGACAATAATAGAAAGACCAGGGCTGGCCAGATAGCTCAGCAGACTAAAGTGCCTGCTTAGACAGTTGCAGGGACCAGGGTTTGATCCCTGAACCACATGCCACCTCCCTCCCCCGGAGGTGCACGGAGATGGCCACCAAATTTGGGCATGGTGGCACGTGCCTATAATCCCAGCATTTGGGAGGCTGAAAACAGGAGGAGGATCACTATGAGTCCTATCTGTGTAGTAAGACTCTGAAGCCTGTACTAAATACATTAAAATAATCATAATAATAGAAAGACCCCTGAGTTGGTGTGAGGAGTTGGTGTGAGAAGGCCTGGCTAAGCTATAGTTTTTTCCATCCCTAGCACTGAATAGCAGTTTAAACTTGAACATATGTTTTTCTTTCTCTTATCAGGCCCTTTGAGTCCTTCCTCATTTGAGCTTCAGGGCCCTATGCCTCTTTCCCCATTGCTTCTGTACAGTTCTAATATTATTTCATTTTATTTAAGAAAATGACAAACATGCATCTAGTTCCTCGTAGTATGTGCATGGCATTAGGCTAGTTCCTCTAATAGAGCTCAGGGAGCCAAAGACATCGGATCCATGGCAGCTATTTCGGAGGAGGTGCTGTGAAATGGGGTCCCAAAGGGTGAGAGGCAGAAAACATCAGGTAGTGAAAGGAGCACCCTCTCTTCACTTCCTCTAAATGGGTGGAAGAACCTAGAAAAACTGATGAGCATGGGATGATTGATGTTGTCACAGGAGAGGTATGTGTGCTGGTAGGAAATGAGGCTAGAGAGCTGCAAAGCCAAGAACAGATCATGGAGGACCTTGAATGGCTTGTCAACAAATTTAAGTATACAATCACAACATCAGATTTCTTTTTCTTTGGCAAGATCACTACTCATTCTCAATATGGAGGATGACCACAACTAGTGAGACTTGATGCCTGGAGGCCAGGTCAAATAGTAGGGCATGCATTATATTCCAGGCAAAAGACAGGCAAGGGCCCTCTGGTGGACAGACTCAAGGGCAGCCTCCAGTGATCTCTACCTCCTATTCCTTCCTTTGAGTGTGTGCTAGACCATGGGACTCATTTCAAACAGAACATAATGAAGTTACTGGTTTGTCACCTCAGCATTATAGAAAGACAGCAATAGAAGCCCAGATAACATATAACTGTTATATCTGGTGGGAAGCTAGCCTGGGTTCAGAAGCCTGACCAGCAGCCATGTGGGAGAGCGGGGAAGGGATCTTCTGAGGCAACCCAGCAGCCACATCAGTGACCACAGAAGTAGATCCTACCCCAGTGGAGGTAGAAGATGATTGTACACTTTGACTGTAGCATTGTGAGAGACTGTGAGCCACCTAAGTGAGAGTCTGTGGATCCAGCTTTCTGACTGGCAGAATTGGAGGTGGTAAGGATCTGTTTTACAATGCAAACAACTGAAGTAGTTTCATGTATGGCAGTACCAGTAGATAAGTAAAATAAGTTCCAACTGAAGTGCTGAGAATGAAGGACAGATGGCTTCTCGACATGTTAATTTGGGTTGAAGTATGTGGGGAAATGGAAATGTGTAGGCAAACATTAGTGTTGTTTAATTGGAATGGAAAGTACAGTAAGAAGTGTTCCTTTAGGGAGGAATATAGTGACTTAATTTGCTGACCAAATGTTGATGGTCTGTGGAGACATCACAGGCAGTATGTATTCAGAAGGCAGTTTGAGGGGCTGGTGAGATGGCTCAGAGGTCTAAAGCACCTACTTAGAACAAGCTTAGCAAAGCAAAGGGACTGCGGTTCAATCCCCCAGCACTACATGCCAGCCAGCCCCGCCCCCTGGTGGGCTGAGCTGGCCACACACACACACACACACACACATAAATAAAGAAATAAAAAATTAAAAAGAAGGCAGTTTGAGGGCCAGGAGAACCATATAGACCAAGCATTGGGTAATATCAATGTAGTGGTGATTCCAGAAATGCATGGACTAAGGCTTCAACTCTGGAGATCTTTAATAGTTAAGAGACAATTTTGTTATTAAACAGGGGTCATTCTCTGTGTGTGTGTGTGTTTGCATATATATGTTTTCCCAAGCAAGTACCTAGCACTGTGAAATACTCAACCTTAGCTTTGTAGTCATCTAGGGGTTCTAGTTTTACCTCACTAAAGTTTCCAAACATTAGTGGGTCCTTTGTACATTAAGGTGAGCCCTCTCCAAATTACACAAGTTCTGTGGAAAGAATTCTAGGTAATTATGCTGTTGATTCCTACTGCTTGTAATTACTGGTAATATTTTTGAAGTTCGTATGTTGTTTATACACACAGCCTAATTTATTCTTTGCAAAGAAATCATATACTGTGACACAGCACGAGAGCTTGTTAGCAGGAGAAATATAGTACACGGAGAATCTAGATGTCAAGTTGACCCAGAGATCTTTTTCAGGGGTTGGTAGTGGTGAGCATGTTTCTAGCTAACCTGCAAAATGTAAACAGAGCCTGCAGACAGACTGAAAGACAGCTCTATCAGCTCTGCTGGAGGTGTTGACACCACTATCCTACCCAGGGTGTGAGCAAAGAAACTTGTTACCATTCCAATTTTGCTGAGCTGCTTGGGGCTTTTGACATTACAGATATCCCATTCCTACACATAGGGACTTGTAGAGGAATCTTAAGGTTAGAAGGCACCTTTGAGGTCTTTTCAGAATAGAGTGTACAGACTAAGTCTGAATGTTTCAAGATATGTACCTGCAAATAGCAGAATATCAGTCAATCCATTAATAAAGGAACAAATAGAATTATTTTCCATTAAGCATGATAATAAATGAAATTGGTTTTTATTAACCTATAAAATGCATTAAATTGATGAAGCAGTAGTTTATTTGATAGAATGTACTGGGGGTCATTGAGAAAGAGTTGTGTGTGTGTAAATGTGATTATATACAGAATCATATGCCAAATTAAAGCCATGTATCTAAATTCATTCTTTTGCCTTTATATGTGCAAGAATGTAGACTCCTTGTCTTATGCATCGTGTATTTAGTAGAGCCTTTCCCCTCACTCACCGCTGGCCAGGAAGGAGCAGAGATTCCAGCTCCTGATCCTCCCTCTTCCCATTCTCACCTCCACTGCCTCCCCTCTCCAGCATTGCTATCCTGCCGATCTAAAATCAAACAACTCCTTGGCTAATCTCCCTGCCTCCAGTCTCTCCCTTCTCTAATTTGTCCCTACCACTAAGTCAGCTTGATCTTTACAAAGCACTGATCAAAATCTTTTCATGCTTCTTACTGAGTCCTGGCTCAAGCCAGCCCCTTAGCCTGATGTTCAATACAAATGAGCAGGGCTTTTTCTACCTTTTCAGTCTCAATATCCCATGATCCCACTCCACTCCCTTCCTCTGAAGCCCTATGATTTGACCACATGGAGTTCTTCGACTCTCAGATCTGCAAGAATCTCTTCTGCATGCTCACACATCAGGTTACATGTCTAGCACCTGTCTTTTTTTGCGTAACGCAGGGCAACATACACTATAAAGTTCGACTGAACACACGTCTCTAGGATTCTCTTCTTTGGCTTATTCACATGCATTGGCTCTCCTATAGAATGACTCCTGGTCCATTCTGTTTCAAGATCGAGCCCCTGCTGATCTTCTTGCTCCAAAATCATATTTACATGCTTCTTAAATTCCCATTTCCTCAGATCCTTGCATACTTCCTGACAGATAGGATGTCCTATAAATAAATCATAGGCTTTTGCAAAGACTTTTTTAAAACATATTTCAGAAGTCCTTGGCCAGGGAATGTAGTTCAATCATAAAGCACTTGCTTAGGCTGTGTGAAACCATTCTTGGTTAAGTTCTTATCATCAAAAAAAAAAAAAAAGATTAGGATGTAGTAAAGCTTTATAAAAAAAAACTTTGATGATTTACATTTAAATAAAATTAAAGCTCATTAAATATTTTGAATACGTAAAGCCATGCTGTTATGTTGAGCTGTAGCGGACTCAGGTCAACAATTTCTGACACTGTCAGTCAAGCGAAGACCCAATGCTATTATGGGCTACTGGACTCTTTTAGAATATTTTACTGAGTTTACACACCTATAATATTCAAATAACGGAACTTAACAAAAAAGGGTATACAGATGAATGTCCATTTTGTATCTGTGTATTCAAAGTGGTTAGGATAGATATATAGTTACATTCTCTTAATGAATAGAGCGATTTGTTCTAATGGTGTTTGTAAATAGGATATCATGTCCGCATCTTGTACAGCAATTAACCACTAGGAAGAATGTATGCAATGTGTGAATTATTGAAACTGTCCTACCAATTTGATTTGAAACTGTCTCATTGCTATTTGTTTATCAATAAAATTATGGGAAAATATTTTGAATAATGTTTACTAAGCATTATAGAGTTTTATTTTTGCTTATTAGGAATTGCTAAGATCCACATATAGAAGAATATCTATTAGCAATTAACAGCAGCTAAAAATAAAATGTACAGGGCAATTTAAACTTCTGTTAAATTGTAGTGACATTTCCTTGGAGAATAACATATTTTAAAAAGAATGAGGTCTTAATTACTTTTTTAAACAGGATCTTTTTTCCCTCAGGGAACATTTTCTTCATAAATGTACTCAATTTTATAATGAGTTTTGAGTAGAGTTGCTGCCACAAGAACCCAATTGGAGATTTAATTCTAGACTTTAGTAACAAAAAATCATCGAATTTTTCTTTGGGGAAGGTTTGCCCTTTTTCACATATTCTCCAATTGAGAAGAGGTTCATGATGGAGGTGGCAAAAAACCATATGAAATATATTAAAGGCAGCTTGGAGGTGAGGTGTTGAAATCGTTAAGCAAGGAGGCAGGATATCCAAGTTCTAGTTCATACCTCTGAAACTAACAAGCTGCTCAACTTTGCTTTGTCTGTGTCTCTTTGCTCCTCAGTCTCCCTATACACAAAATAAGGGACCTAGACTAGATAATTCCTGAGGAGAACACTTTTGAATTTGAAGAAGCAGCAGCTGGTAAGTTAGCAGCCCCTAGCTCTTGGCAGACTGTATCCTGAACGTCTATTACAAGCCACCAGGAACCTAATAATTTTTACATTGCTAATTTATTGAGATACAATTCAGTGCCATAAAATTCAGCCCTGTAAAGTGTAAGCTTTAGCAGTCCCCAGTGTATTCAGAGCTTACAGCCACCTTCACAATCAATTTTACACCATTTTCACCCCCTGCCCAAAGAACTCTGCTACATATAAGTAATCTCTTCCCATTTCCTCCCTAGCCTTCCAGCTCCGGCTACAACTAGTCCATTTTCTGTCTCCAAAGATGTTCCTCTTCTAGATGGAAGGTACAGCATGTACTGATTGGGATTGGCCTTTTTCACTTAGCATATTTTCGAGCTTTGTCCATGTTGCAGCATGTGTGATTACTTCATTATTTCTTCTTCATGTCTTCCTCCTCCACAAGCCCCATTTATCTCCTTACCTTCCTCTTTTCCCTCTCTCCTTTCCTCTCTTACTCTCCTTTCCCCCTTTTTCTTCCTGCTCTTGTTCTTTGGCAGTACTGAGCACTGAACCCATGGCTAAGCAGTACTCTAGCATTAAACTACATCACCAACTTATCTTTTTTAAAATTCATATATTTGGGGGCTGGTGAGATGGCTCGGTGGTCTAAAGCACCTACTTAGAACAAGTTTAGCAAAGCACAGGGACCCGGTTCAATCCCCCAGCACCACATGCCAGCCAGCCCCGCCCCCTGGTGGGCTGAGCTGGCCACACACACACACACACACACACACACATACATAAATAAATAAAATGTAAAAAAAATTCATATATTTGTTACAGGGCCTCACTATGCAGCTCGGACTCATAGTGATCCTCCTGTTTTCAGCCTCCCTAGGTCTGCGATTATGGGCCTACACCACCATGCCTGGTCTCTGTGGCTGCCTCAGCGTGCCCCAGGCAGGGCCGACATGACACAGGCGCCAGGAATCAAACACATTCCTTGTGCTTGCCTAAGCAGGCACTTAGTCCTCTGAGCTATTTTGCTGGCCCAAAAATTATCTTTTATGAAACAAAATTTACTTTTTAGAACAACTTTGATTTTGTACAGATAAAAAAGGAATGATAGTACACAAAGTTTTCACGTTCCACTATATCATGTTCCTTATAATTACCATCTTATATTAGCATAGTATGTTTGTTTCTATTAATGAATCAGTACTGATGTACTACTACTAAATAAGGTTTATATTTGATTCAGATTTCTTCTGGTTTCTCCTAAAGTTTTTTTTTTTTCTATTCCAGGAGCCCATCAGCATATAATATAATGCCTTTATATTACAGTTAGTAGCACTGTTTCTTTAGGTTTCTCTTCGATGAGACAATTTCTCAGACTCTCATTGTTTTTCATGATTTTGAAGGATTTCTGGCTAGGTAATTTGAAAATATCTCCCCATTTGAATTTATCTTCTGATGTATTCATGATTACAAAGGGAATATGGATTTTGAAGAGGAATACCATCAGCTTCAAGAACTCAAAGCCCCCATCTCTTAAATATGCAGTTCATACTCTATGTGTATTTGTGAGAGCTTTGTCTGCAATAAGTATTGTGCAAAATATTAGTAAATAAACCAGAAGCAGTCTTTGCCCTTATGCAATTTACACTCTAGGAGACAGACAATAGGCAGATGCACACAAATGCATGTGAAGTGGTTGACAGGGCCAGTACTTGGAAGAGGTACTGAGAACTGTGAGTACAAATAACTAAGAGAGCTATTCTATTCTGGAAGACAGCCTTTCAGGAGAAGCGATGTTTGAGCTGAGCTCTTTAGATGGACACTGGGCCATTTGGGGGAACAGTTTGCAAAAGAACTTAGGCAAAGGGAACAGCAAGTTCAAAAGCCCTGAAGCAGGAAAAAAAAAAACATAGATTTTGACTAGCAGATACTTTTAATTGGTAGAAAATCTGGGCTTGATGCACAGATCAGGGAAAATCTTGTTGATAAAAGAAATAAAATATGTGCTGTGCATAGTAATCTTTAAGATAATTACTGGACTTTAAAATTTGTTTAGATGTAAAATTATCACAAACCTTGATTTATTCATTCACTGAAAACTTCTCAAAGCAATGCTGGCTGGAGTGAGAAGGAAAAATGTAGAGGTCTAAAGAATTACATGTGAGGGTGCCGGAGAGATGGCTCAGTAGAATAAGCTCTTCCCTGGCAAGTGCAAGGGCCTGAGTTCAATCCCTGGTTCTGAAAAAAAAAAAAAAAAAAAAAGAATTACATCTGAAAATGTAGGTGAGCAGGAGCAAGATCAGGTGAATCTTGGGAAGAGTTGGGATACTTTTTCCAAGAGGAAGGCACTAGAAAGTTATTTTAAAAAGGAAGTGGCAATGATGGGGTCTAGATTTGTATATTCTAGGCAGAGTGGATGGGGGAGTAGGGTAGTGGCACAGAGAAAGGTAGGAGGCCATGGCCATGGGCCAACAACCCTTGGCAGTGGTGCAGATGAGGTGGACAGGGCTGGGAAGCGACATAGGTATTGTGCATTATGTTCCACTCAGCTTCTTAGCACTCACCTAGCCTCTCCTCCTCTGGGATCCAATCCCTGGGCTTACTCTGTGGCAGCCTGTGTTGTTCACACCTTTGCAGGTCTATGCCTTGGAGTTCCTCAGCAACCTCTGCTCCCTGCAGCCCAGGCTGTTCAGCTTGGCTCCCAAGGAGGTCTTTTGCTCCAGTGAGTGGGTCTGAAGAATGACCAGCCTTCACTAATCTGCTCCTGCTCCTGCTTACATAGGAGGGGACTTGGCAGGGGTTGCCCTGGTGTGCTCCTCCTGCTTGTGTTAACCACAGGCCCCAACAAGGAGAAAGGCTAAAGGATTACTGCTCCTGGAACTCCCTGCCCCCTCCTCACCCCAAAATAGCTGAAGGAAAGGCTGAACTTTCTTCTTTCACAAGGAGACAAGTTTCTCCATTCACAGCAGGGAAAGAATATATTTTAGATTAGTCTTTTCTAGCAATAACAGGAATACAGTCCTACTAGAGAAAACTGGAAGGTATGAGAAGGAAGCCTAGCCAGTTTTCATAACAATACCATGTATTTTTTCCATGTTTTCCAAGTCATATATAGTGACTTTAAACATTCCAGATCAGACACACTGAACATAGTTCTGAGCCTCTTTTGACTTTGTATTAAGCTTTTTCCTGTGTTGCAAAAACCTTCCCATGAAAAATTTTAAACCTGAA